>NW_023270763.1:18863431-18890428 GCF_011800145.1 Mirounga leonina | reverse complement strand
CTATCTATCTATCTATCTATCTATCTATCTATCTATCTATCTATCTAATCTATCTATCATCTATCCATTCATCCATCCATCTACCCATTCATTCATCCATTCATCTTCTCATCCAGTCATCTATCTATCCTCCTACATATCCATCCATCCCTCCATCCATCCACCAATTCATTTATTGAGCAACCATATTGAGTCCCAAGCACTGCAAATATAGTCCTGGATAACCATAACTAAGGTCCTGCCTTCGGTTTTAGTGGTGAAGTCAAATAAGAGATAATAGATGATAGATAATAGAATAGATAGCTGATATATAATGGATAGATAGATAAATAATGGATCAATGGATAATATGTCAGCTATGTAGTGCAAAAGAAAAACAAATAGGGGTAAGGGGCAAGGAGTAACAGGGGTACTATATTACAAAAAAAAAAGTCAGGGAGGGCTTCTCAGAGGAGGTGACTTTTGAGCAGAAATCTGAAAGAATCGAGAGTATATCCTGTTAATATCTGTAAGAAAAGCATTCCAGGCAGAAGAAACTGCAAAGGCCATGAGGCAGAGTGGGGTGGGGGGTGGGAATCCGTGACACCTACCTTCCCCCTCAAAAAACAGAGTTTGGAAACCTCAAGGATATCGAGGGCTCATCTGGAAAAACTTTAAGAACTCTTATCTCACAAGGTTATCATGAAATTCAAATGAGAAAATCACTGCGTGTCTCTGTGTGTGTGTGTGTGAGAGAGACACATATGAACTGCTCAAAGAACATTTGCTGAATGAGGGAGGGTGGGTTTGATTTGGGGTTTTCCAGATTCCTTAATCAACAAGTACTCATTATGAGCACCCATGATGCAGAGTCTCCTTGGTTAACCTTCCATGTCATTCTCTCATCTCACCCTCCCAATTACTCGAAGAGATAAGCCCTACTGTTGTGAAGTCCATTTGGCAGATCAGGAAACTGAGGCAGGAAAAAGTTAAGTCCCCATTACACTGCAGCAGTCTGATGCCAGAGCCCACGGGCTTCACCATGAGAACATCCTGCCTGCCTCCCCGCCCCTGCCACCCCATGACAGCCCAGGGCTCTTGGCATGGGACCACTGCTCCCAACGAACAAATTCTGCAAGAAGAACAGCAGAAAAATGGGAGAGCAGCTGGTTACCATGTTTCCCAGAAGGGTACCTCTCCTGTGATGCCATATTAAGGAATTGCCCTTTCTCCCTGCCACCACCTCTTGTTGATCTCTTTTCAATAGATTACTCAGGATTTTTGAAGCATTGAGACCCTTCACGTGAGAGAGGTATGGTGGGGCATCCAGAAAGGTGCTTGTGTGCTTGTGCACTTGGCAGAGATTCTGCCACATCAGCCATCTCTGTGGGTGTCCACACCACTGTTTCCCATCAGAGGCCCCAGGGATTCAGACCTTGGCTTACATGTCATTTCTTCTGGAACACTGACCCTGACCACCACCCCCACCACACACATACACACAAATACACACACACCAACTGGAATAGGTACCCTTCCTCTATGCTCCCACACCCCCTCCCCTATTTCTTCTCTCTTAGTCTCTATCACATTGTACTCTATGGTTCATTTACTGGCCTGCCCCACCAGCCTGAAGTCACTGGTGTTTTATTAAATGCTCTAGGTGGGGCAGAGCTAGGTTCGAGACCCAGCTCTAGCTACCATTATTGGCTGGGTAACCTGAAGCAAGCAATCTATCCCTTTTCTGGTCCTGGTTTTTCGAATCCATAAAGTATGAATGACAGATACTTTACAGACTAACTACAACTATAAAAGAGCTAATGTGTATAAAGCACTAAATATAGTCTCAGAATATGGCTAGCATTCAATAATGACTACTTGCATTATTATCAATAATTCTATTAGTTCAGAGAGCTTGACTTGCTTATTCACTACTGTATTTCCAGCACAGTAGGTGCTAATTATTATTTATTGAGTGAGTGAATGAGTAAATGAAACTCAAAAAGGAAGGGGTGAAGAAGGAAAGTTGGGTAACTCATGGCTGTACCCTGAGCAGGGTAGTTTAGATACATCCTGTAATTCTCACAGCAGCCCCATGATCTGGGCTCATGGTTTTCCATTTTGCAAGAGAGATGAAGTGACTGGCCCAAATCACTCAGCTAAAGGACAGTGCTTTATTTTTTAAGCAATCACAGGAGGATGGCCAACGTTCTTGGTAGGAAGTCCATCCTGGCAATATACTGTCATTGTGGAAGGCAGGCCAGCCATTGTAGAAGATGGAATCTGGAGGCCCATGGGTTGAAATTTGGCCAATGGATGAGATTACTTGGCTTTCTCAGAGTTTCAAAAAAAATGTTAGGCTGACCTTTAAAAAGACAGAGATTTCTCAGAAAATCTAGATTACTGGTTTCTCTGGAAAAACCAGAAGCTCTTGGAACTCTGGGCCTGTATTCCTGCATGGAAGCAATGAGCTCGAGTTGATACAGGGCTGGTGGCATTCTCCTGTGTGCCATAGTCTCCTTCTCCAACCAACTCATGCAACATTTGCCCACACAACCAGCCTGCTTCATTGCTCTACATTATCTTTTTGTCCCCCACTGGCATCTAAGTTGGCCATCATGATGGAATTCAACAACTTCAATCTACAGATGGGACATTGAAAAGCAGAGAGAAGTGGCTTGCCTGAAGCCACACACTTGGTAGCCTCTGGAAATTTAATTCCCCTTCTCTGTGTCCTTTTCATGACCACATCATGAGCCTGTGCAGACAACACGCCTAAATATTCCATACCAGCAAGTGCCCACACATTTTATTTCTACAGGATCTATTTCCAAATAGAATAGCTGATATCTCCTCTTAAGGATGCAAACTAATAGGAGGAAGAATCATGGCAACCACAGGATGTAGCAGCTGAGAAATAAGACCCACAGAATCAATGTGTGCCTCATCAGCACTCCCAGTTGGATCCAGATCATTCAGAGTGCCAGTAGGATGCTGGGCTTGGTGTTGGACCATTAGTGACCCTTCTGCTGTTATAGAATTAGGCATTATTGGCCAACAGTATTTAATTTCTCTCTAAAAGCCTCAAAGTACAACCACTTCCACGAGATGGACAACCGTTGGGACATTGGGGTCTGCCTCTTGATGACAGAGAATCAAGAGGCCAAGGACATTGCGTTCTGTGGCTCAATCCTATTTCTGATACAGTGTGTTTGTAGAGTCTTTAAAGCCCAGCATCTTGGAGTTTAGAGACACTGGGAATTCTAGAATCGCCATTTTGGAAACTCAGAATTCCAACCACCTGGAACTACAGAGCACTTCAGAGTCTTTCTAGCTTATTCTTCCAACAGGTGCATGCATCTAGTACCATCCAGCACCAGCAAATCCCAAATTACGAGTGAGCTTTAGAGACAAAGACAGGTGTCCTCATAAAGGCAGAGAGAGACAGTAAAGAGAAGAGAGCTTTTGAGCAGTGTGGAAGCCCTCACATGGTCTCTGATGTCACCCTACTGGGTGCACTCTCTACCAGAGCTGCAACAGAAGTGTGAACTGGCAAGAAGCATCATATGTTGACAACCCTTGCAGGGTATGTGTGTGTGTGTGTGTGTGTGTGTGTGTGTGTGTGTGTGTGTGTGTGAGAGAGAGAGAGAGAGAGAGAGAGAGAGAGAGAGTTCTAAAGCCCAGTGTGATCTCTCGAGCACGATCGATCCTTATACAGCTACCCAGTAATGCTCCCATCTGTGAAAGGCCAATCTGAGTGGAAGTGATTTGCTTATGTTGCTTAGAGTAAGTGGAAAACACTATATGTCGTTGTCTTCGAGAAAAGGGAACAGCAAATAGGATTTGTGAATTGAAAATCAGTGATTACATTGGTGATGCCCATAGTACAATAAGAACAAACTTGATTATCTCCAGGGATTCATTTTCCTTGTGGTGTGTTTACACCAAAGCTGATATTGTGAGTGGAGAGAGGGAGCCCCCGCCCCGTGTTATTTATGCTTTCAGGGATATTTGTTCAGGATGCATCTGAGTCTGTGGATGAGGTCCAAGCTCTCTGGTCTAGTCTTGCTCTTGCTTTCTTCTCTGGCCTCACCCAAAGTCACTGCTCCTTCCTGCACGTCCTAGTAACCCATACCGTGTCCTCACAGAATCCTGGATGCTCCACCCTCATGTTTCTGGACTTCAGCCAATGCTGTTTCCTCTGCCTGGAATGACCCCACTTAACCACCCATATTTACAGTGGATTTATACTTGAGTCCAGGTTAATGGGCCCATAATCCCAACCCCAAACTACCAGGCAGAATTACTGAATACCGAAGAATTAACCACTCTTTGTCTTTCTTCCTGATGTACTTTGAGTATCTCCTTCATAGCACTTACCCCAGATTACTGAAATACTCTGTGTCTGTCACTTACTCTCAGCTATAAGCATCTCTAGGCTGGGAATAGCTTTTGCATTTCTATATTATCCCTAGCTTCAATGACAGAGTTCAGGCACACACCTTAAGTGTTCAATACATGTCTGCTGAATTAGTGAATTAATAAATAAGTTAATAAAAACCTCAGACCCTCCTGGTAGCTGGCTATTGGGTTGAGGAAAGGTTCTAATAAAGATGTCAAAGTGGCCCATTTTGAAGTGTCCCTTCTAAGTACCACATGTTCCCCACCCCCCTTTTATAAAGCAGGACTGGAGCCAGTCAGAGAAGCAGTCCACACATAGGGGTGGAGTCCTAAAGGGCTAAAATGTTAGCAGGCGATTGTAGAGGATGCCATCTGGATCATCCCAAAGTCAGAAGAACCAGAGCCTACACTCCCACAGGCTCTGTAAAAAGGGGTCAAGATGGTAGTGGGCATTGCTATCCATGGTTACCAAGTCTGCACAGTGCCCCATCAGGGTTCTGCCTCCTAAGACCAAGCACTAATGTAGTTACTTCTTCCCAATTCTGCTGGGCATTCAAATAGGAGGTGATGAACAAGAAGGGACAATCAGAAAAAGCACAGAGGTGATAAGAGAAACAAAGTTTTGAGGCTGCCAGGGAGCAAAGGCAGGGCGATAGGGTTACTGGCGTAAGAAGAGGTAACAGGCACATCAGCTAGGAATGTGTTCAGCTTCAAGCAAAAGAAAACCTAACACAGTGGCTGAAACAAGGAAGCCCTTGCGTTGCCTTAAATAACAAGAAGCCCAGCGAGCACTCGGGAGCTGGTGCTGAAGGGCATTGAGGACCCAGCTCTCCTGTCTTGCTCTTCTGCTATCCTTGGCCCTGGACTCTAGTCCTATACCCACAAGCTGGTTGCTATACCTCTTGGCATCACATCTGCACTACAGTCAGGAAGAAGGACACAACGTCAAGGACGCGTGCTCAAGTCTGTTTCTTTTCAAGAAAGCAAATGCTTTTTCAGAAGCCCTGCTCAGTAGAATTCCACTTAAGTACCACTGACCAACACCGTTTATATGGCCATCCCTAAGTGGAATGTGACCAGGAAGAGAAAGAATTGGGCTTACCGACCTCTCTAGTTGAGGAAGGCATGTGAGAAGGGGTTGGAAATGGGAATAGAATGAACCGACCTACACTGTGTGCACATCAATTACCTCTAAGTGTGGGAGGCGTGAGTCTCTCCATGGAATATTATTTCCACCTAATATTGAACTTACAGCCAAGTCAAAATCCCCAGACATGGGGTTGGGTGAGTTCCTACTATGTACCCATCACCATGCTAAGAGTTGAGGATACAGTGGTGAAAGTCCTTATTCTCATGGTCCTATGGCTCCAGTGCAGGAATCAGCAAACTACAGCCTGTGTCAATTAACTGTTTTTGTAAATAGTTTTATCAGGGAACAGCCACGCACAATCATTTACATACTGTCTCTGGCTGTTCTTCTGCTCCAGCCGCAGATGATGACACAGTGTGACTCACAAAACAAAAACAAAAACAAAAATATTTACTTATCTGGCCCTTTCCAGAAAAGGTGTCCCAGGGGCGCCTGGGTGGCTCAGTCATTAAGGGTCTGCCTTCGGCTCAGGTCATGATCTCAGGGTCCTGGGATCAAGCCCCACGTCGAGCTCCCTGCTTGGCCGGGAGTCTGCTTCTCCCTCTCCCTCTGCCTCTCCTCACTGCTTGTGTTCTCTCTCTCTCAAATAAATAAATAAATAATCTTTAAAAAAATAATAAAATTAAAAGGTCACCCTCATAGAACCAGCGTTGCCAGGGTCGGGGGTGGGAGGAATGGGGAGATGTTGGTCAAAGGGTACAATCTCTCAGTTGTAAGATGAGTAAGTTCTGGGGATCTAATGTCCAGCATGGTGACTATAGTTAATAAAAATGTTACCTACCCTTAAATTTGCTGAGACAGTAGATTTTAAGTGTTCTCACCACACACACACACACACACACACACAAAGGTAACCGTGTCGGGTAATGGAGATGTTAATTAGCTCGACTGTGGTAATCATTCCACAGTGCATATGTATATCAAGTCATCTCATTATACACCTTAAATATATACAAAATTTCCTTGTCAATTATACCTCAATAAAGCTGGAAAAAATGAGAACTAAATAAAATATATTAAATTAAAAAATGTTTCCTCAGACAGGAAAGAGTTCCAGAACCTGAATGGAGCTAGAGTGGCCCAATAAGTTGAGCGGAGAAGGCATAAGACGACGGGGTGTGAAGGGAAAGCAGATTTCTGACTGTTCTGGGTTTTGTCAGGCATGGGAGGGGGGTTGGGTTTTATTCTTACTGCAGTGGGATATCCTTAAAGTAGAGAACTGGACTGACCACTGTAGCTTCAGTACCCAGGATGGATCGTCTGGGGCAAAAAAAAAAAAAAATGCAAATAAGGCCATCAAGTGATTATGTGAAGTCGGGTACGGCAGAGGTGGGCTATGCATTTGTCAAAACTATTACCTCTTTTGGTGAGCACTGCGCGGAGAATACACTGAGACACTATTTCTCACTATTACCCTGAGATCATGACGGTTAGGTGTGGCCAGGTGGCTGAGTGTTAGTCAATGAACTGTAAGCATAAATAATGGAACCCCAGCCAGGCCTGACACATAAAACCCTCCCATGCATTTTCCTCCAGGCGGACGTGAACTTCAGAGGCTACATTCCACAAATGGTGGGGCCACAGCTCATTGACGAAGAGAACCCCGAAGCTCCAATGGGAGAAGAGCTGTCCACCCATCAGGAGCACCCACTTTGGACTTTACATGGGGAAGAAATGAATGTTAAAGATACTTGAGCCATGAGAAATATTTGGGTTTGTTCGTTTGTTCTAGCATTACCTTGACAGTAGCAGTTGACGGTTTAGATGAGGGAGGTGTTTGCGGACATTTGATTGCCCAGGAGCCATAGGTGTGGCGGGCTGGCTTAGAGTCCTGGGTGATACAGTGAACATCTCTCTTATTCTTCACAAATTTTACTCAGGAGCTAACCACTGATCATCAGCACCTCTCTGGCTTTTTCTGGGCTCAACTAATCCGTCTGGATACCTGCGTGTGCCCAGTGCTTGTGGATTTGTGCTCCCCAGAACTGCCCTGTTCCCCAGGGACTGGCTGCTTGATCCCAGTTGCCCCAGCAGCTCTAACTTGTGCATAATGATGTTCCGCACCCCATGTTTTATTTCTTGGGTTTTCCATCCTTTCATAAAAAATGCATGCTGGATGAAAGGTTTTACATACCAAACAGGCCAGAGATTTAGGGCAGCCAGCTTAGTGATTCAAAAATGTTCTTTTTTATTTTTTATGTTTTATTTTTATTACAATTGCTCTGAAAGAAATCCCTATCGCTTGATATTAACAAATGTAGCCACTGAAGCAGATGCATATACCGAAAAACACCAGGAGAATTAATTACCTGCAGTTAGATGCCTTTCATCCTTTTTTTCCAAGGCAATGCTGCAAAGATGAGAGCTTTCCTGCAGTCAGTTGCTGAAGCTTCAGCCTTCTATTTTTGCGTGAGGACCCACTGAGGCAACGGATATGACAAGAAACCTTCACCGGGGAGACCCCTGGGCATACTCTTCTGGCCAGATACGTCCTGGAGTGGCAGTTACCTTCTAATTTAACCAGAATCTAAATCTGAAGGAAATCCCAGAGGCATGAGCGCTAATAGTAAAAATAATAGCACCTCACATGTGGGTAAAGAGCTTCACTTACAAAAGGGCTCACAAATCTGTTAGCTCCGATGGCTTCTTGCGAGGGAGTGAGGCCCCTGGCATCTGAAATTTCTACCTGCAGAACTTTGGTGTTAGGAACATGTTTCATAGTAGGACAGAGCTGGGCTGGGACCAGCAAGGATGGGACTGGGACCTTGGTCGCAATATTCGCTATCATTTTTGTGTGCTTAGCACGTGCCAAGCACTATTTTTAGCGCTGTACATAAATGAAGTCATTTAAAGCTCTTAACATCCCGATGGTCTTACTATCTTTATATTACAGAGGACGGGACGGAAGAATGGAGATGAAGTAACACTGACTCGAGGAAACCGATCTAGTCGTGGTGGGGCTGGGATACGAATCCAGGAAGTCTAGATTCAGAACCCAGGGTCTTAAACATTGTGTTATTTTAGGGGGAAAAAATGCTGAATTTAGAGTTAGGGTCTTCAGATTGCTAGCCCCAATTCTGCCATGGATAAGTTCTCTTAACCTGGACAATATGGTTCTGCCCTTCTTAAAAATAGCATCCTGCTTTTAACAGCATGGGAGATGGTATCCAAGCCCTTGGGTTGTCCCCTCCCGCACGGGAGGGAGCTGAGTTTGGTCACGTGGGTTGCAAGGGTGATGCGGTCATAAACTGGAAAATCGCTTGTGCGCTGGGAATCGCCCTCTCTTGCTGTTCTCGGGAGCCCCGTGACCCTTATATGAATGGGTCTAGACTAGCCTACCGGATGATGAGACACACCCGGATCACCCCAGCTCACATGGAGACAGCCCTAGACACGCGACTGAAATTATGCTAGCTTATCCAGTCCTAGGTGAGCCAGAGATTGGCCACGCCAATCCCGACCAGAAAATCCACCAAGCCAAAACACCCAATTGCAAGGAAAAAAAAAAAAAATCACCTCTTTGTTGCTTCAAGCCACCAAGTTGTGAGGGGGTTTGTTATGCAACAAAAACTGCCCGATACATTCAATTAGGATTAGTTTCTGCTGTGAACGAGAGGTAATCCAACATGGCAGTGATTAAAAAAAGAGTTTCACTCTCAAGCAAATAAAGTCAAGATCGGGTAAGAAAGAATGATGGTCAACAGTGACCAGGCCCCTTTTCTGGGGCTTTTCTGCTTTATCATTCTTTACCCGCACCTGTGTCTTCTTCCAGTTTGACTGCATTGACTCTCTAGCCATCACTTCTGCATTCCTGTGCTCGGGGAGGAGGCAAAGAAAGACACACTCTGTCCTCTTAACGATGCATCATGGAAATAATATTCTTTAGTAATGATGATTCTTTAACTTGCTTGCTATTAGTCAAAACTTAGTCACAAGATCACACGTAGTTGTGGAGGAAGTTGGCAGGTGTCTTTATTCTAGGAAGCCATGTGTGCAGGAATTTAAAAAAGGAGGATCTGTTAGTAAGGACTGATAATAATGGCAGCTGGGAGACTCCCTACAGTACCCGCTACATCCTGGCAGCCACCCGTGGTTGGGAGGAACTGCTTTCTTCTAGCCACTGACAGCGAGCTCAGCCAAACGTGAGGGAGGATGTGATCTGTGGTGGTTACAGACCAGAAAGATACAAAGATCCTGTGAATGCAGAATCCGCACAGGAAACGACTTAAAGGCCAATACCTGGACAAGATGGACAGATAGACAGGATTGGGGTAAAAGCGATCAGGGGGTGGCAAGATCTGGTTTGGGCAACTGGCCCGACAAAAGCAGCCGGTCCTTCCAGCCTTACCTCTAGCCAAGAGCACCCTCATCTCCAGCCGCCTATAGCATTCACCAGACCCAGACTTGCCAGTTGCCAGGCACGGCGGAAGATCATGATCTCGAGTATGTCAGAAACGTGTCTTGCCCTGCATTCACAGTATTTCTGAAATGTAGATTCTAGGATTGAAAGGACATATTTTATCACTTAAATACTTGCACACTTTTCAAGGCAATTGTTTTTTTTTTTTTTAAAGATTTTTATTTATTTATTTGAGAGAGAGAATGAGAGACAGAGAGCATGAGAGGGAGAAGCAGACTCCCTGCCGAGCAGAGAGCCCGATGCGGGACTCGATCCCGGGACTCCAGGATCATGACCTGAGCCGAAGGCAGTGGCTTAACCAACTGAGCCACCCAGGCGCCCCCAAGGCAATTGTTTTAAAGCCAGTGCTTCTCACCAAAACTTATAAATGAACAAGAACTGTAGAAACCCTGGCCTACCCAGGGTGAGCACCGTCGTGATAATTCACTGGGATCATTCATTCCTATTTGTGGCCCCCCAGGCTGTGTGGTGGGGACTCCCCACAGCATCATCCACTTAGCGTTGTTAGCTGCGGAGCGTTGTTACCACGGCTTCCGCTGCATGGTAATGACCTTCCTGTGGGTGAAAATCACTGCCTGTCTGTGCGCGTGCATGCACACACATTAGTTTAGTGGATGACCACCTTTTAGAATCCTTTGCGAATTCTTTTGTTCTTTAGATGCTTCGTATATTTTGATTCCAAAATGGATGGCCTTCTAATACAGATTTAAGCCTGCATGCCCTCTCTCCACCTCAGAGGTTCTCCTCCTTGCCCGAATCTTAAGGCAAGATGGCCTTGTTCCTCAAGACTCACTTCAGATTAACCTCCTTCTGAAGTCTTCCTTATCACCACACCTTGCCCTCACTTCCAGACGCATTGTGTTTCTCTTCTGCCTGTTCCCACAGGATCTTTTTCATAAACCTCCCTCCACTCACATTTTCCCACATGGTATGGGAACGTAGTATGTGTCGAGTCGATTAAAAATAGATGAGTCTGGGGAAAAGGTTACTTCCAGAGACGGGGTAGTTTAGTGGTAAAGAGGAGGTAAAATCCCTGTCTCCACTGGTTACCACCTGTGTAACCCAACCCTGGGCTTGCAAATGAACTCTGAGACTCAGTTTCCCCATTTGTAAAATAGGAATAATCATAGCACCATTACAAATTAAAGGTGGTGTACATAAAAGCGTTTGTGTTTGATTTAACAATAAGTTTGTGACTTTGTTTAATTAACATTTGTGAAGGAGAGCCCTGGGGTGTTGGGCGCTGAGCCACCTTTCAACAAAAGCCTGCAAAGAATGGTGAAATAAAGAAGTTTAGTACTCACAGGTCCTGGAGGATGTGTGCAGCATGCAGGGTGCAGCAAAGAGAGCATGACAAAGCCCAGGGCACATGCCTTTATTAGGGTCCGGGGTGGAGGGCTTTGGGGTTCCCAGACTAAGGGCAGAGTCATCAATGTAAACCGAAAAGAGCAAGATTCCAGTAAGCCTTGAGGGTCTTATTTTAAAAGTACATAAGGGAAAGGCCCTGGGGGGAAGAGGAGAGTGCTCATCACAAGGGTGGCTGGGGGAGTCCTATCAGGAAGTCACATGACTCTGAGGGCTGCTGTGTGGGGCACTTGCTCAAGGGAAGGGCTGGTATCAGTCCAAGGCTCCCACAGGCCATTTGGCCTTACAAAATGGATGCCGAGGCAGCAATATTATGGAGGAGTTTAGCAAAACTCTCAACAAATAGCTTCAAGTTTTCTCAGTAATGACCTTGAACAAGTTTAATATATTCTTTCCCTGCAGACTGAGGAGTCAGGTTCATTCAGAGGAGGAAGGACTGCGTATGATATGCTCAAACCTGTGTTTTAGAAAAATCACTCATGGGCTTTATATACCCCATATAAGCATAGATGGATATGCAAATGGTAGATGGATGAGTGGGTGGATGGGTGATGGGTGGATAGATGAATGAAAGGATGGATAGATAGATTAATCAATGGAATGAATGGAGGAAAGATAGAAGAGAAAGAATCTCAAGCAAGGATACCAACGTTAAAGCCACTTATGAGAGATATTAAGAGGCACTAATGACTGAACTTGATAACCAAATGAGTTTGGAGGCAAAAATAATCAAGGAAACGACTTCTAAATTCTGGCTTAGGTGATGGAGCTTGGTGGAGCCATTCAGAGAGAAAGGAAACCAGAATAAGGATGCTTTCCTCACACCCTCCACTCACACGAACCATCTTTCCTTGAGCTCAGTTCTGTGACTTGTACTTGGGGCAGTAATCTGCCCAACTTTTGAGGTCCCTCCCTATTCTTATCCCTTCAAGATTCGCCTTAGTACCCACCTGAATGCTAGGAATAAGGGAGTTCTAGAGAATTCTTATTGAATGATACCTCAAGAGTAAGTGTGTGGGGGCAAGGTGTCACAACAAGGGACATAGAACCCTCTCCACTAAGTCAGGATGGCCCCTGAAGGCAGAAGTGACCAACACATGCTCTGCCTAGCTCCAACCAGGACCACATGGCCCAGTGTTCTTCTCAACAACTCAGAGCCCACCTTGAACAAAGAGACACCAAGTCCTTTAGGCTGTGAGCATCAATCTTGTATCAGTCCCTTTGGAAAGAGGCAAACCATTCCATGATTCTGAAAGAGAGAAAAATACATAGACCACTGTGAAAATGTTTCCATTAATCCTTGACAAAATGTTTTTAAAGATCAAGACAATGCAGATACCATGTTTATAAAGTTAGATTTTTTTAAAACCTAAAGCAATGACCTTTACTCTGACATGATGCCTTTCCTCCATGTTTTATGTGACAATGTCCTTTCTGTATGAACTAATGATAATAAATGATATTTTTACATCTTTCTAATAACCTTTTCAGCAAAATCAAAACACGGTAATTTAATTAATGTGACTCGTTTTATTTTTTGTTTAAGTTTAATGACAGTGGATATTGGTCACTAACCAGATACTGCCCTAAGCATTCAACATGTAATAACTAACTGAATCTTCAGAACAGCCTTATAAAGTAGGTAATATTATTATTTCTACCTTGAGTTGAGCAAACAGACCCAGCAGTGTTAGGTGACTTGTCCAGAGCCCTAAGGATCTGGGTTACAGACTTGATGGTACCTGCCAAGACGTAGCAAGCTTGTTCCAATTTATCCATTCATTTCCTCATGTATTCATTCAACTAGCATTTACCAAACCTATAATGTGCCTGGTACTGTGTTAGGCACAGCAGAGAAGACAGACAAGATCCCTGCTTTCCTGAAACTTAGAGTATATCTCAGGAAAGACACAAAAAAACACTTTGATTTTGAGCTCCGATGGAGGCCAAAGACTTCTGGGCCATGGTAATATGTGATAGACTTTCTAGTGGGAGGACTGAATAGGTTAAAATTTCTTCCTTTTAGAGACTCACTTTAAAAATACCTCTTTTTTCCCCTCCAGAAGGTCTCCCTTTGTCTTCTTATTGGAATTGGCTTTTCATAAATCTGGAATTTGTGGAGAAGCACCCCATACCAGCTTGAAAAAAAATAAATTGGTCAGACCAGGAAAAGAGGCAAGGGCAGGCCATGAAGGCTTCCTCTAACCTAGGAAGAAGGAGTCCTTAAAGATCACGTGTGAATAAGGTGGAATTGATTTCATTTTTCTCTCTACCTACTGCCTCATAGAATTGGATTGACTCCAATCCCAGTGCATTGAATGGACTGTACAATACGGAGCTGGATCACAGGATTCTTAAGTTTCAATTGTTCTCAGACTTCACTATGTATCAGAATAACTTGAGCAGGCAGATTAAAAAATACAGATTCTAACTCAGTAGTTCTATTGCTCTTTATGTCACGACTTCTCAGGAACCCAAGAGGAGGCAACGGGATTGTTAGAGCAAGTGCTAGACAGCTGTGCCCTAGCTGAATTCCATCAGAAGCCCCTATTCCTTCTGATAGCCCTATCCAGCCCAGTTTGCCAGGTGGCCGGCACTTGGGCTCTGCAAAACATAGACAATGGCCCTCAGGGAATTAGGAAGGATGTCATCATCCCACAGACCAGAACTGTCAATTTTGGATCTCTTCCAAGATCCATATCATGCTAACATCTGGCACAGTTCAGCACATGGAAGGGTTAGATTTGGTCTCCAGCTCTGTCCTGGGCAAAGTCTCTTGAAAGCCTAGATCCCAATCGGCAGAAGATCTTGTCCACTGCCTATATTATGATAATCTATTCCTTTCTAAGGACAAGACAGGTTCATTTTAATCCAGCCAGGATTATGGATTGGAGTCAGGGATTTGAAGTACATGGAATTCCCTACCCCAGGTTCTTCTCCCTTTCCTTTTTTGCTTTTATTCACAGTTGAGGAGCTCACATACCACTAAGCCTGTTCAGGTTGGTGGAATTGGGTGACCCAGAGGGTAGGTTCAAGTACATAAGGTGGAAGATTTCATAAATGAACAGACAAGGGGCATCTGGGTGGCTCAGTCGTTAAGCGTCTGCCTTCGGCTCAGGTCATGATCTCAGGGTCCTGGGATGGAGCCCCGCATCGGGCTCCCTGCTCAGGGGGAAGCTTGCTTCTCCCTCTCCCACTCCCCCTGCTTGTGTTCCCTCTCTTACTGTGTCTCTCTCTATCAAATAAGTAAATAAAATCTTTAAAAAAAATAATAAAAGGACAACTAGGAATGGGGGGCATCACTGTAGAGAGAATATCTTGTTCTATTGGATTACACCTCAGAAAAAAAAAAAGAGTTACTGGATTACACCTCAGTGTTCACATCTGTAAAGCAGGGCCAGCCCTATCTCACACTAAGTGCTTAACTCAGGGTTTGGCTCATAACAAGCAACAGGTGGCATCCTGATCTCATGGTTGAGGTTGTTGTTAAAGTTCTAACAGATTTATCTCAAACCCAAGAGATGAAACAGAAATAAAAAGGTAAGTTCTTGTACCACTCTGGCTCAGGTTTGCCCAGGAACCTGAAGAAGCATAGTTAGCAGGGAGGCAGGCTTCAGTGTTACTAGGTAAACAGAAAACTATGGTTCAGACTTTGAAAGGAGAACTTCTGATGAAAGGAATAGATTTAAAAAAAACAACAAGATTTTATCTTGTAGTTAGAACAAAAACAGTAGGAAAGAGAAATAAAAGGGGAAAGCAGATGAGGCAGATCCTATTAGGCTCCAGGAAACAGCCTTAGCCCTGCATGTGGGAGAGGGAATGCAGGGTGAATTTGAGAGGAAGCTTTTAGTTTTGAAATCCTGGCAGGATCCACATGAAAGAAGCAGGGGAATGTCAGAGGAAATAGGGAGAGACCCTGCTGCTGCAGGAAAAGCGGATGGCCACAAGAGGTGTTTACACTCACGTCTAAGTAAGGGAAGTTTCCCAAGGCCTGAGAAATTCATAAGCTAAGAGAGGCAAAGTTGTAAGCAAGCAAAAGAGAAAATAGGCTTTCAGGAAATCCGAGGAGATAGCTATTTGAGAAGTATCCCTCAACAGTACCCCATCTCTGAAATCTGAGGATTGGAGGCCAGGACCCTGGACAGCTCATATAAAAGTTAGCATTGGAATGCCAGGAATTCAGGGGACAGAGGAAATAGGGCATTTTATTTATTTATTTATTATTATTATTTTTTTATAGTTTATGTAGCATTTTAATAGGTATTCTCATTTGTACCTCCCATCAACCTTGCACAACTCACATTTCTCAGACAAAGGGATGAGCCTCAGAGAAGGAAGTGATGTTTCAGGGAGGTTGGGTCACAGGGGCCAGGAAGTATTTAGCCAGAAGACAAATCGAGGTGTTTCTGACCCACCAAAAGCAAATACTCTTTCCATTAAACAATATTGCCTTGAAGTGCTCCTGGGGACAATGGTTGACCAGACAGCTTGGGCATAGGGAAGACAAAGTGGAGACATCAAAAAAGTTTTTTGAAAAATGCTGAGATTTCAGAAATACACTGAGTCCTGGAAAAATTCAATGGGGGAAAGAATGGCCTTTTCAGTAAATGGTATGGGAACCACAGGATATCCATAGGCAAAAGGATGAAGCTGTACCCTTTCCTTAGATCATACTACACAAAAGTTAACTCAACATGGATCATAAACCTAAATATTAGCACTAAATCTATAAAACTCTTTTTTGTTTGTTTGTTTGTTTTTTTATTCTTATGTTAATCCCCATACATTACATCATTAGTTTTAGATGAAGTGTTCCATGATTCATTGTTTGTGCATAACACCCAATGCTCCATGCAGAATGTGCCCTCCTCAATACCCACCACCAGGCTAACCCATCCTCCCACCCCCTCCCCTCTAGAACCCTCAGTTTGTTTTTCAGAGTCCATCGTCTCTCATGGTTCGTCTACCCCTCCGATTTCCCCCGCTTCATTCTTCTCCTCCCGCTACCTTCTTCTTCTTCTTCTTTTTTTCTTAACATATATTGCATTATTTGTTTCAGAGGTACAGATCTGAGATTCAACAGTCTTGCACAATTCACAGCGCTTACCAGAGCACATACCCTCCCCAGTGTCTATCACCCAGTCACCCCATCCCTCCCACCCCACCTCCCACTCCAGCAACCCTCAGTTTGTTTCCTGCAATTAAGAATTCCTCATATCAGTGAGGTCATATGATACATGTCTTTCTCTGTTTGACTTAGGAAATAGGGCATTTTAAATATGAAAAACATTCAATATGAGAAATAGTTACCAAAAGAAAGATGTAAAGTTAAAGGTATCTCTTTTGCACATTTCCAAACTTGGCTAGAATAATAACCAAGGATAGTTAGTGTTTACTGGGCATTAACGAGGTCCCGGGTGCTCCTGTAAGCCCTTATGACATGGATTATTTCATTTCATCTTTAGGGGTATGCATTTTACACATTTCAGTAGAGAAGGCAGACAGGGGGTGAAATTTTTCTTTGGGATTTGAGAAACATGACATCACAATCAATCTTTTGATTGGAGATGTTTACTTGGGTTTTAAGTTCACAAGACTCCAGACAACTCTGACTGATTGACCCATATGTACTGAAACTGGAATATCATTTTCTTTTTATTTGCTCTGCTTTTCCTACCTGCTTGCTGCCCTCAAATAAAAATGAGATTTTTTTATAGTCTATGGCTCTTAACAGCAATCAGATGGAAATTGGAAGAAGCATTTGGAGTGTCTGAAAATACCTTTTTTGAGGAGGAGGAGGAAGATGCTATTGTACAAGGAAATTTGTGTTCACCCTAAGATCCTGATGGTTCCAGAACTTTGTAAAGATGGGATATATGAGACAAATGGGTTTCAAAGTATCTAATTTTAAGAGGCTAAAGAAATAATATCAGTTCAAAGGGAAAATAGTAAGATTCCAGCTGCCTAACTAATATGGCAATCGAAATCTTACCAGCTATCTGAGGCATCTAGCTGTGACAAAGCAAAATAAGAAGGTTACAAGGAGTAGAAGTGACTTTGTCTATTATTTTCATCTTTGATGCTTCTCTGGAAACAGAATTGTTTGGGAAAAGGAAGACATATACAGTGTTAGCTTTAATGAAGAAATATTGAATGTATTTTACATGCAGAAGATCCTATTATATTTGGTCCATCCTATTATTTCAAGAACATTGTTGAACCCTCTCTGGAGAACATACATGGATACATAACTGAGCATCATTTGTACAAACATACTGGACCATTAGCATTACCTTGAGATGCAGACTAGAATCATCTGGAAAACTTTCCCAAAACTACAAAAAAGGAGTTAAAATAGGAATAAGTTCTAGGGCTCCATGTGGCTCCATCTTGACATGAGATCACATTTAGGTAATAAATAGTTTCCATTGTTCTGTATATGCACATTATGCAAGGCAGCATTCTACATTCATTCATGCATTATCTCGTTTAATCCTTAGGGTTAGGGCGACCGTATGAGATAGGTACTATTATTAAATCTGGTCCAAGCCACCTGTCATCTCCCCCATTTCACTGATGCCCTCCTAGTTTTCTGACAATGCATCCCTCAGAAGGATCCATTTAGAACACAAGTTATAACATGTCCCCCCCTGCTCAAACCCCTCCAATCACTCCTGATTGTGATGGGCACAAAAGCCAAGTTCCCTATTTTGGCCTATAAATTCCTATATGATCAAATTCTTTAAAACTTGCCCAACCTCACCTCTTGATATCCCCTTCCTTCCTCAGCCCAGTTCAGCCACACTGGCTTCCTCAATGTTTCCTGAATATGCTCCCACCCTAGGGCTATCTGGCTTTCTGGATGACACCCCCAACCAGACAACCACTAACCACATGGCTAATTCACTCCTCCTTCCAATTTATTTGCTCAGATGTCATCTTCTTAATGAGGCCTATTCCAATCACTCTATTTTTAAAATACTTAATTAAATATTCTAATATTTAAAATTCCATACCCCCATGTACCAATCTTCCTCATATACTTTACCTTGCTCTACTATGGCATAGCACTTAATTTACGTATTTATTATATTTGTTATTCATTATCTATTTCCCCATACATATATGTAGTTTCCAAGAGAATAGACATTTGGTTTTGCTTTATCCAGGAATGTATCCCAGGCACCTAAAACAGTGTCTGGCACATAAAGATATTCAATAGTCACTTGTGGAGAGAATAAACTAGTTCCAGTTTTACAATGAAGAAACTAAAACTATGACATCGAACAATTCAGGGACTGGCTCAAGATCAAAACCCAGTATGACCCATAGAACCAGCATACTAATACCCTCAAAAAAACACAACTTTCACCAAAATGTGAGTTAAAGGTGATTTCTATCAAAAATCCCCCTCACTCCATATCCTATCCCCATAGACTCCCTCTTACATAGATAGGAGTCTATGTCTTGCATAGAAATAGATAGATGATAGGTAGATAATGATAGATGATAGATTAGATAGATAGATAGATGATAGATAAGGAGATAGAAAGATAGATGATAGAAATTTACAACATAAATCATGGCTCTATCATAACTACCCTGATTTACACAAAAGGGCCCAGACCCACCTTTGGCAAGAACTAGAGGCTGAGAAAGAATGAGAAGTGATTCATGCCAGAACTCTTAGTGGAGCAGAGAGGAGGCTCTGAGTACTAATATATTTTAAAAGTTTATCCTCTTAAACTTAAAATTTTAAAGCATTGTCTATGTGTGCTCCTATGCTGATTCAGTAGATCTGGGATGCTTAAGAAGCCCTAGGATGAGAGTGGTCTCTATAGTAAGCATGTTCTACTCTATAGTACCCACGGGATGGCCTTAACTGAACTAATGAACTGGTGTACTTTTAGAGACTTGAGACAAAGTCACACAAACGCAAGCCCACTCATCTCATTGACATAGTTGGAGAAAGTGGTAAATATTGGAGAAGAACCTCACAAAAGACTGTTCTGGGACTCCATCAGTCTCCTCCCCTGGTTGAGGGCCAGAGACGTGGGCAGCAACACACGTGGCTGATCACAGCCTTGTTCAATAAGACTGTGTTGTTCACGGGAGAATAGGACATGGGGTAGAAATTTCCAGCCCTCCTTCCAACCCCATTCCAAGAAGATAGGGTTCCTATGTGGATTAGACCCAATGGATCATGGTTCAAGAATGTAGAGTGATCAAACATTCTTTCTTCCATGGAGCATGCTCTCTTGAATCTGACTTTCCACTTGGGTTTGGGTTTGCTTTTCTGTCTTGTCAACATGTTCATCTGCTGCTCTTTCTAAGAGGAAAAACCTCACCGTCCTCCCTAGCTTTAGAAAGCCAAGCAAGAAGCAGGTAGGGCTTAAGAGCAAGGGAAATCTGAGACAGCCACCTAGGAATCTCAAGACATGTTCCTGGTCCCCAATTTGAGGACGTGGTTTACCCTTATGCTGGACTTTCTCAGTTCTGTGCAGAACAGAATAATTAAGGGTTAACCATGCAGAATCCAAC
The DNA here is from genome assembly GCF_011800145.1 of Mirounga leonina. Classification (NCBI taxonomy): domain Eukaryota; kingdom Metazoa; phylum Chordata; class Mammalia; order Carnivora; family Phocidae; genus Mirounga; species Mirounga leonina. The sequence continues at coordinate 18,870,572 of NW_023270763.1, read as the reverse complement.
ACATCCAAATGACCTGGGTGCTCCGCAGTCCTACTCAGCAAGAGGGCCTGGGGATCTACCCATTTAAGGAGTTGTCATCCCTAATACCTGAGCCAACTATGACCCTGGAAGGGGCCACTGAGACAGCTTTACCAGTAGGGTAGGGACTAGAATCAGTTTGGTGGTCATAGGTCTGATGTCTTTGTGCCTGGGATGTGTCCTCAGCACCAAGAACTTAGCAAGCCACAGGCTCCCTCACTCACACAAATAAATAAACCTGGGAATCCTGAACCCATACCGACTGGCTGACCATCTCCTTCATATGAGGGACAGGCATCAGTGTTGCTAGGCATCAATAGATCTCCTAATTTGAATCAGACTGAAAGTCCAAAGCCAGGATGCTGTCAGCCAGCTTGACATTGAATATCTCAGGTTGTGGTCCTCACTCCTAAGACCCAACACTCTGAATACTGATGTCTCACAGTCAAACCCGGAATTGGATTTCTTCCCATTCATTCACAACCCCTACCACTGGCTACCTTCACCTCTCCCACCTCCAGCAGTTAAAGCTGAGACCACTCACAGACACTCAGTTTACCCAGATAGAATAATCCCCCCACACCCAGAAGGCTGCAGACTGTTCATTCCTGATGCCTCTAGCACTTGCTCTTCCTTCTCTTCGTCCCAGGAGCTGGAATCATCAAGCTGCCCAGATGGAAGGTTTCTCCTAGACACATCCTATAGAGTGCAGCCTCGCATGGGGAAGCTGACACAATGTCTTCAAACATTTTTAATTGCCCTGTCAAACTGACAATTATAGGACTAATTATTGAGGAGACAATACCAGATACACTGACTGAATCAAGTGTCAACTGAGTTTTTATGTAATTATGCAATTTAATGAATTGAAGGCTGCAGTAATGGACGATTGCTGGTTAATTAGGAACTCCCTTTATGCTAATAATGCCATTTATTTTCGACTCACGGTATTTATTTTCAGCATCTAAAGCATTGGACCCGTATTCCTCTGACACTGGCATGTTGAGTGTTTTTCAGAGGGTTTGGCTGCCAATTGTGTTATTTATAGGCAGCAGACTTCTTCCATTCACTGACTAAAGAGCTCCAACCGGCTCCTATTATATTACAAGCATCTCATTTCAGACCTAGAGTTTAATGGGTGCTGGATGAGGTTCTGTGTCTTCCTTTTCCTGAGATCTAAAAGAGAGGAACGTAAGAGACTAAGGCAGATGGTCCTCAAGGTGCACCCCATCAAGGTCAACTTATGCAAAGGGGCAAGAGTTATCCTTTTGTGCTTTATTCTGATTCCCCAGTGCTCCTGATCTCCATGGATTGCTTTCCTAGCAATGTAGAGCAGTGGTTTTCAAGGCGGGGCAATTTGGGTCCCCAGGGGACAGTTGGCAATGCCTAGAGACATGTCTGGTTGTCCCAGCTGAGAGCTTGCTAGTGGCATCTAGTGGGTAGAAGCCAGGGCTGCTCCTGAACATTCTACAGTGCACAAGACATCCCCACAACAAAGAATGATCTTGCCCCAAATGTCAATAGGGCTGAGGTTAAGAAATGCTAGCATAGAGTATCAGTAATCAAGAAGCAAGTGGATTTTCGCCACGCTAGCTTCACAGAGGAAAACAAATATTTCGCAGCATCCAAAACATGATAGAACTGTCAAGAGTATGTGAAGTTGGTTCCATAAATTGTGAAACATGAGCCACTGTTATGTTTGTTCTGCAACGTATAAAAACTTGGAGATTTTTTTTTTTATGAAAAAAGAAAAGCAGAGGCACCTGGGTGGCTCAGTCCGTTAAGCTGCTGCCTTTGGCTCAGGTCATGATCCTGCGGTTTTGGGATTGAGCCCCACATCCAGCTCCCTGCTCAGCGGAGAGCCTGTTTCTCCCTCTCCATCTGCCTGCCACTCTGCCTACTTGTGCTCTCTCTCTGTCAAATAAATAAATAAAATCTTTAAAAAAAGAAAAAAGAAAAAAGAAAAAAGAAAAGCAATGAGCACTCTCTCTTGGAAGAAGCAAGGGTCCTCACCTTAACCTTTGGTCTCCAAACACCCACCAACACAGACTTTCTGTGACAGCATTGTTCATAGTCTGGAGCAAAGAGAGAAAACAAAAGAAGAATGTGGTCAGATTTTCGTAATGCTAAATTTAGCCAATTTTTCATTTTAAGACTGTATCTTTTCCTGCTTTTCCAGAAGACGTATTGTGTTTTTGCCTGGAGAGTATCCTTTTTTTTCTCACTTTTCTTTTTTAAGATTTTATTTATTTACTTGAGAGAGAGCAAGAGAGAGAGAGCACAGAGGGAGAAGGAGAAGAGACTCCCAGCTGAGCAGAGAGCCCTGTGCGGGGCTTGATCCCAGGACCCCGAGATCATGACCCGAGCAGAAGGCAGACGCTTAACAGACTGAGCCACCCAGGTACCCCTCACTTTTCTTTTTAATGAATGAATTATCCCTCATTCATTTTCTGTCTGTTGGGTGGGTGCTGCACTCACTCCTATAATCCATGGGGGGTATAAGATCCATGTTATTAGCCAGCCGTGACAGACCCAGGAGTCTACATGGGATTAATGATGGGGTAAGTGGATCCTACTCTCATCTGCTGGGATGGAGCTGGAAATGATGAGCACCTGCAGCTGAATGAAGCCATCTTTCTACCCCAAGGATATTACTTGCCCAAGATGTGTAGTTAGCACAAGGAAGGTAAAGAAGGAGGTGGGAAGAGGAAAGAGAAAGAGAAAATTATATCATATCATATGATACCATATCATATATTATTTGAGGTTCCAGCCATTCCTATAGCCTGACAATTGCCCAACTCTTCAGTATCATGGATCAATGAATTATCCTCTGGGTGAGCATCACCTCCTCATTCTCCTTTGGCTCATCCACCTTTGCTGAGCCCCTAAATGCTTTGCTCCTCAGGGTTCTACCAAAGGTCCTCCTCTGTCCCCACTGTTCCCCTTCTTCAGTGAGGTTCTGTCCTCACCTCTTTCCTCAGCTACCATTCATGTGTTGAGGACTCCCCCTCTCATGTCCTTAGGCTTCATCTCTGTCCAAATATCATCACTGCCTATGACACATCTCCCATGGAAGTCCCACCAACACAGAAAGTCCACCAGACAGCTGCACCCCTCACCTTCTCTCCACCCTTTCTTGCCCTAAAGGTTTTGTGCCATGGATAGCACTCTCGTCCACCAGGGACCCAGGTCAGGACATGGGTGCCCTTCTCCCTGAAATCTTCCCTTTTCTGCACCTATAATGTCTTGACTCTGCCACCACCTTTGCCCTTTACTCCCTCATCTGTACCCCCCTTTACTCTTTTTCATATTATATTCTTCATCCACACCAAACATGCACTCCTCCCTGCACCCATGCTGCCAGGTCTGCTGGCAATGCCTTCTTATCCCCTCTTCCTGGAAGCCTTCCCAGGCGCCCCAGCATGGCTTAGGTGTTTCTGCATTATACTTCCAGCACACATCTCTTTTCATTGAAATTATTTACTTGGGTAATAACTACAGTTACTGAGCTTCCTATATATCAAGCCGTTTACCCCCATTCTCCTTCATGCTCCTGACATTTCCTCAAAGGGAGACATTAAGATGTCCATTCCACAGACGAGGAAAACAAGATGGGAGAGCTTGAATCAGTTGCTCAAAGTTGGGAGGCAGGAAAGAAGCAGGAGGAGGATCTAATCCAGGCAGATATTGACCACACCACCTGCTGTTCAGCCTCATGACTTGAAAAACTGGGTCTTTGTGGAGTCTGTAACTGCCATCTTGGGTCCCCACCAGCCAGGAATGCCACACATCAGGTGGCAGTGAATGCCAGGACTGGTTTAATTAATGTTTTGTTTTATCTTCCTTCTGCAAAAGGAAGGGTTGGGTCACAGTCAACTTTCAAATTCTGTGACACGGTAGTTCTAACAAATCCTATCCAGTTGATAACCTGCAAAAATAAGTGACTCATCTGTTTCTGTCCTTGTATCAGTCATTTCCCATCTAAAAACAACTTGATCATGTGCAGTTTGCATTGTCCAAGGAGAGATGCAAAGTGAATCAAGCTCTTAGAAATCACTTTCCCTGCCTTCATGCCTTCCCACCCCAGAAGTCTCCATCAATGAAACAAATGGTACTCAAAGTTCCAAATCACCTGGCCCTCCTCCGGCCAACACCTCATCCTGCTTTAAAAAAAAAAAAAAAAAAAGGCACAGAGAACAAAAACCCTAACATCTCTGACAAAAACTGCAGAAAAGTGATGTTTGCTTGCTAGATTGGCACTGTCTTCTTTTCTAGCACTGGATTCAATGCAGATCTAATTAGCTGGGCTCAGACCAGGAGAGAGAATTTGAATTGCATGGTTTGCCCCTTCTCAGAATTGCACGGCAACAAACCCATCTGGAGTGAGGGTGACAATTATGATATATTTCATGTTAATGAGGAGACAGGATCCAAGTGCAGAGCATGTTGGGATTTCAGCCGCAGGGGCTAATGGGAAGTGGAGAAGCCCAAGGCGGACGGGATGGGGAATTCCAGATAGGTCACACCCTAGTGTTTCTCCCAAGGACATAGACCTGTGGTATCCATATACATGGACCAAGGTTCCTTACTGTCTGGGACTCTAGTCCCGCCAACATCCAATCCGATGTTGTCCATGGTAATTAGTGGATAAAGACAGCAGGAGCCCAGGTGACAGGGGGCACTCAAAGTCTGGTTTGTGTGGGGAGATCAGAACTCCTGTTCATTTATAGCACAATTGCAGCAAATGGTGAGGAGAACGGAAACACAGTCCTACACCCTAGGGGGAAGAGCCTGGCAAAATCCAGAGACAATAGTAGAACGCCAGTCGGAGGGATGAAAGCACAGGGTAACAATTCAGTCCCAGCAGACAAGCAAACATACAGGCAGGGAAATAAGGCCAAGGTGACAGAGCAAGGGCCAAGGAAGGCAGGGCAAGGGTAGCAAGCTCCAGTGCCCTTGGAGGCCAGGGAAGGATTCTCAGTGGGTCAGGCAGCCCCGTGGAAACTGGTGACTTGGGAAGTGTGTGTCCCGAGGAAGGGACCAGCTCCAGCCCACTGTGACCAAGTGGGAATAGGACTCCCAACATTGGCAGGTCTCCCATTTTTTCAAGAGAAGCCAGAAATCCAGCGTCTGTATGAAAACCCCACACATTTGAAATATTGGCAACTGGTTTCACGTATTTTAAGACACGTTGTAGACCAAACAAAATTGTCTGCAGTCCAAACATGAAGCCAGAAGCTTCTGTTAGAGACTTTGGGGGTAAGGGCTCGTCAGAGGTCTCGGTGCTGCCCCCAGCACGGGGAGCATCGGCCCCGCAGTGAGAGTACCAGTATCAGAAGGGACACCTGCTAATCACTAAGGATTCTGACAGCTAGCCTCTACGGGGGGTACGAGGGCCGCGAGCATCCTCAGATGAGTCTTCAGTGACTTCAGAAATGTAAGACGGGATGGTAAGGCTCTCGCTGAGTCGGAACCCACAGAGTTAAGGAAAGGGATATTGGGGAAATTGGTGTGCAACACCAGAGCAGGAGGACTTGCTCATGACCGCCGCTCAAAAATTAATAAATAACTGTCGTAGAGTCTGAAGGCCTCCACCCACATCCCCTTACCACTCACCCCACTCCTCACTGTTGAGCAGGTGCACGGGGTCCCGTTCCACATTCCCGTGCAGGCACATGGGTCACTGCTCACCACCTGCCTCCTAGAATCTCCTCCCAGATAAACTTCCGTGTGCCCACATCCCTGTCTTGGGGTTGCTCCTGAACCAACGTCAGGCAGTAGGTCTCAAGTGTGAGGACCCACTTAGAGACAGTGGGTTGATTCGATGGCTGGTGTCAATGAGTCTATGGATTGTAGGGGAAGTTCTTGAAACAAGGGACTGGGTATCTTGCATTTTTCTGGGGATCCCAAGCGTAAAGCTTGGGTTTTCATGTTTTTTGGGGGGATTGTAAGAGTAAATCCTAGGTTTAATTCTCTCAACCCTGAAGAATCTTCTCAATGTAATGATCTGGTTAAATCTTCCCCTTTCTGAGGAATAGCTGAGCCAGCAGCATATAGCACACTATTTTTAGGTATTTGTGCCTCTGGTTTTTGTGTAAGCGAATCCTCGAGTACATTGGGGAAGACCTTGCTTGAAAGAACCTGAACTGATCTCTTCTGCAAAGGGCTAGAGACACTGGTTAGGCAAGGAAGTCCTCTTCAAGGTGTTGAACTTTACATAATCTGCGATAGGATAAGGTTCGTCCGCTAGGACTGGTCACTGTCACCCATCACTTCCCTGGACTCAGCTGACCTGCAGAGAGGAATGAAAAGCCCTCTGCGGAAGCCAGGTTCTGTCACAAGTCCATCTGTCCCCTCAAAGACTGCGTAGTCATGGGTTCCACAGAGTTTGAACAAACCTAGTTTTCTGATCTCCTTCAGAGGTCATGTAAGAGATTTTGGAGGTGGGCATCCTAGGAGCGGGATGGGGGCAGCAGGCGACACAGAGAGAGGGTGGCCAGAGCAGAGAGGAAGAGCAGAACACCCATGGGGACAGACAGAAGACCCCCAACTCAGAGCATCTGAGCTACTCAATGTGGGTGTGAAATCCCCGTGCACTGGCCGGGCACGAGGGGACCAAACTCTATAGTCTGTGAGATTGCTGTGCACTCGCTCACGCACACTCCATACACTCACACCACACACATTCACCACACACACACAGCAGACACACTCCACACCTCTCTCTCTCACACACACACATTCACCACACACACACCAGACACACTCCACACCTCTCTCTCTCACACACACATTCACCAATGTGCACATCAGACACACTCCACACCTCTCTCTCACACACACACACATTTACCACATGCGCACATCACACACACTCCACACCTCTCTCTCTCTCTCTCACACACACACAATACAGACACACTTCACACCTCTCTCTCTCACACACACACATTCACCACACACACACAGCAGACACACTCCACACCTCTCTCTCTCACACACACACATTCACCACACACACACACCAGACACACTCCACACCTCTCTCTCACACACACACACAATACAGATATACCCCACACCTCTCTCTCTCACACACACCAGACACACTCCACTCCTC
>NW_023270763.1:18863118-18863331 GCF_011800145.1 Mirounga leonina | reverse complement strand
ACACACTCCACACCTCTCTCTCTCACACACACACATTCACCACATGCGCACATCAGACACACTCTACACCTCTCTCTCTCACACACACCAGACACACTCAACTCCTCTCTCTCACACACACATTCACCACACACACACACCAGACACACTCCACACCTCTCTCTCTCACACACACACATTCACCAATGTGCACATCAGACATACTCCACACCT
>NW_023270763.1:18812769-18863108 GCF_011800145.1 Mirounga leonina | reverse complement strand
ACACACATTCACCAATGTGCACATCAGACATACTCCACACCTCTCTCTCACACATACACACACACAATACAGACACACCCCACACCTCTCTCTCTCACACACACCAGACACACTCCACTCCTCTCTCACACACACATTCACCACACACACACCAGACACACTCCACACCTCTCTCTCTCACACACACACATTCACCACACACACACAGCAGACACACTCCACACCTCTCTCTCACACACATTCAGCACACACACACATCAGACACACTCCACACCTCTCTCACACACACACCAGACACACTCCACACCTCTCTCTCACACACACACACATTCACCACACACACACATCAGACACTCCACACACATTTCTCTCACACACACACAACACACCCACATTCACCACATACACACACATCACACACACTCCACACCTCTCTCTCACACAGACGCACATTCACCACACACACACACACACACACATCAGACACCCTGGGCACCTCTTTCTCTCTCACACATACTTACATTCACCACACACATTCACACACACACACATCAGACACACTCCACACACCTCTCTTTCCCACATGCACGCACATGCACACACACACACACACACAGAGTTGCCCCAGTCACCCGCACAGGCCCCTGCCACATTAAGCGGAGGACAGAATGAGAAAAGTGTTTTCCAGTCTCAGACACAAGCTGTGCCAACAGTAACAAGGGCACAAGGAAGCAGGTTCCAGGAAAGTGGGTAGGAAACCAAGGGCATACTTCTACCACCCTCATGTTGGGGGCCTGTAACCAGAATCCAAATCTTAAGATCCTGTCAGGCCCAGGACATGCCAAGCAGCAATAGTAGGAGGGTCCTGCCTCTGTTTACACCACCTTTGTCCCAGCCCCACCCCACAGATGGGACAGAAAGTGACACTATCTACTGCCCCTTTGTTACCGTGTATACCGGCATCTCACAACCCCCCCCCCCATACAGTCCTGCCATCTTCCCAATGCCCAATTCCTACAGGAGACAGACACATTTTCATGCTCCCCACTTCATCACCGGATAGCTGAAAAGCTCCGAAATGAAATCCTTCACAAGGATTGAAAACAGGTGGTACAGACAGCCACCCGACGGAAGGAATTCTTGAGGCAGGGCCAGGAAACGTATTGATCATAACCTTTCTGGAAGCAGAATGAGAAGGAGAACTTTCTGTTTCCAATTACACAAAGTGACGCAAGTGAAATGCTGGTGAGCATTGTCCATCTGCTTCTCTGTTCAGCCCCCCACCTCTGAGGATGCACCAAACCTTCAAGAAGAGACCACATGTTCTCATCTGCCTTCTCTGCTGCTACCTGAGTAAGAAAGTTCATTTCCAGCAGTGAGAGCTAAGCCATGGGTAACTTCCTCTTCTTTCCTCTTTCTAGAACATTTCTCTCTCCAGGATGGAGGATAATGCTGAGTGTATCTCTCCATACTGCCTCCTCATTCTTCTCCCTCTCTCCCTTCTGCACACCACGGTGCAAAGCCAAGGTCAGGGCCATTATGAGGCCATTATCTAGAAGCCTGGCCCAGAAGCCGCAGAGGCTGAGCTCATTCTCATGAGCCTGCAGATATTATGCAGGGAGACAGAAGAGGACCAGAGGAAGTGCTGTAGTCTTTGAGCGTGGACAGTGCAGGGGAACATAAGAAGGGAACATCAGGCAGGTAGATGAGAATGGGACCATTTGAGGTGAAGAGTTGCTTGTCACTGGAACTGTGTGAGCAGAGTCAGGACAACTCTGGATGTCAAGGTATCGTGATTATATCTGCTTTGGATGCATCACCATTCCCACTCAGAGGTTCTCAAATAGGACTGCGCACCAGAATCTTCTAGAAAGATGTGATATTTACACCTACACATCCGGCTGCACATCAGAATATCTGGGAGTGGGACCTGAGATTTTGTGATATTTTTCTGCTTCTCAAGTAATTCCACTGTAACTGGTCCCTTGGGTGATTCCTAAAGTTTTCTTCCTACCCAGATATCCTTTGCGTTGAGTCACTGTGTGATCTTGTATTTAGTGGAATTATGTGAGATTGCTTTTTGTAGGCAACATTATGGGATTCAACAAGATTCTAGCCTTGAACATGGAGATTTCCTCCTTTGCAAAATGAAGGATGTTGGACTGGGTATCAAACACTATTTTAGGTATGGAACTCATTCTTCAAACAAAATCAGAGGTCTGCCATTTCCAGCACAATTTAAGAGGTGATAACTTGAAAACCTTCATGGAATAAAACACTTAGAAATGAGGGATAAATATGATGAACATCCTTTGACATGCATGCCGAGCTCACAAAAAAGTAAAAGGAGTCCCAGGGTGGCGGATGGGGACAGTACAAGTCAGGAGAGAGAGAAGAGCTGGCCTGATACTGCGTTTGTTCCTGGGATGTATGGCTTGTGATAATCAGGGAAGATGGGTTGATGCATGTGTGGAGACTAGAGATGAGGCTTTGGGCACAGGAAGGAAGGGGACTAGACCACAAATGCATGCCTAAAATAGGAGAAGTCAGGGGGCTACATCCCAGAGAAGACATGAACCAGAACGAAACTACCCACCAGCATAGGGAGATGACAAGGACACTTCCATGTCTTCCCCTCACAGAGGTTTGGGTCTGAGTTTACCCTGGACTCCCATGCTGATCAATTAACATTAAAACCAGCCCCAGGTTGCTGCTATCCCTGGACAACCTGAAAGAAGTAAAAATAATACTGCTCTGGGAAGACACATCACCACATTAGACCATATAGGACTCCCACAGATAAAGCTCTGTTGAAGATAAGTTCCCAATCCAACAATCACGGTATGAAAAGAAAACAATGCACCATGAGCAAAAGTCAGCAGACACTAGGACCATCAAGATTATATACCCAATAATGGAAACTGGTACAGCCACCATGGAAAAGAGTATGGAGGTTCCTCAAAACATTAAAAATAAAAATAGAGCTACCATAGGACTCAGCGATTCCACTTCTGGGTATATATCCAACGGAAATAAAATCACTATCTCAAAAAGACATCTGCACCTCATATTCATTGCAGTATTATTTACAATAGCCAAAACATGGAAACAACCCAAGTGTCCAATGATGAATGAATAAAGGAAATGTCACACACACATACACACACACACAGAGGAATATTATTCATCCACAAAAAAGAGGAAATCCAGCCATTTGCGACAACATGGATGGACATTTAGGGCATTATGCTAAGTAAAAGAAGACGGAGAAAGACCAATACTATATGATCTCATTTATATGTGTAATCTAGAAAATCCAAACTCATAGATACAGACAACATATTGGTGACTGCCAGAGGCAGGGGGTGGGAGAAATGGATGAAGGTGTTCAAGAGGTACAAACTTCCAGTTATAAGATACGTAAGTTATGGGAAAGTCATGTACGGCATGGCGACTATAGTTTGTAATACCATATCATATATTTGAAGGTTCCTAAGAGAATAAATCTTAAAAGTTTTCACCACAAGAAAAAAAACTGTAACTATGTGAGGTGATGGATGTTAATGATACTTATTGTAGTGATTATTTTACAATATAGACATATATCAAAACATTCTGTTGTACACCTTGGACTAATACAATATTATGTGTCAACTATATCTCAATAAAAATGAAAATAATTAAGAATAAAAGTTAAAAAAAAGATTATGTGCCCAAGAACTTTAGTTTTTTAATTTTTATTATTATTATTTTTTTATTTTATTTTATTTTTTTAGAGAGAGAAAGAGGGGCAGAGGGAGAGGGAGAGAGAGAATCCCAAGCAGGCTCCATGCCCAGTGCAGAGCCTGATGTGGGGCTCGATCTCACAACCCTGAGATCATGACCTGAGCTGAAATCAAGAGTTGGGTGCTTAACCGACTGAGCCACTTAGGTACCCCTCACCCCAAGAACTTCAGATAATACATCTTTGCAACAAAAATTATCAGAGATCTGACACAGCATCCCAGTGTGTGTACATCAGATAAAGGTAGAGCTACCTGGGCCCCAAGGCACCTGAGTGCTCCCCAGGGAGCAGGTGGCACTGGATGGAAAGGGGCGTAAGGACTGCCATCTCCCACTAGCACCATAGGCTACAAACATTTCCTCCCTCTGGCTCTCTCTCCTTCCCCTCTTGTCTTTCCCCCTGCCTCACAAAGAGGTACTAATTATTGCTAGTCATCATGAGACCTGTTTCAACTCCTTCCTCTGCCATTTAGTCTCTATAACTTGGGAGAAAGTCTCTTAAACTTTTTCAGTTTCCTCATCTGTAAAATGGGTACATATTACCCTGGGTTGCGGATCACAGAAGGTAATGCATTGGCGTCCTGCGGAATCTGACGGCTCTAAAATAGAACAAAGGGGAATCACAAGCAGAATGACTCTACTTTTTATGGGTTTGTATAAGACTTGGTTTGAGAAAGAGCCATTTGCTAAGAATATATGAACACAAGTAAAATTATGTTTGTGCAAGTGGGAAACAATACATTTCAGCTGAGTCTGAAAGACAGTGATTTTTTTTTAAGGTTGAAAAAATTAATGATAATGGTGGGAGCCATTTGCCCCCCCCAGCCCACCCGCCCATTCTGACCCATTCTCTACACTTTGCCAGGCCTGCCCTGTGTTCCAAGAGGCTGTCCTCTGAGGGCTGCCTCACCCCATTCCTTTGCCCTCTGCCTTCTAGTTGGGTTGGGTCAATAGAGGCCTCTGGAGGGCAGGAAGAGAGCGAAGTAAGGGTTGATGTGTTTCTTCTCCTCTTCCTCCTTGGCCCAACCCACCACAACTATACTATATGACTCCTCCCTGACTCTAGATCTTTCTAGGCTCCAGTTGGTGCCTTCTTCCATCTGGGCCTTCGACACTGAGAGGTTAAGGGCTTCTCACTATAGCAAGATGCTGATTGCCTTAACATCCCAGCCCCGCCTGCACTGGTTTTTAAATTCCCTCCTTCCCATCTCTGCATGCCCCTTGAATGTTATGTGTCCTGCTCACCCCTGACCGATCTGACCTTTCAAATGATGCTTGGTCCTTCCCCTCCAGAGAAAAGAAATCCAATCTTTAGAAGTGCATTTATTCAGCTTATGGTACCTGCCTGATAAAGTTGCTTAACCTCACTGAGTCTGTTTTTGCCTCTGCGAACTGGCCATAAGTAAATATCTCATCTCTTTTGCTCACAAAGGGAAAATCTGAATATCCTCGAAAACAACCCCAATTAAAAAAAATGTTTCCTGCTGGAAAGGAATTACAGCCGCCAAAACACGATCACCAGCCCAGTCCCAGGTCTTCGTGGCTGACTGTCCTGCCAAGTTCAGAGGCCAGAGAGAGGAGAGGAAGAATTTGTAGCTTTCTAAAAGGAGAATATGTGAAAGACTGAAGCTTCTTAATTCTTCACTGTGGAGAGAAAATTGGGCCCTAAATTATTTATTGTATTTTAAATTTACTGACAGAAGCAGTTTTGAAAACTTTGCTGTCCTTTTTGAAAATAATTAACCTACTTAAATGTTTTAAATCTTTTAAAATATTTCCTATTAAATGGTAAAATGAGGGGAAAATAATGTTGATTGGAACAGGCTGTTCAGAGGAGAGAGGAGGAGAATCCAACGCCTCCCTTTTGTCCAGGATCCTTGGGTGGAGGCCCGGGTGGAGGGGGATAAAGGCTCATCCTGACCTTGACCTTTTACTGGGTCAATCTTATTCAGAACTGGTGAACGGTGGGGGAGAGAGAGCTCCATTTTTTATGAGTTCGCTGGAAAGAAGGACTCCTTAAGACCTCGATTCCCTCGGGACGCCTGGGTGGCTCAGTCGGTTAAGCATCTGCCTTCGGCTCAGGTCATGATCCCAGGATCCGGGATCGAGTCCTGCATCGGGCTCCCTGCTCCGCGGGGAGCCTGCTTCTCGCTCTGCCTCTGTCTCTCTCTCTGTCTCTCATGAATAAATAAATAAAATCTTTAAAAAAAAAAAAAAAAGAACTGGATTCCCGGCAAAGCAATCCCATTGGTTGCAAATAGAGAACCCGACAGAAACCAGTATGAGCAAAAAAAGATGACTGGTTCATTTACCCAGAATGCCCATGGGCAGGACTGGCTTTAAGAAGCCAGTCAGGGCACTTTATTCCCCTGGCCACAGTGACTGCAGTGCCCTGACCGGATCCTGGAGAGTGAGGCGTAATCACCTTTTCCTCCGAATGTGGCTGAGGTCATATGCTCTCCCCTACGGGGGGCTTCTGGTAGGGAAAAGGGGGAGGCACATTCACCCCGGGACACGGTTCTCCACCTCTCATCTCTCCACCCTTCTTCCTCTGGGAACAGTCACGGGCATCAACTTTGCAGATCTTTGTCTGGTGACTCTATATAGACCCTGCCGTGGGTGGACTCTGGGGAAGTGGAGTGTGTCCTGAGCATCATGAGGAGTGTCTGAACATCAAACAGGGATGAGTCTCACTCCACCGCCATACTCAGGCACAAGAAATATCATCTTATTTCCCTTTGTCCCAATGATCAAATTAAATCTGACTCTGACCGCTCGCCTGGAAGGGAGCTCAATCTCAGTTATGGGAAGGGGGGGCGGGTAGAGGGCTTTTTGCCCAGCTCCCTGAAGGATGGAACAAAAGTCCCACGCTTGTCACCTGCCATCAGGACCAGCTACCTAATTTGTGCCGAATGAAAATGTGGGGTCTCCCATTCAAAGATTATTAAGAATTTTAAGATGGTGCCAACAAGAAGCTCTAGAACAAATGCTGGGTTAATAAATTGTCTCATTCGTTTAAAAAAAAAAAGAATTTTAAGACGGTGACAGAAATGCATTAAACTGAGTGCAAGGTCTTTTAGTGAGGGGCTCTGCATGAATGCCCAGGTGGCAGGCCCACAAGGCTGGTCTTGCCTAAATATATATTACTTTTGCAATTCCTTATGGTCCCTTGAAGCTGTCTGTCCATGAGCTGGCATCTGAGCCCAGTAACCTTGATGAACCATGTGGCCGTTCTGCTCCTAAGTCAGCCACTTCCAAGGGAACTGCAAAAAATGAGCACTCAGGGTTCTGACACAACAGAGCCGCCAAACGTGTCCTCACCCCAAATTTTTGGCAAATGCTCTCCCAACTGAGGTCCCTTCTGTCTCCACACACCAAGCATCCCTGCAGCTCCCAACTCTTCCCTCGGGCAAAAGAAGCCTCAGGTCACTAAGACTCAATTAAGACTGTGCTTGCACATCAATTTTGAGGAGAAGGGAGGCAGATAGTTCTCATTTTTTCTTTATCAGCAGCAAAAACATAAAGCACATAGTACTAACTTAATACATTATCCTGCAGGGGAGTGACACAGTCAGATTTATGTCCTATAAAGATCTCTCTGGCCATAGTGTAGAAAATAGATTACGTGTGGGGGGGGGTGGGGAGGGGGTCAGGAGGGAATGTAGAAATACCAAATAAGAAGCTATTTCAGAGTCCAAGAGAGAAATAACAATGGCCTGAAGTGTCAGTGCAGATAAAGGCAAGTGGACACATCCAAAAGATATTTGGAAGATCGTGGCAGATACTAATAGTTTCCTGCTTCAGCACCCACTTTCTCTATTACTAATAAAATCCCAAACATGTTCTGGTTGGCAAGGTGTGTGTTTAAAAATATTCACTTCCCAATCTTCCTTGCAGATAAGGGTTACCATGTAATTCAGTGTTGGCCAAAAAGAAAAAAAAAAAAAAAAATATATATATATATATATATATATATCAGAAGACAATGGGTGAAGTTTCTGGGCTTTTGAAAAGGAAACAGATTTGACTGGCTTCAATTTTTGTATTTTCCCTTCATGCTTTACCCTTCGTTCTGCCTGGAATCTGGGTGCTATGTCAGGAGGTGTGGCAGCCATCTTGGGACCAAGAGGTAATAAGCATAGTGCCAAATTCCATAGGCTAGGGATGGTAGAAAGACAAGGTAGAGAGAGCCTGAGATATGGATGGTATCACAGAGCTGCTGAATAAGCCAGAGGATGACTTCCTCCAGATTTCTTGTTACTTGAGAAAAGTAAACCTCTTTTTTGTTTAGCCAGTGTGATTAAGCTTTCTATTACATGCTTTAAAATGCAATCTCTAAGTAATCCAGATATAGACCCAATAAGACTTAGGATAAATTGTGGCAGGGGAATTCAGAAGTAGGCAGCAGTGCCTCTGGAGGACCCCAGCCAAACCCACTGCACAAAATTCAAACCTACCATAAAGCAATGTTAAGCCAAATGTGAAGCTCAAAGAAGCTGTAACATTTAACAGGGAGAAATATATTTAGGTCATAAACCTATTTCCTCCAAAATATTAAATCAACAGCAAGAGGAGCCTCCACCTCTCTGGGCCAGTGTGTTTACGAGCAGAGAGGGGATTCTGATCCAAAGCTCTGGCAAAGAGAGTGGATTTACTCGAGAGCCCCCGCTGCATTTCCCAGGTGCAGAGCACAGGGTTTGGAGTCATAAATATCTGGGTTCTAATCCCAGCTCCATCATG
The DNA here is from genome assembly GCF_011800145.1 of Mirounga leonina. Taxonomy (NCBI): domain Eukaryota; kingdom Metazoa; phylum Chordata; class Mammalia; order Carnivora; family Phocidae; genus Mirounga; species Mirounga leonina. The sequence goes on along the minus strand of NW_023270763.1, from coordinate 18,854,585 downwards.
CTAGTTGTGCGACCTTGAAGGGGAAGTGACCCTTTGAAATGACTTCACTAATCTAGAGTCCATTTCCTTATCTATAAAATGGAGCTTGTAATAGTGAGATTTCACAGCATTGTCTTGAGAATTAAAACAATTAATGCATAAAAAGTAACTAGCTGCATCTGGCACATATAAGTTCTCATAAAAATTAAGATCCCTTCCTCCATTCCTTCTTTCCATTAGCTTCTCCCCATGCCTCCCTAGATCTCTCCTCCTCCTCACCTACCACTAAAGACTTAACTACCACGGTAGAGGTCAAACCCTTCTAGGAACAAGCATGTCTTTATCCCATTTTACAGACAAAGAAACAAGACTCAGATAAGTACAGTGCAGACAAAGACCCAGGTCTTCTGCCCTCTAGCCTCATGCTCTGTCAGCCTCATGATGCTGCTTTTACTTACAGTCTCCCCAGTGACAGTTCAGAAAGCTGGGCTCCGAGAACAGATGCTGGGACAGAGCACGAGCAATGCTCCCTCAAAAATGAAACCATTTGCTGGGCTCCATTCCCGCGGGATACTGTAAACCTCAATGTCTATTTTTTAAGGATGATTACACACCATGACTATTAGAGACTATTGGTTATCCTCAATATCCATTTTTCTTTCCTCCTATGCACCAGCGTACTACAATTCCCAGACTCCCTTGCAGTTGGTGCGGCCATATAAAAACTTAGAGCCCATCCATTGCAATGAGAGCAGACATGATGTGAACAACTTCCAAGTCTGGTCCATAAAGCCTCCCATGCTTGCTTCTCTATTTCCTTTTTTTCCCCCTTCCGCTGCATGCTTAGGCATGTTTAACACCCTGAGGGAAGGAGGAGCTATAAGATGGAAATAGTCCAAGTCTCTGAATGGTTCTGTGCAGAGAAGCTTGCCTTCTTGTCTGAACACTCAGACAGGACTGTGACATAAGTGAAAAGTACACATCTGATGTGTTCATCCATTACATGTTTGGGTCTATCTGTTACTGCAGTACAAGCTTAGTGTACCCAAACTAACACCTATCCCAAACACCGAAATAAGCTGCAAACGTGAACATGACAAAGGAAATTTTAATTCAGAGACTTTTTTTTACTTTTATGATTTTGATTTTTTTTTTGGTATGTTAAAAAGTTTGGTAATACTTGCATAAATTAAAACTATCAGAATTACAAGTCCATGTGCAGTGAAAACTGAGTTTCCTTTTTTATCTAAGCCCAGTTCCCCTTCTGGAAACAACCACAGTACCTAGGTTCTTGGATACTCTTTTAGAAATATTCTATATCTATCTATCTATTATCTATCTATTTATCTATCTATCCATCTATCTACCTAGATCCAAATATACAATATATAATATAGATTCCCCATCTTCTTAGTGTCTACTAAATATATTAGATTGTATATATTTTTATCTTCACCATGATTGTGACCATGGATTTTGGAAATCATCTTACTTCAGCACAAAAAGAACTCTTAAACAAATGCACCATAGTCCACTATATGGACAAACAGTTTATTATTTTAACAACTTTCCTATTAAGAGATATTTATGCTGTGACATTTAGCCAGTTTGCCAATACTTTGACATTACAAACAGGGCTGAAGTGAATCTTGGCACATATACATTTGCCTAAGAGTCCTTTCAAGAAATTTCTGGGTCAGATTTTCTGAGTATCATTTTTTTTTTTTTTTTGGTATTGTGTAGTATTTTTATCAGGGTATAATTGGCATATAATGAACTTTACATATTTAGGGTGTATAGGTCGATAAGTTTGACATATGCACACACCTGTGAAACAAAATGAGATGCATAGACCCTAGACTTCCAAAAGTTTCCCTATGCCCCTTCTCGATCCCTCCAACATCCATTCCCAAAGGAACACTGGTTTGCTTTCTGTCACTATAGACTAATATGCATTTTCAATAATTTTATGGAAATGGAGTCATGCAGTAGGTACTCTTTTTTACCTGCCTTTCTTCGCTTAATGCAATTGTTTTTATATTTATCTGCATGGTTGCATGTATCAACAGCTCATTCCTTTTAATTGCCACACAGTATCCCATTATATGGATATACCACCATTTGTTTAAACATTCCCACGATGGGGGACATTTGGCTTGTTTTCAGTGTATGACTAGAACAAATAAAGATGCAATGAATGCTCGCAGAAAAACCTTTATTTGGGCGTATGCTTGTTAGGAAAAAATACAAATGTAAAGGCTGGGCGGTAAGGTATGTCTACCTTTAGAAGAAACTGCCAATCTGTTTTCCAAAGTTACACCATTTGAATCCCCACCAAGAGTGTGAGCCTTCCAGTTGCTCTATATCTTTGCCAATAACGAGCATGATAAGTAATGTGTGCTCATTACTATTGGATTATTTCTTTTCTTCTCTTGGAGTTTTGTTTTTGGTTTTTTGGTTTTGTTTTTTTTTTGCTTATATGTTTATTCCACATCAAGTCCCTTTCCATTGCATGATTTGCAAATGTTTCCACCCCACATGTGGCTTATGTTCTTATTGTCATAGCAATGTCTTTCAAAGCGTAGATGTTCAAATTTATGAAGTCCCGCCAGTGATAGTTCTCTTTTAGGGATAGAGCTTTTGGTGTCATATCTAAGAAATATTGCCTAACCCAAGATCACAAATTTCCTCAGACATCTTCCTTAAGAAGTTTCATAGTGTCAGGCTTTCCATTTAAGAGTGTGACCAGGGCGCCTGGGTGGCTCAGTTGGTTAAGCGACTGCCTTCGGCTCAGGTCATGATCCTGGAGTCCCTGGATCGAGTCCCGCATCGGGCTCCCTGCTCGGCGGGGAGTCTGCTTCTCCCTCTCCCACTCCCTGTTTGTGTTCCCTCTCTCGCTGTGTCTTTCTCTGTCAAATAAATAAATAAAATCTTTAAAAAAAAAAAAAGAGTGTGACCAATTTGAGGGCACCTAGTGGCTCCGTCGGTTAAGCGTCTGACTCTTGCTTTTGGCTCAGGTCATGACCCCAGGGTCATGAGATTGAACTTGTGTCAGGCTCCACGCTCAGCGTGAAGTCTGCATAAGATTCTCTCTCTCCCTCTCTCTCTCTCTCAAAAAAAATTAAAAATTAAAAGAAGGAGTGTGACCCATTTTGAGTTAATTTTCATATAAGGCATATGTTATGTACTGACATTCACTTTTGACTATGAATATCCAATTATTCCACCACCATTTGTTGAGTAGATAAAAATCCTTTCCCTGAAACTGCTGTTCAAAATTCAAAACTAACCACATATGTGTTCAGGTATTTCCAGAGTTTCTATTCTCTTTCATTGACCTAATTCATCAATCTTCATGTCAATGTCACACTGTCTTGATTACTGCAGCTTTAAAATAAGCCTTAGAATCAAATAATGTAAGTTCTCTAACTTTGTTCTTCTTTCTCAAAGTTATTTTGGCTGCTATAGGTCATTTGCCTTTCCATATAAATTTTAGGATCTGCCTGAATATTTCTCTCACAAAAAAACAAACAAACAAAAAAAAAACCCAACTTGCTGGGATTTGACTAATCTGTAAGTCAATTTGGGGAGAATTGACATTTTGGAAATACCGAGTGTTTGGATCCTCAGTGTAGCTCTTCATTTATTTAGATCTTTAATTTCTTTCCTTAATGTTTTGTACTTTTCAGCATACAGATCCCTTGAATCTTTTGTCAGATTTATCCCATATTTTTAGGCTGTTATACGTGGTATTTTCCAATTGTTTTATTGGGAGTACACAGAAATACAACTGGGTTTTGTGCATTCACTTTGTACCTTGCCGTGTATGCGTTCTCATGGCTTTCTTTTAGATTCCATAGGATTTCCAACATATGCTTTCACGTCATCAGCAAGACGGTTTTACATCTTCCCATTTAACCTCGATGTCTCTCAATTCCTTGCCTTGCCTATTGTGCTGAATAGAACTCCCCAACACAATGCTGAATAGAAATGGTGGGAGTGGATATCCTTACATTTTTCCTTATCTTAAGGGGAAAGCATTCAGTTTGTCCACTAGTAGGTATGATGTTAGTTATGTTTTGCATTGATGCTTTTTATCAGAATGAGAAATTTCCCTCCTATTCCTCAGAGATTTTTTAAAGGAATGGCTGTTGGATTTTATCAAATGCTTTTACTACATCTATTTAGATGATTTTTTTTTGTATAAACTATTAATATACTAAATTGAATTGAGAGAATTTTGAATGCTAAACTAATCTTGCATTTCTGGGATAAACCCCATTAGGTCACCATGTATTAGTTTTGTATATATTTTTAAATTCTGTTTGTTCTCTTTTTGTTAAGAGTTTTGCATGAAAGCTCATGAGAGACATTGTTCTGTCCTTTTTTTTTTTTTTTTTTTTTATCCTGTGATGGCTTTTTGTGTCTGATTTTTGTATCAGGGTCATTCTGACCTTACAGAATGAGTTGGAATGTGTTTCCTCCTCCTCTATTTTCTGGAAGATCTTGAATGTTTGAAAGAATTCACCAAATAAGCCATCTGGGTCTGAAATTTTCTTTGTTTTAAATGCAAATTCAATTTCTTTGAGAGATATAAGATTATTCTGATTATGTTTTTTTCTTAAGTGAGAGCTTGGCTAGTTTGTGTCTTGAAAGGAACTTTTCCATTTTATCTGAGCTGGCAAATGTATCGACACAGCATTGTTCATCCATCCTTTTACTGTCCTCTCAGTAATTGTGAAGTCTACAGTGATTCCATCCCATATTCTCCATCATTCTTGATATTGGTGATATGTACCCTCTCTCACTCTGTCCAGGACTTCATAGTTTCCATCAGATTTAGAAAATCTCTGCTCATTATTTTTTTGCAAATACTTTTTTATCCCCCTTTTGTCCTTTGGGCACCCACTCCAATTAAATGTGTATTAGGTTACTGTTCTCCAACTATTTTTTTTTTCTAGCCCCTTTTCTCTATGTCTTTCATTTTGGAGAGTTTTTATTGCTGTGTCTTCAAGTTCATTTATCTTTTCTTCTACAAAGTCTAATCTGCTCTTGATTCCACTTAGTGGATGTACACATCTCTATCACAGTCACTGTGGATTTTATCTCCAGAAGTTCAATCTGGATCTTTTTTAGGGTTGCCAGATTTAGCAAATAAAAATACAAGATGCAAAGTTATATTTGAATTTCAGATAAATAGTGAATGAGCTTTAGCATGTGTATGTTATATGCAATATTTGGGGCATACTTACACACCTAAAAAAAATTCATTGTTTATCTGAAATTCAGATTTAACTGAGCATCTTGAATTTTATCTGGTAACCCCTCTTTCTATACCTTACATATCTCTACTTAATATACATAATCTTTCTTCTCGATCCTTTTGAATATGTGGAATACAGCTATAATTATCATTTTAATGTCTTTTTCTGCTAATTCTACCACCTGTTTCATTTTTCAGTAGGTTTTAATTGATTGATATTCCTCCTCATTATGGGTCATGTTCTCCTACTTCTTTGCATGCTTCGTAGTCTCGTTGTTGAATCCTAGATCATTATCGATTTTATTGCTGGGTGCTGGATATTTTTGTACTCCTATAAATATTCTTGAGCTTTGTTCAGGGATTCTATAAAGTTACTTGGGGACAATTTGATCCTTTTTGGGCTTTGCTTTTAAACTGTTAGGTAGGACTGCTGAGTATTCTTTTTACCCAGTGATTTGTGGTTTTTATGAAGTTTGGCTGGTGGGAACAGAAATTATGACCAGCCCTGTGGGAACTCTAGTGATGACTCCTCTAATCTTCTCAAGTGGTTCTTTCCTCAATCTTAGATGATTTCCTGATACACACGTGCTGATCATTAGGCAACTGAAGACTTGAGGGGGGCAATCCTCTACCCCCATCTCTCCCTCTCTTTTTCTCTCTCTCCCTCTCTCTTTCTTTCTCTCCATGATGCTGTCTTATCCAGTATTCTGCCCTGTGAACTCCAGCTGCTTTGCTTTGATCTTCTCAGACTCCTAAATCTATCTTTTTAGCTCAGAGAGTCCACTGGGCTCTGCCCAGGCTTCCCCTCCTTGTGCTGTAACCTGGAATCTCCCTCCAGGCAGTAACCTCTGTCCTCCTGCTCAGCCCTGTTTCCCCCATTTAGCCCATTTGGCTTCCAGGGATCTTTGCCTAAGGGAGTCTTGGATTCATCCAAAAAGCATTGGGAAAGGTCTGCCATCCCATGGATAGGACAGGAAGCATCTGGAGTACAAGGGGGTGGCATCTGGGAAGTAGCAGAATGGCAGTCTTTCTCAGAGCTTCACTAGAGAACTAAGAAATTGAGGGTCTAGAGAAGAGGTAGAAAGAATAAAATACCAGCACACCCCAGTAGGGTGAGAGTCAAAAAACATGAGATATGCTCATCTCTTATAGGAAAGAGAACAGGAGAGTGGCTGCCAGGAGGCAGAGAGGGTTGGGCAGGGGTGGAAATGCAGGGGTGGAGGCTGGAGTCCAGGAGACTACGACACACCATATGAAATGAAATGCGAGTGTCAAGGCTCTGACAGGTGATCAATGCACCTGCCAAGATGGGAGCAGCAGTGTCTTCTTGCCAAAGGCCACAGGGATGGCTGGCTGGAGGATACAGGAATGGGGGAGGAAGGAGTGTCAGATGATGCCTAGAAAGCCTGAGACTTCTTGCCCGATGTTTCCATCCAGTGAGAATGGTATGGGTTTTGCCTGCCCAACACCCATCCCTCCACATCTCCTGGTAATGCCATCTTGATTTGGGGGTCCCTCCCCCACTCCCATTGATGTAGTTCTGGAGACCCACTGCCTGTCCCTAAATGTGTGCAAGCAACTCAACACAGCTCCTTTAGAGCCAAACCAGGTACTTTTGCTGGACCTATCAGAAAACATGCATTCTGTTTCTCCAGAGGCTGCTGAGGTGGCAGATACAAGGCAGTCATTGCAGACATACAGCTTGGCCCTCTGTGGTAGGAACCTCCCTGATACTGACATCAGAACAGAGGCAAGCAGAGTCAAAGGAGAGAAGCAGCTTCCTGGAGATGTTTCCAAACACCTGGATCCAACCATACCTGAATCTAGAATTAGAATCCCTTAACTGTTTTATTTTAATGAGACAATGAGTTCCCCCTTTCAGATTAAATATGTTTAATTCTTACAAGTAGAGAGTGGTGTAGACGTAGTCTGGACATGTACCCCCCAGACTCAGTCCTTGAGCAGGGAACTGGGATTTTTCAGCCACATGCTCCCCCACCCTCCTTTCACGTCTATCCAGGATTAACTCACTCACCCTTGAAGATGGCCAGTCATGCCAAGGAGTCTTACCTGATCAGGCTGGCTCAGGCTCAAGGACTGAGCAAAACACATGTCACTGGGCCTCCATCAGCTCCTCATTCAGGACTCCTGGGGGGCTTTTCCTATTGCTCTGGGTCTCTGGATATATTTGCAGATCTATTTCCCCAAATTTTGCATATAGAAATTTTTAGTATAGTCTGTATTTGAAAAATCAATATTTTTTTTGCACAACAATCCAGATGTCTGATTTTGCTTAAAAGAATGGGAAAATACGGCTCCTGGTGTCTTCCTAGAGGTAAAGAGAAGCTGCTCCTTTTATAGAGGCTGGGTGCTCTCCAGTTTGCCACATTCTGCACCACTCCCTGTTGTCTTATGCCCAGCCCACTTCCCTCGCTTTTCTCGCCCTCCTGGCACCTGCATGAATTGCAGCCCATGAGACCTTTATAGTGAGAGATCTGAGCCCAGGCCTCAGAGGGCTGCAGGCAGTTGATGTAGAAGCAAGAAGACAGGAGGAGGATGACTCTCTAACCAGAATGCTCTATGCCATCAAGGTGCCCAGCAGAGGCAATCTGTATCTTAAAAGATAAAGTCTGGTGGGAGAGAGAGATGTGTACACCCAGCATCTCATCCTTTCCCACTTAGGCACCCAGAATGACAGCAGAACTATCTCATGACCCCCAAGACAAGAGCTCTGGGAGAAGTTTGGAATCTACTACAAACATAAGCATGATAATTTCTTGCAAGCTTCCTATTTTCACTTAAAATTAGTCTAAGTTTTGCATCCTACTTCTTAATATTAAAAAGCTTCATAAATTGAAACCCCAGTGAAGCAAACCCTGTTCATCTTGAAACTTCCTGTGTTCTCCTGACACGTGGAGGTGAGCCCTGGCATAGATGTGCCCCACTTTGGGAAATGCACATAAAGTAGACAATGATAAGGAGAATAGTAGGCAGTGTGAAGACTGTGTGTGCCAGACACAGTCCTGCCCCAGGACCCCTGCACTGGCTGTTCCCTCTGCCTGGAAGAGTCTCACCCCAGATACTTCCACTGCTCACTCTCACTTCCTACCAGTTCTCACGCAGTGTCCTCTCAGTGGAGCTCACCAGGACCACCCCACTTCCATGGCAACTGTCTCTCTTCTCTCTCTGTCTCTTTACCCAACTGTTTTCTCCATGACACTCACCACTTTCGAACATGTTATAAAATGTTCTTATGTTTAGTGTCTATTGTTTTTTTCCTCCACTGAGATATAAGTTCTACAAGAGTAGGCACTTTTGTCTGACTTGGTCACTGCTGGATCTCTGGATCCAAAAATAGAAGCTGGCATATAGTAGGTGCTCAATAAATATCTGGTAAAGGAATGAATGAAAGGATGAACGAGTGATGGTGTGTCCTCTCCTGGGGCCACTCCAGCAGATTTGATAGTAGTGTTGTGCATTGGTTTTGTTGGAAAAAAAAAAAAAAAAACTAAAATATAAAGAACATAAGTGCTTCTGAAGCCAAAGGACTGAAGGAAGGACGGAGAACAAGGCAAAGCCCACTTTGTTCTCCATTGTCTGAATATTGTGGAGACTAAGCGCCATCTACCTGCAGTCCCAACCCTTCTCCCAATGGTATCGCCCTGGTCCAGGCCACCTGGCCTCACTCCTGGACCCCTGCCTGGCCCCCTGGCATGCTTCCATCAGCTATTCTTGCCCCATTTCCTCCGATTCTTTCCCCATCCCGGGCTGGTGCCAGAATACGCACCAAATCCCCTTGGGGTTTGTAGCCCGTAGGCACAGGAAATGGTGGCCAAACGCTGGTGTTGTAGGAACTAGCAGAAGTCCACTCTCCTTCTGGGCAGACAGGATGCCCCTGGGCAGGTTGCCCTGCTGCAGGACACGGCCCACACCACTGTTGCTTGGAGGCCCTGCGCACATTACATAGCACGTCAGAATTTTTCTCTAGCAACTCAGGTGTGCAATAAATGTCACAGTACTTTATTTGTCTAAAATCAGATTAAATCTGACTTTAATCCCCTGATCCCCCCAGGCTGGAGGAAAATGCAATCTTGGTGTTATTGACTCTCTCCTCCCATGGTGTGAGCAGATTCCTAGAGGGCCTTATGAGAAAAAGGAGTAAGTCCTTTAGAAGGCTTCTGTGGGCCTAGGTCTGTGTCAGGCCAAGCTGGGCCGAGGAGGCACAGGAAGTGGTAAGTTCCCAGAAAAGTTGGGGGGACCAGAATCACAGACCATGCAACCATCACGAGCTTCCCCAAAGGTCAGGGCTGCCCTGTGAGGCTGGAGGAGGGGCCAATGCTATCGTTGCAGGGCAATGAGTTTATTCTCAAATTCTTGCATGGACACACACTCAGGGACAGCTGTTTGACTAGCCATCCATCTATCCATCTGGCCACGCAACAAACATACGCTGGGTTCCTACTCCATGCCAGGCCCCACCCCACGCTAGACCCAGGGGCTGTATCACTGAAACAGAATCAGCTCCTGTCCAAGCATCCTGCCCAGGTTAACAGGGAAACAGACAATAAGCAAACATGGCAATCAATGCTTTCCAGGGAAAAGCAGGATGCTGTGCTTGGGGGCAAATAGGGAGGTCAAGGCAGCAATACTGAGGTTACAGGTGAGCTGACATCCGAGATGTCACGAAAAGCCAGCCAGGCCACGAGCAGGCAGACTTCCAGGCAACCAGGCAGCTGGGGCAAGGTCCTGCAGTAGAAAGGAGTTTAGGTTTACCTGCATTTTATTTGGGATGGACCACAGCCTTTGTTAGGTGCTCAAATGGAAGCTTGACCCCCGCCAACATTAAGAACCACAGATTTAATCTACACTTATTCCCTACATATGCTTCCGGGGGAGGCCCATGTCACACAGAGAACCCCAGGACTGAAAATCTCTGGGGTGCAGTGCTCTTTCTCCATTTACTCAAGCTTCCCTTCATCATCCCCTCCTGTGTGTTCCTCCTTCCCTGCTCCCCGCCCTCACCCCTGCAGGGACAGACAGACACACTGCTGGGCCCCAAGTGGGCACAACATATCAAAATGCCAGAGCGACCAGGCGGCGGGACCACAAGACAGAGACACAGCTTATAAAGTGTCTCCCGGCCCAGGCAGGCGCCCGTGAAATGTTTGACAGCCCGGGAGATGGATCGGCTCAGGCCACACTTCCAGGGCAGAATTGAATCCTTCCTGGGAACGGCCTCATAGATCAAGCCGAACACACTCATCAGCCCAGCCACCCACCGCCTCGCCGCCCCACCCTCCTCCTCTGGGCTCGGCTGGGCTCTGCCTTGGGCCGCCGTGAGCTGGTGGGAGATCTGCGCCCAGAACAGCAGACCCAGAGCAAGACCTTGGGCAGACCAGGTGCCACCGGACGAATCCCAGCGGGAGAGGCAACTCAGCAAGGATTTCAACCCAAGCTTCTCTGGTGTCTTGAGATACAATTCAGTTATCGTTTTTATAACATACTTAATGGACTATTGTAAAGACCACACACGGGGCGCTTTCCCCCACGCCAGAGATTATTCCATTCAACCCTCACTCTGCCCTATGGGATAAGCATCACTAGCCAAGTTTAGCGAGGAGTTGTCCACCTCCCTCACTGCAGATATGGGCCAGAGAAGTTAAGCAATTAGCCCAAGGTCACACAGCAAACCAGTGGTGTGGCTGGGTCCTTGCCTAGAGGGGGCATACTTTCTAGATTCCTGGGCTGTGTTTGTGTTTGTCCTGGGACGAGGGTCCCCACAGCTGCAGTGCTGTGACCTGAAAGAGTGTCCCTCTGGTTAGGGCCCCAACTTCACATGCTCCCAGGGACATGTCCTGAGGAGCAGGTGCATGTTAGGAATAAGCGTGGTTTCCCCACATCCTCTCTTGGCCAGGTGGAGAAGATACACAGTCGGGGTGACTGAGATGCACAGGCCAGTGGAGGCAGACGGACAACAGGGGGCTCAGGCAGGACCTCCTAGAGGGAGAAAGGCTCTAGCTGAGTCCAGAAGAACGAGCAGGTGTTTGAGAGGCAGACAGTGTGGAGGGAAGACAAGCGAGATGGAAGACTGTGAGCAGAGGCGTGGCAGGAAGGAGCGGTCCACACTCTGAGAACTAATGGTTCATGCCACCAGGGGGTCATGTTCACACGTGAGCAACAGGAGACACTGGCCAGGTAGGCACGACTCAATGAAAAAGGTCTTCAAGACAAGGGCAAGGGGGACCAGTGAAGGTCTTAGGGAGAGGAGGGACATGATCAGATCTACATTTTGAAAAGCCTCCTCCAGCAGCAATAAGGAAAGTGCATTGGAAGGAAGAAATAGCAGCAACAGGGACACCAAGGAGGAGGCTTGTGCTGCACCCGAGCAGAAGATGAATCTCAACTTGGCCCAAAGACCCACTGAAAGAGGGAAAAATCCGTGATGACAGCCCGTTACATCCTGGGTGGGAGGCAGAGGCTGCCATCACTAAGAGGGACACAGGGGAGAGACCACGTTGTAGGGGTGAGGGGGACAATGGATTTCACTGAGCAGGAGTCGAGGGTAACCGTATCGGTCTAACTTCAGATGGGAAGCCACATTCTAGAAACAGATGTTTCTGAGACTTAACCTTGGCTGAAGAAAGATGCGCGTGACCCCCGAAGGTGCTGGTGCGAGTTCGAGCCCGGATGCTGCCAAGTGAAAACGCGTAGGTCAGGGAGAGAATGACCAGCACCACGGGGCAGCCCAGAATAATCGCACGGATTGGGGAGAGCCCACCACCCAACCCAGTCGTTGCTCCAGCAAGGAAAGCGGGCAGCAGCGAGGCAGGTCGTCGGTTGGTGGTTGTGCAGCAAATCCGGACAGAACCTGGAGCTGACCGGATGCGAGGGAGGTTAGCAATGTCAAAAACTGACCTTGCGCTTAACCGGACAGGGGCACTGAAGCACCCATCGGCTTCAGCCACCGGTGGGGGCGAGGGCTCGCAGGACACTGGCCAACGCAGTCTCTGTGGAAGGTGGGAGCAGAGGTCTTGTTTGATGAGTGGGGAGAAGGTGAAGATGTGGAAGGAATGAGAGTGGCCATTCTTTCCAGGTCCAAGCAACAGAGTTGGGTAGCTGGAGGAGGGGCAGGTGCTTCTTTTTTAAGTCTTTGATTTACTTTCTTTTTGCAGGAATCCATTTGACATCATGTTACATAAATGCCTAATTGTGATTATCTGTGTGCTTTTATCTATGGTCCCATTTTCCTTCCCCACATCATACCCCAACATTAGACAACCCATACCAACAACCTACCATGTTCCTTCCTGCTCAGAAAATCCTACCCACGCATATAACAAGGTTAGTGTTGGGCCAACGCCACCCACAGGGCTGGGTGTTAAATATTGAAATACGTCCGTAGCAGTTAGTAAGTAGCGGCTTCCTCAAGCCTCCTCGATGGCCCTGTGCCCAACCCTGGGACACTAAGTGGTTGCTTGGCATGGTGACTATCACTCACGCAAGTGTGTTTGTGTCTGTGTCCCCACACATGCATGCATGTATGTGCATCCATACACATGGGTCTACGGAGACACTGCTGGTTTCTTTTTTTTTATAAATGTGGGATCATATTATATGTACCTCTTTCTGCCTGTTGCCATTCAACCAAGCTTCACGGAAAGCCCTCCAGGTCACCCAGTGTGCTACGTACTCTTTGTAATGGCCACAGAGCAAACCACGGTGTGGATGTACCATAATGCATGTAACCATCGTCCCTCTCCCCCACCACATGACTGATGGGGTAATGTCTATAGGAAATGAGCTGAGACCCAGGAGAGAAAGAAAGGAGAAACTAAAGGTGCAAAAACAAGACAGGAGATGGTGGGGGGACTCCCGAGAAGGTGGGGAAAAGTGGGGAGAGAGACTCCCCATTAACAGAAGAGGAAGAGTCTTCATATGATGGGTCAGTACAGCTTGGATTAGCTGTGTCTCATCAACTGTGCCCATTCCCTCAGGTCCCCCTAGCAACATACTCTCCTTCCCACAGCCTTGGTGAGCTTCATAAAATGAGGTGATCTGCTCCTTCAGTTCGACAGCCCCCAGGATGAAGACCCAAATACTTTATGGTGACATATGTGGCGCAGCTTCTACTGCCCTCTCCTACTTCAGGCTGCACCTCACCTCTGCTCCCTGAGTTCCAAACACTCTGGCTTCCTTTCGGCGCCGTCAACATGCTGTGACTTCTCCTGCCCCAGGGTCTTTGCATATGCTGTCCTAACCACCCGGAATGCTTTCCAGTCCTCTGCTTCCCCTTCATCTAATCTCCTGAGAGGGACTTAGAAGAAGCATCAAAATACCACCTGAGATTCTCTCCAGAGCACATTATGAGGCTGCCTGTGATTTGCATGAGGTTAATAACTTCTGACTGGAAGCTAAATAAAGTAAACCCAAACCTTCACTTGCTTTTAAGAAAAAAGATTGCACATCTGTGATGAGGAAGGATTATGCAGTGGTTGAAGGTCTTTTTGGTGATAGCTTTTCTTTGTTTCAGCTTTATACTCGCTTGCTTTACTGATGAATGGATATAGAAATGTCTCTATATGTAGATTAAAGGAAAATCTGACGACAATCCAAATAAGGAAAAAGAAGACTGAAGTTGGAAGTCCCCATGGGTCCTTCATTCTCTGCCCCAGCAACAACATGGGACCAAGCCCCTCTCTGCACCCTCACTCCTCAGGGACAAAGGTCACGAATGGCCATCTGCATTATTTTTCCCAAAACCACCCTCGTTGCCATGGATCCCACTCCAACACACACACGTGTGTATGCACACACAGAGGTGGGGTGACAGCTAGCATGATAACTAAAAGAAATAAAGGCAAGATACAGTACAAAATATTCTTTCCCTCTTGATGTCCGGTAGTTCCTTATGTCTCCTCCCCCCCTCCCTTTCTCCCTCTCCTCCCCCTCCCCTTTCTCTGGCTCCCCCTCATCTTCCTCCCGCTCTTTCCACAGTCAGGGCTGGGGAGAAAGGATGAGATGAAAAATCCTGAAGACTTATGTATCTCACACTCCTTAGGCAAGAACCATTATCCACCCATTTTACAGATTTAAGAAACTGAGGCCGGCCAGGCCCAGGGCAGCTCAGAGCTGCGGCCTTCATGTCAGACAGAGCTGGATTCAAACCCCAGTTCTGCCACTTGCTCTGGGCAAAGTCTCCCACATGTCTGACAATTCTGAGCATATTTATCTGGGGGAAAACAAAAACACCTTTCTTTAACTGCAAAAAAGCACAGGAAGGGTGTTATCCTCAAAATACCAATCTCATTATTATGTCATGGAAAGTAAAGTGAATTTTTAAAAGTAAATTAGGTCAGTATTCATAGGCTTGCCATTATACTTCTAAGAAGTTCCAAATACCACAGCACAACCCACATGGCCCCACACCACTGACCCCTGCCCATCTCCTGAGCCCACTTCACTCCAGGTTCTCTTCACTCCCTCCTTCCATTCTCCCTTTCCACCAGTGCTTTGTATTAGCTGATCTCCCAATCTGGGATGCTCCCCCTGCAGGTTCTTCTCTGTCTGGCTCATACTCATCATTCATAAGTCGGCTAAGATGTCACCTCCTCAGAGAAGCCCTCCCTGACTACCTTATCAAACACTCCTGCGCGTTCACACGATGGTGCTTTATCACACTGGCTTATATTCCCCATCATCTATGTTACCATCTGAAACTCTCCTGCTTATATATTTATGCAGGCGCTCGATGATTGTCTTTCTTTCCTCTTTGGCAGATAAAGCTGGGGCCTCCCCTGTCTTGTCCAGCATTCATCCACAGAACCTAGAACTGTGCCTGACTCATAGTAGGTGCTCAATAAATATTTCTTGAAAGAACGCTTGAAAGGGGATCAAGAATATAGAATGCGGGGCGTGGAGTAAGCACTCGGCCTAAGCCCAGGTTGGCTAGAAGATGCACTGGTCCTTCCTTACTGACCTACCACAGGGTCTGGGATTCTGCAGGTTACGTTCTGAACACAGCCATAGACAACACATAAAACGATGGGCATGGCTGTGTTCCAATAAATCTTTATTTACAAAAATGGGTGGCCAGCTGAATTTGGCTCACAGGTCCCGGTTTTTCAACCCCTGGTCTAGGAGAGTCCCCACCACGGTACCTGTTGGATAAAATGCAGGTTATGGTCCGGGAACCAGCATTCACAAGGCAGTTGAGCCTTGGTCAAGGTACCTGACACGGACTGTGTCAGCAGGACCCTGGACACTAATTACAACAGAGGCACGAGCCGTAAACTTTATTACTCAGCAGGACTTTGGCCCCCAACTTGGCTTTCTGCTGATTTTCCAAAGAGCAGTGGAGGTGGGCTCAGTTCCGTGATCACTGATGCGTCAGGGAAAGGGAGCCTGCACGTTTAATTAAATGTTATTCAAGAAATAAAATTCAGGCCCTCAGCTGACAACGCAGAATATTAAAGCATCAATTTCCTGAAGGAAACCTGCTTTAATGAGATTCTCCAGATAAATGGAAAGGGGGGGAAGAAACATATTAATCCCAGCTGGTAATGTCAGCCCATCAACCCAGAGCAATGTCTTGATGAACATAAGCTGATGATATTGGTTTACTAGGAAAAGAAGGTGTGCGAGACTCTGTTGAGTCCTCTGGGTTCCAGAGACACCCAGACACCTGGGAAGAAGACCCTTCTTTCTCATGAGCCCCTAGGATGGAGAGAAGCCTTAACAAGCTGCACCCTCAGCGCCAAAGGTGATAATAATTGACTGGAGTCAAGCTGGGGGTGTCTATAGTAGAGGGTCACAGGGCTCTGCCCTTGGTCCTGTCCCAGACAACCTTTTCATTAGTGATTTGGAAGGGTATAAGGGGGCATATTGACCTCATCTGTTGATAAGCTGAAGCTAGAGCTCAATTAATTTATGTAAGGTACCTGAAACACTTAGAACAAAATAGATGCCTATCACGTTTCCCCGTCGAAGCCTTCAATCCCTTCTGTGCCCCAAAACCAGTATGAATAAGATCGATTTACTCAACTGAATACCATGTTCATGGCCTTCACCATTCTTTTCTTCCCTGTTCTATTATTAACTTAACATATTTCCTTGAATTTGACTCATTCATTATCTCAGATAGATTTTCATTTAAAATCTATCTAAATCTAAAGTCATTTACTTTAGATCACTACTGGAAATGAAAATCTGGCATTGCCCCCAGCAAAAAGTAGCCATAAAGACAAATCTGATGACAACTTAACACTACTGTGGCTCAATATCATTTGCCAGATGAAAACTGCGAGCCTGAGATTCACTCTTTTTTTTGTTAGAGAGATGACCAAAGGTTAGAGAGGGGTTAACCTCATACAGGAACCATATAGATGGTGTCAGCCATCTGGTGACATCATGCCTCTGTACCATGACCTCTGCCTGAAGTCAGCCCAAATCTCTTTCTGTTGCTTTTGCTCGCAGACCCCTAACTGACGGATATACGGTCCCTTGATTATCAGCTCTCCCCAGTCCTGGTGTTGCAGAGTTCTTGTCTCACGGAGTTGAAGAACGAATCTTGTGGACAAGAGGGGATAGTGAAGTGAAAGTTTATTAAGGGAAGGTGAGAACAGAAAGGACAAAACAAGAGCTCTCTAGAATGAGAAGTGAGAAGGGTCCTGAAAGGGTTACCATCCAGGGCTTTTGTGGTGGGTCTTCTATAGAAAACTGACCAGGGAACTTGGTCAATATCTTGTCCATAACATTAAGACAAACAAGGTGGATGTGTAAATACTATGTAAATATCTCACCTAAATTCAGAACAAACAAGGTGGATTTGTTATGTTCCCTGCTCTCTGGCTCTTATCTTGTCTGTAACATTTCTCCACATCTGGGATTTCTGTGAGCCTGGTCGAGTAGCCCCCCTGCAGGAGCCTAGTCATGTAGTCCCCTACCTATCTCTCCCTATCTAACCTCGCCTGTCCCTTACTCACGGGGACCTACCCTCGGCTTCCACAGAGAAGCTTCATTCTGGGACGTGAGATAAAACGAGGCTCCGTTCCCATCATAACCAGTTAACAGTGAGAGGCTGTTGAGGCTGGGGAGCCGGGGCAGGACTGAGCCCTTTTTGACTCGTTCAGTACTATCTCCCCAGATGGGGTGCTTGGCACACGGTAGGCATCATGCCCACGGGTGCGGGATGCTCTTTGACTCAATACAGCAATGCACTACTCTGCTGTGCAGTCAATGATGCTTGCCGGGGTCCGGGAAAAAGGTCTGCATGCGTATTTTCCCTTCTAATTCTGCACTTAGGGACTGGAAGCGTTTCCCGGAATGACGGCAGAGGATGTCAATCTTGATTACGGGTGGGATGAATCCGCTTAGGGGAAGTTTGATGGAATGTCCGGTAGTCACTATTAGTCTTCATTGAATAATAAATATAAATATGAAGAATCAGAAAAGACAACCAGATTGTGAAAAATCTCCCAAATTTATTTTTGCAGTGCTGTTAAATCCATTTCTGATTAAAATAATTCATCACTTATCTATAGCAAGCAATACTGGATGGTCATCCAGATGTGAATCTATCTTAGAAATATGCACCAACTTAAAGTGATTTTTAATAAAAATACATATTTTTAGCCTGCAATTTGGTTCCGAGGGCTGGGTGCTGACAAAGGAAAGTTCTCTGAGTCAGTGAATGTTTTCCAAAAAATAAATTAAGGGGAAAACAAGAGAGGCAGCTAGCTCCCAATGCGGTACAAATTGATGGTGCTTACCTTTGCCTCAAATTTCACTGTTCTTAATTTTTGGTGGAGGGCGGGGGCAAGACTGGAGTGCTTTGGGCAACCAAAGCGGTGGGGTTGTGGCTGGTGTTTGGTTTTTAATAAAATCCATCAGACAGCTCCCGACAACTCAGGCTGGGTTTGTGGTTTCTCTGAAAGTGTCAAGACTTGGAGGAAAATCTGAAAAATGGCCCGGCACATGCGCAGACTTAAAGGGTCTTTAGGGTGGCAGTCAAGGCCCCTGCATATCCCAGTCTCAACCCAATATTCCCCACTGCCCAGGTCTCCAAACGCCTGCTTCAGCCACAGAAAATTCTCATCTTTCTCTGGAACAGGCACAGTGTGTTCCCTCTGAAATAGAAAAGGGGAAGACCAGAAAACATTCATATATGCGAGTCTGGAAAGGTGTCCGGAGACAAAAGGAAGTGCTTCCGTGGACGGGGAGCAGGGAGGAGGCTGGGAAGTGCGCAGGTGGAGGAAGGGGTGAAGAAGGAGGGAGATACTCACTAAGCACCATTTTTTGCCTGTAGATTCTCAAACTCTGAATGTAACACTGGTTCAGAAATGCAAGGGAAGGAAGGAGTGAAGGAAGGGAAGAGGGAAGGAAAAAAGGGAGGAGGGAGAAAGGGCAGGAGGGAGGGAGGGAGGAAGGAATGCTCATTATTCCAGGAACACATTTCCAGACCCTTGCACTTGCTAGTCCCACCTCCTGGAGGACTTGCTGGACCTGACGGCCACACGCCACCACCCCACCCTCCCACCCTCCCTGAGGGATGACCCAAGAAGAGTTCCTCTGTGCTCTGAATCACCTTGGTCAGAAGGCAAACTCCCCGGGGACAGGACTGTAGATGCCTTCTTCTCTGTAGTAGCACCAGACTCTAGCACTGTGCCCAGCACATAGTAGATGCCCAGTAAATAATTGTTGAATGAATGAATGAGGAGCCATAAGGAGGCTGCATAACCTAACAGTTAGGACTATGGGTGCTGGTGTTGGGCAGGTCTGACTCATGGGGCTGTGTGACTTTAGAGATGTGAACTAACCTCTCTGAGATCCGATGTCTCCCCCAGGGGTTCTGGCAAAGACTCAGTAAGGTCACTCGTGTGTAACAAGCATGCAGTGTTAGCTACGTTCTTGTGGTTGTCTTGGGAGTGGCAGTTGCCACACTAAATGACAGTCACCTACCATATTCCTGCCTCCACACCCAGACAAGATGCTCTTGAGCACAGGGACCTGTCCCTGTCCCTATCACCTTTCTGCAGTGCCAGCCCTAGAGGAGAAGCCAGCAAGGGCAGGTTCTCGGAAGGTTTGTTGACTGACTTAAAGAGGGAGCAAACGAAGGAGGAGCCTTCTGCCCGAGGGGAAGGAGGAAGTGAAGCAGATGGGCAGGGGGGACCCACTCTTGCTGGTAACTGGGACCCCAGCCATGCAAAGCCCCCCAGGGCTGGAAGACACTGGCAGTCAGACCTCAGCCTTGCAGCAATCCCCTACCCCCTACCGGGGATTCAAAATGAGTTGAGCCGGAGCCAGAAGCTTGGCCATTCCTCCGGTAGGAGCCCTGCTCAGCCAGTCCTCACCTACTCACCCCTCCTGTAGGGGCCTAGCACCTTAGCCCTCTACCCACTGGCCTCTCCAGGTGTGGCTTTCCCGTGGGTGCCAACCTGCCCCGGTCCTGGCACGTGCCACCTTACACTGTCCCCCTTCCCATCCCCCTCCCCCGCATGCACTGGTCCAGTGCACCACACTGGGCTTCCATCTTTCACACGTAACACATGTAGCTCCTGCTTGTTGAACCGGACCCAGCAGTTTTCAGGTTGTTGTCATGTAAGTTTCTCCGAAGGGAGAAACTGAGGACTGAGGAAGTTCGATGACTCTCTCACTATAGCACAGCTGTTCAGAGGCCAGGACGTCATCAAAGGTCTGTCTTATTCTGGAATAAGGGTTCCTAACTACACCCCAGGCCGCCCTCCCTATGAGACCCACAGCACAGGCTCACTGATGGTTACACCCCTATTCCACCCTAACAGCTCTTTCAGTTGCCTGTTCCAACTGGGGATGCAGCATCCCAGGCAAAGTATGCCCTGCAACCTCTTTGAATACCTCCCAAGATGGGGAGCTCACTCCCTCACTGCCCTTCCTGTCTAGTTTCCTTTTACCACACTGGTAGGCAGGCTGATGCTTCTTGGGGTTTCCCAGATCAGGTGGAGGGTCCCTGCTACCCCCACTGTGACTCCTACCCCAGAGCTCAGCCTGGCATCCACCTTGAGAGGGAAGCCCCCATTCTTCACGCCTTGGCACAACATTAGGCACCAAATCGATGCTTTCACACGGCTATCTAGGTTTTCCCCTGGGTAACCGGACCCCAAAGGAGGGACCCTCCCCTTGGCCCAGGCTGCACCTGAATTTTCCTTCAAGTTCACCTGTGTTGGTGCCTTCACGGCTTGCCTTTGGTGGCTCTCCGGATGAAGTATTAATTGCCCTGGGTGGGTGAACCCCATTCCTGTTTACTCCACTCACTCTTTCTTTCATTAAATATTCACTGTGAGTAAACTCTGCTGAGCACAGAAACCCTACACATAGAGTCCCTGACCTCGGAGAGATTCCCATGGAATCAACCTTGTCATAGGAAGGGAAACAGCAGCAGAAAGGAGAGCTGATCACACTGTCATTAATCAACACTGCACCCTCTTGCTTGAATGCCGCAGACTCTGTGTCTCCAAGACAAACGGCATCCGTCTGTGGATCACCGTTCTCCCTGGCAGGGAGCAGGTGCTTGTGGGAGCCCAGTGCTGATCGGGCGAAGGAATGACCGAACGAATGAACGTCCTAGAGGTTGATACAATGTGCGGTTGGAACCTAGAGGGCAGACGCCAGCATCTTGGATAAGGGAGTGTGAAACAATGAGTTTCACCTCGTGGATTGTGTGCCAGTGAGTGCGGGTACTGGGGAGACCACAAGCGAGCGGAAGGAACTGCCCAGAAAAGGTGGAGAGAATGAAGTGTTTGCAAAGCTACAAGTGTTTCAGGTGGTTGCCCAAAGCACTCCCGGCTCGCGCAAGCGCACATCACCCTCTGAATTTTGAGCATAGCACCGAGTCTGCAATAGGACCCGCGGCAGGCAGTTGTGGCTGGCGCAGGGGACTAGGGACGGGCTGTGTCCACACCTGTCGGGAGCTAATTCCCCTCCCGGTTCCTCCCCTTCTGTCCAGCCTGGGTTTCTGGCCAGCAGATGTGACCTTGAGCGTCTGACTCCCGTGGGATGGAGACTGTCAGTGCCTCCAAAGCAGACAGGCTTGTGCTAAAATTCACAGCACTCTTCAGTGACTGGGCAGGTGATGCGCCCTTTCCCGGGTCTGACAGATCCCTGGGCTGCTCATCGACCAGTGTGCCTACCCCCCCACACTGTGATTAGCCAGGGTGCTGTGACAGCCAGCTGACATTAATTATCTGTGAGTTACAGGCATCCGAGAGCGCAAACAGGGCTGTCAGCGGAGCAGAGCGGTGTCATTATGGCTCCTGGGCTTTGCAGCCGAGACCACGAGCAGGGACCTGGCTTTGCAAGTTCAAGGAGGGGTGGGCGAGGCCAGCAGCCCTTCCCAGCAGGCTCTGGGGCTGTGCACAAACCACCTTGGGATTATTTCATAAGAAGGTCAGGCTCACGCCCTGCCTCAACACCCAATCAGATCCATCGCCACAGCCTGACCATTCTGTCTCCTGAACAGTCCTCACCTCTGGTTCTCTGCATTCCCCTGCTGCCATCCTGCTCTCGGCGCCACGTTCCCCCCCTACTTCGTCCTCCCCTCTAACCCAGGTCCTCCCTGCACACAGCAGCCGGAGCGGGCCTGTCAGAGTCTATATCCAACCCTGCCGCCCCGCTGCACAGAGTCCACATCCCTGCAAAGCCGGCTTGTGGCACCGCTGGACCCTCCAGCTTCTTCCCCACCTTGGCTCTCTGCTCTCCCCCATCACGTACACTGTCAAGGGCTTTCCCGACCAGTCCCCTTGGCCTCTTGCCACATGGCCTTTGCACATGCTGTTCCTCTTTCTGGAATGCTCTCCCTCCGTCCCCAACTTCCTTAAATCTCACATCATGCCTCCCTTCCACCACGAAGCTTCCCTCAAACCCCAAACCACGGCAAGTTCCTGGTCTCACAAAGGAGGCAGCACAGCGTAGAGGCCAAAGGCATTGGAAGATGGCATCAAGCTGCCTGGGTTCGAATCCCAGTCCATCCTCTGGCTGTGTGACTCCAGGCAAGGTACTTCACTTCTCAGAGCCTCAGCTCCCCCCGCTGTGAACAATCCCGCAATCCGCGTTTTATGGACTGAAGGAGTTAACAGAGGTACGAGGCCCGCGCGTGCTAGGCCAGCCATTAGCGGCTGCTGTTTACACATTCCCCGATTCCCTGTGACTAGAGCCTCAGTAGTGGGATAATTTGACTAATTCTGTCTTCTTCAATGTGCGCTAGGCCAGGGTTTCTTACCTTCTGCACTATTGACATTTGGGGATGGATATCTCTTTGCTGTGGGGCCGTCCCGTGCATTGTAGGATGTTCCTTAGATGCCAAGTAGCATCTTCTTAATCGTGACAACCAAAATTTTCTCTGGACTTTGACCGGTGTTCCCTGGGGACAAGATCATCCTGGGGGAGACCCCGGCTCTTGTCTGTATGAGAGCAGTGGGCACAGGTGGTCCCCAGAACTATTTCTTCCTGGCACCCAGCACAGTGCCTGGCCCGAGACAGGGGCTCATTAAATACATGTTAAATGGGTCAGTGAAGGAGTGAGTGGATGAATGAAGGTATAGCAAGAGACATCGGTAGTATAAAGATGTCAGGGGATATGAAGTCCGAAGATCTGGGGTCAAGTGCGGCTTCCGCTCGTCCCAGAGGGCATCACCCAGGGCCAATCGCTTCACTCCTATCTTCCCACCTGTGAAACAAGGCTGGTGACAGTGATCGCGATCTCCCTCCCATCATGGGGGCGTTACAAGGCTCAGACAAGCAAATGGATGATAAAGTGCTTTAGAAACTGTGGAGTGCCGTACAGATGAGCAGGTCTGTAGGCGGCCCCTTGGAAACCGATAGATGTCTCTCCACTCACCCTGCAGTGCTGGCCCTGCGGCATCATCTGGGCTCTGACGGGCATGGGCGTATAATAGATGGGAGTACATACGGAAGAGAATATATCCCTTCATCTCCCTTTTACTATTGCTGTAAATATGTCTTATGGGGGAGATCATCGAGATACAGCATGCGTAACGGTGCTGAAGGAGTCCAACCAATAGCATCTCACACCTGCTGTGAGGGCACTTTCCCCGTCACTGGTTCGTAATGGATGGTAGATTGGGGCACCAGTGTATCTGGAATGTTAGCAAGCCCAGAGCACTTAATTACATTGTGTTTCTAGTAAGGAGAGGCACCGTGTGGTAGCAGGAGAGCTCTGGGCTTGAGTCTTGCCAACCCGGGTGCAGAGCCTGTCTGCGATACCGTGTGAGCTTGGGCACATCACCTGCCCTCTCGGGGCCCCATTAACTTATCTATTAAATGGGAGCGGAGGAGCGGTCACAGCATCGTAAGATATTTGAAAAGGACATCTATTTGGAGAAGGGGCAAGACGGGGAGGGGGAGCGGGATGACTCTGTTCTCAGTGATTTCCAAGTATCTGTCAAATGTGCTAATAGTATGTATTTGCAGGAAATGACCCCTCCTAGGGGACCTGGAAACTCAATGACTTGCCTTCCAAAATAAACCCTAGGGTAGCGTGGCACAGTGGGTAGGACGTGGAGCCCAACCGACGAACTGGGAACTGGGCTCAAGCACTTTGGCCCCCCTTTCATATTCGCACTTCTATCTCAGACGGTCAGTCGTTGCAATGGTCGAAGAGAAGAACCGAGACAATGTATAACAATTGCTTAACTCAATGCCTGGTATGTGGAAGGTTCTCAGTCAGTGAAAGGAGCCCCCCATGTCAAGTCCCTTCCATCCTGCGACAGAACTTGCCTTTCCTGTCCTCCTGGAAGGTCCTCAGCCTCTTCCCAATAGGACAAAACACGAATTAAATGTGGAGGTCCTCTTAAAGGTTTAAGCTCCCCAAGATTTGACTTGACCATGTCCACGAGTATCTCCATGATTCAATTCCAGCCCCTGGTTGCTGCTGAGAATGAAGCCAAAACACCACCTGGAGATCCCAGGAGCCAGCGCTGACCACTTGGCTCCCAGGGCCCGAGTCATCTCACTGAAAACCAGATCCCCGAGAGTCCTGCACCCCATGGGCACCCTCCCTGGGCCTGCCTCTTCCCACCTATAAAAGTTGCTGCTTAGCTGGAAGAATTTCTAAAATGGCATTCGAGGGCGCCTGGGTGGCTCAGTTGTTAAGCGTCTGCCTTCGGCTCAGGTCATGATCCCAGGGTCCTGGGATTGAGTCCCACATCGGGCTCCCTCCTCGGGGGGAAGCCTGCTTCTCCCTCTCCCACTCCCGCTGCTTGTGTTCCTGCTCTCGCTATCTCTGTCTCTGTCAAATAAATAAATAAAATCTTCAAAAAATAAATAAATAAATAAATAAAATGGCATTCGAGCTCTAAAACACCTAGGTCTTTGTTCAGTTCCTTCTATGTGGCTGGCCATTTACAGGAGCACCACAATATCACACCTCCATGGGATTCAGATCTGATTAGGAATAGTGAAGAAATGCTCAAAGGAAGGCATCCCCTGGGAGCAGAGACCCTGAGACAGCCGATTCCAGGCAGGCCTCCGGTATGCAAGCTACCCACTTGAGGCAGCGGCTCCTAGGTAGACTCGTGATGTTTGTGTGCTGGGACCGGAAATTCAGCGTAGATTAGCGAGTAAGAACCTGGTTCCTGCAGTCAGACAGACCTGGATTCAAATGGTGACTGCCTATTATTAATTTTGCCATGATTATCTCCTTCTTGTTTGCCATTACATCCCCTGTCCTGTACGGGCACTCAGTTCCCATAACAGAAGAGAATAATAATGGGCACCTCCCCCCCAGGGTGCTCTAGAGACCAGACTCGATGACACATATGAATGTGTTAGCTCCATGCCTGGCCCAAGGCTGGTGCAAAAACCTGGTAACGAGAATATTTTGTAGGACAAGGTAGCCCTGTTTTTCAGATTCTAGCACACAGGAATCAACAGGAGAACTTGTTAAAAATGGAGTGCTGGTAATGTTCTCACCACAAAAAAGAAATGGTAATCGTGTGATGGGATGGAGGTGTTAGCGAAGCTATCGTGGCAATCATTTTGTAATATACAGATGTATCAAATCAATACGTGGTATGTCTTAACCTACACAGTGTTCTATGTCAATTACATCCATAAAGATGGTGGTGGGAAGAGATTGCTGGGGCGAAGGAGGTGGGTATGGTTCTAAAAAGGTAACCACAAGAATCCTTTGGCATAGGAACTATTCAGTGTCTTGACTTGGGTGATAGATTCACAAACCTACACATGTAATAAAATTGTACAGAACCACATACGTACGACCTACACTCACAAATGAGTACACAATTGGAGAAATCTCAGTAAGATCAGTGGGTTGTATCAATGTCAATCTTCTTGCTCTGATTTTATTCCACAGTTTGCCAAATGTTACCATTCAGGAACACAGGGCAGGATTGGATGGGGGGTAAACTTATTATTTCTTACAACTGGATATGGATTTAGAAGTACTATATTGAACCAGAAACAGAATGCTGGACCCCACCCCCAGACTACCAATCTCATGCAGTAGAAACTACATTTCTTTTCTTAATGTGTTGCTTTTTTTCCAGCTTTATTGAAATATACTTGACACAGAACATTGTGTGAGTTCAAGACGTCGGACATGATGGTTTGAGGTCCATTTTTATAGTTGACATGATAATCACAATGTGGTTAGTTTACCTCTTCTATTACCTCATATAGCTATTTTGTGTGCATGGTGAAAACATTTAAGATCTACTCTCGTAGTCATTTTCTAGAATACAGTACTCCTAACTAGAGTCACCATGCTGTACTCTAGATGGCAGAACTTACTCATCTTATCACCGGAAGTGTGTACCTGTTGACCACCACCTCCCATTTCCCCCATGCCCCCCCAGCCCTTGGCAACCACCAATCTTCTGTTTAGAAGTCCAGCTTGTTTGGACTCCACATATGAGTGAGATCAGACTGTATTTGTCTTTATCTGTCTGACGTACTTCATTTAGCATGATGACCTCAAGGTCCGACAATGTTGTCACAAATGGCAACCTTTGCTTCTTTTTTTATGGCTGAATAATATTCCACTGGGGATACGTACCTTTTTTATCCATTCTCCCACTGAACTTGCATTACTAACACATTGCCAGGTGATGCTGATGATGCTGCTGGTCAGAGGACCAGACTAACCTGCCTGTTATCAAAGAGGTCCCAAAGAAGGCAGAAATTTTGCCTTCACATGATAATCCCAAGGTGAACAATCCAGGTTGGTAGGAAAATTAACTCCGTAAGTTCCCACGAGGATCTGCCTTTTTTCCATCTGTGGTCCCAGCATCCCATCACCTGTGTGGTGAGACCTGGTCACCCATCTCCACCTTCCAACTCTGGGGACAGAGGGAAGAGAAGAACTTGAAGACAAGCAATTTCAGGAAGCAGATAAAGAGGCAATTGCCCTCATGGCCCCCTTTCATATTCCACTGGGACAGCCATATCACAGGACCACACCTCACTGCAAGGGAGGCTGGGAAATGCAGTCAGTAGGCTGGGGGTCTTGTTCCTGGGAAGAAGGGGAGGAAAATCAAGGGTGGGGGGAGGAGACCATAGTGTGCCAAGGTTGCCTTGACCTGGAAAGGGCAGAACAGGGAGGGTGCACAGAGATGTGCCTCCAACCTGGAGCATCCCGGAGAAGTGCGAGAACGCAAGGCAGAGACGAGGGCTGAGCTCAGGAGTCCTCCAAACTGTTGGCTCATCCTCATTTCCATTACTTTGTTAGTCTCATTGGTTTCCCTTTGCACATGGAAATAATAACCTAAAAAGCAGACAGCCCAGGAGATAGTTTGGGGGGCCAATCTTCCTGCAGTTCTGCTCTGCCTGGTTTCTAGGCAGGCCCCAATCCTGCCAGCACCTGGTCCCTCTGCCTTCCAGATCCAGAGTCAATGGAAAGCAGGGTCACTCAACAGCTTCAGTAAAGACCCCTGGCATCTGGACTTGGAAAAACCACTGGAGACGCCCCTCCCTGGCCCCCTTCAGCCCAGTAGTTTGAAGGACAGTCAGACCTTTGCTCAGTGTCCACTGAGTCCACCTTCTACCATGCCATGGCCTCCATTGTGCCATCTGTATGCCACATGGTGCTGAAGTACCTCACACGCCGATGAGTCAATGTCATTAAACTCTGCGTCAAGATGGCGTCAGGTGTTGTCTGAGTATCCACAACCAACCGAGCCACCCAGGCTGTGCACAACCACAGGGAGTTCGGAGCAGCTCATGGGCAGTGGGCTTGATGGTTTTCCTCCTGGGGATTTTTGGCTCAGGATGCCAAATTCTCTTACAGAGGATCTGATGAACCATTTCTTGATTAAAGTAAGGGTGGTGGATGTGGTAGCTTCATCTCCCTCTGAAATGAAGGATACAAGAAAATACACCACAGGACCCACCGAACCTGCTGGAAATCATGGAAAAACTAGGTTTTGGAGATGATTAAGTTTCTGTACCCAATTCCAGTGTGGGGGTTTTTCTCCACATTAAGCAATACTCCAGCACCAGCTGGGTGTCCTATAATTCAACTCAATTTTGACACCATCTGACTCTGCAGAGAGCATCCGATTCCATAGGTGAAGGGCTCAGTCCCACCAGACTGCACCCCCTTCAGATGCCAATGGCAAATCCCAGTTGTCACCCGTGCTTGACCAGCCATAGATCGAAGGTTCCAACCACCCCCTCCTTGGGTTTAGTTTATTTGCTGAAGTGTTCATAGAACTCGGAGAAACATTCTACTTACTCTATTACCAGTTTATTATAAAAGCACATAACTCAGTAACACTTGGATGGTAGCAATGCATAGGGCAAGGTACGTGGGAAGGGGCTCGGAGGCTCCCATGCCCTCACCACGTGAGCTACTCCCCTAGAACTTCCTCGTGTTTACCAGCCTGGAAGCTCTCTGAACCCTGTCCTTTGGGGGTTTTATGGAGGCTTTATTACATAGGCGGGCTTGATTAGCTCATTGGCCATTGGCTATCGATTCAACTCCTAGCCCCTCTCCCACAAGCTCCTCAAGAATCGGGGAGTGGGACTCAAAGCTCCAACCCTCTAATCACAGGGTTGGCTCCAACCAGCCCCCATCCTTAGGTGCTTTCCAAAAGCCACTTCATTAACATAACAAATCCTTTCTCTCTCTCATCAGAGGAAATTCCAAAAGTTTTAAGGGCCACGTGCCAAGAACAGGACAAAGACCAAACATATATTTCTTATTACAAAATCAAAATTATCATGATGATGATGATAGAGATGATGATGGTGGTGAGGCCAACAAACTGTGCACCAGGCTCTTTACATTGTGTGTACCTCATGATATACATACCATCTTTATAAACGGTCACTCAGAAGTTCAATACAAGCCAAGATCACAAAGCTGGTACGTGGTGGTGTCTGGACATTAATCCAGAAGGTTCCCTCTTCACCAACATGTCAAATGTCGCCAACTGGTGTCCAATGCTAAAACGCCACCTGCAGATGTATTCTGTCTGACCTACAGAGTGCTTTAAATTCTTTGAATTGGTAACCAAGATTTAAATATAGGATTTGGGGTCATTGTTGTTTTCGTAAGACTAAAGGTATCCTAGTTTCTGGCTTCTAGAAGATACAGAATGCCTGACTTCACCAAGGCCATGATTCCCAAATGATAACAGGTGTCCAGGACTGTCCACTTGCAAACTAGCCTTTGGTCACCACTTTGCCAAAGTCCGAACCCAGGTTATTTCTCTTCTTAGATCATAGGCTGGTCCCATTAGCATTTGTGTTTTCAACCTTCTTATTTCTACAAGGGGCAGTGTGGGCTGGTGGTCGGCCACCAGGCTGTTAGATACCGCTGAGTGACCCACCTCTGGCCCCAGGGTAGGAGACTGGCTCTGGGACCTTGCTGGCCTTCCAGATCCCTGAGGATCCTGCTGGGGGTCTGGTGAGGGCAGGCCTGATGGGAGGCCAAGTGACTGGACCAGACGCCGCCATGCTATTTCTCTTAAAAAGCATGACGTGAACTTAGATCAAAGATGAAACCGGTTTGGGAGGGGCAGGTCCTGTGCTCTCCGCACTGTGCCTGCTGGGAAGAAACCTTCCTCCTGGTGCTGACATCCTCCACGCTGGCTTGGCAAATTCCCCCCAAAACTGTGAAATTGCCTAAAAAGATCTGATCAAAGCCCCCATTGGCTGCCATTACAAGCTGTAATGACTTCTGTGATTTTTCTTAACCGGATTTTAATTTTTATGTTTATTATTTGGGGACCGATGGAGCAGAGGAAATGGTTCAGCCTCTGGCTTCCACTTTTGCTCTCTCCTGTGCAGCACTTTAAAGACTCAGGAAAACTCAATTGCAGAAGAAAGGCATTTGGCTCTCAGTGTTTCCTGTTTTGTTCCTGCTCTCCAGGCTTGGAGACAGCTCGGGAACTTAATTAAAATCAATGGAGAAAAAGAATTGAATAAATCACAACATGAATATCTCTGCAAGTCTATATCACAGCGCAGTGGTGGAGAGGTGGAAAAAGACGTTCTGTTCTCTCTCTCCCCCTCTGGAAAGGGGGAAAATTAAAATTATCTCACAGTGCACTTGATATCTTCCCCCCCCCTTTCCCTCTCCACCCTCCAAAAGCAGAAATCTGAGGGGGAGACCATCAAGGGATCAAGGGTGAGGATCTGCCCCTCATCCACAAGAGAGGTCGCTACCACACAGAAAAGACCCCCATCCATTATTGAACACAAAGCACGTGGCATTTGGCTTCCTCAAGCAACCCTACAAAGTCATGGTGCTTAAGCCCCATTTTACAAATGAGGTTAAGTAATTTTCCCCAGTTTACCTGGGCTTCAGGTGACCCCTGATGCTCCTCATTTACCTTGGACTTGGCAAGATCTCCAAACCAGTGATTGGGCACTTGCAGACAGATTATTTCCAGGGGATCTGAAGCATACCCAGAAAGGGATGGGAGAGGTCTCTATGGGACCCCCCCAACTGACCCCTGCCTCTGGGCACAAGTACACTTAAGCACCTCTGTCCCCGAGAGAATTGAGTGGTTCCTTAGGGTGCCAGACGAAGAAATTCTCTTCCAGTATTGAAAATGCAGTTGAGCCTCTAACATCCCTCATTCTCCATGAGTAGTTCTTGCACAGATCTAATCTGAACGCTTTGGGCTGTAGGCTGGATCCCATCCTTGGGATACTTTTAGGAAAGTAAGTAATGGGCCCTCTTCTGCCCTCATCCCACCCCTCCTTCTCCATCCTCTCCAAAGTTCGGCCCTCTTGCCAGATACAACACCCAACCCAGTGCCTGGTGCAAAGCTTGTCTTTGCTGAATGTTAATTCCTTGCTTCCGTTCCTTTCTTCCACCATGCTTGAGCCGTGGGGTGGCAGAGGTCACTGGCTACCCCCACCCGTCTCTTGGAGTTGCTCATTGTCTAGAAAGAAGGTGTACACTTCAGGACACAGCTGCGATGCAGAGAGGTAAGTGTGATCATAGAGCTAAAATCACTGAGATTCCCCAGAGAACGACCCGCTGTGCCTTTTATGACCCAGTCCCCCTCATGTCACTGTGCCTAGAACCTTCCTGCCGCCCTTGGGGAGAAGGCCAGATGGCTGGGCCCTGCTGACCTGACTCTGCCTTATGTATTCTCCTCTCTCACACTATCCCTCACTCCCTGCCCTCAGGATCCTCACGCAAACTCCTCCTTATTCCTGACTCATTCCTGCCTCCCTGCTTCATCAGGCCAAACCCTGTTTATCTTCCGTACCTCTGCTTAAATGCCACTCTCCCAGAAAGGCCCTCAGTAACTCCCGCCCAAAAGCTAGTGCACGTCCCTTGTTGCATGCTCAAGCTACATGGCACCCGATGGATTCCTTTTTTTTTTTTTTAAAGATTTTATTTATTTATTTGAGACAGAGAGAATGAGAGAGAGAGAGCACATGAGAGGGGGGAGGATCAGAGGGAGAAGCAGGCTCCCTGCCAAGCAGAGAGCCCGATGTGGGACTCGATCCCGGGACTCCAGGATCATGACCTGAGCCGAAAGCAGTCGCTTAACCAACTGAGCCACCCAGGTGCCCGCGATGGATTCCTTTTTGAAATGCGCACACACTGACTGAATAGTTGCTCACCAGTGTCCGTCCCTCCTGATGGACTACGAGCACCCCGACAGGGTGGGGAAGACAGTATTTTGTTAAATCTCCGTGGTTAGATAACACAGACCGGTGAGACAAAGTGTGGATATAAGAGCTGTTTTGAGGGCTGGATCGTTTTGAGTGTTGCCCCAGTAATGCCCTATAACAAACCACCGTACATTCACTGGCTTATGGCAGAAAGCACTCACCCTCATGCTCGAGGGTCTGCAGGATGCTGGCAGCTCAGCTGACCCGGGGGCCCGCAGGTTGTCTGCCCTGACTCCAGCGTCCGGGTTGGCTCAGGCGGGCCCCATGCATGTTTGTCGTGGGCCCCGACTGCTGGGGCTGCCGCTCCCTGCAGTGGAAGACAGGGATCTTGGAACGCCACCCTTCTCGTGGCAGGTCCCCAGAGCCCCTCACAAGCTTGGCCCAGAACAGGCACTCTGGCGCTCCCATCCCCATCCGGGCTCAGCCCCAGACTCATGGAGTGGAGAGAGGTACTCTGCCTCAACTGGGGAGAACAAGGGAGCCCCAGATCTATAGAAAGAAGAGCAAAGAATACAGATAGATAGCTTAACACCAGGAGTGTGTGAGTAATTGCAAAGACGATTCCCTCCAGCAAGAGCAGGCTGAGGAAGGAGGACTCGGAGCTCGAGTCTAGGCCCTTATTTGTGCCAGTGGCTCACGTGTGTGTCCTTCTCTGAGATGGAGAGCCACACGTGAGGGGCATGGTGAGCTCCGTTTTAAGCACACTGATGCGTAAAGTGTCCAAGACACATCTGAAGAGAAAGGTCTGGCCTCCGTTGGCTCCATCGGTCTATGTCTGAAAGGGAAGGTCTGAGATGAAGTCTGGGAGGAACCAAAGCTTTGAGGGGTGGGGAGGGCTGTGCACGCAGGGTGAGTGTGCGGGGAGGCAGACACCACGGCCGGGCTAGCCCGTCCCCGCCTCCTCTGCAGCTGGGGCTGGTCACATGGCCCGGCTCCAGCTCATGAGATGAAAGGAAACGTTCCCCAGGAGGGCTTTCGAGAGGTTTTTGCTCTACTGGCAAAATGGCAGATACATGGAAAGAGATGCTGGTGGTGTTACTTATCACTGTCCCTGCCTTACACGCACGAGGATGCCCATCGCTACAGCAACCTGTGAGACTGACAGGCACGAGGAAGAAGAGTTAACAAGCTAAAAGATGTTGAGGGAAAAGTGTAGAAAGAGCCGAGGTTTTTAAAGGCATCACCGGGCAACTCTCAGACCTCCGGAGATCATTTCAGGGAAACAGTGAGTATCCTTATGATTTGGGCCACTGTTACTCCAGCAATCTGTCACTCACAGCTGAGTGTCTCCCTAACTGATACAAGGGCTATGACTTAAATCTGGGGGAACAACAACAGATCTGTAATGGGTGGGCCAAAGAGGGGGAGTCAGTAAAACAAAGAGACAGAGATCTTGGAACGTGGAGAGAATATCAAAATATAAACGGGCAAGCAACTTCATTACAATAACACATGGCAATCACCCACTGATTTTCGCAAGCAGGAGGCCACTGATGTAGATGAAAAGTTTGTGTTTCCCCAAAATTTGTATGTTGAAATTCTAACCCCCAATGCAATGGGGGCCAGGAGGTGAGGCCTTTGGGAGGTGATTAGGTCAGAAGGGTGGAGCCCTCGTGAATGAGATTAGTGCCTTTATAAGAGAGACTCCCAAGGGCTCCTTTGCCCCTTCTGCCACGTGAGGACAGAGGGAGAAAAGAGCCGTGTATGAATCAGGAAGTAGGCCCTCACCAGACACCAAATCTGATGGCGCCTTGATCTTGGACTTCCGAGCTTCCGGAACTGTGAGAAGTAAGTTTCTGTTGTTTACAAGCCCCCCAGTCTATGGTGTTCTGCTACAGCAGCCAAGCCAACTATGACAAATCACTGATGTACTTAATGAGGGGAAGAGGTTTTTTTCTGGGGGGGGGGGGACCCAGGGGAGATGGAGTGGAAGATCACAAGAACTGAGGAGTATAGTAAACACTTGTGGAGCATCAGGGTATATTCACCCTTCTTCCCCTCCTCCTTTTTGGGTGGGACCTCATACCTGACTCCAGGGTTGATCATTTAGTCCAACCAAATCCCTCCAACTACAGCATTAGTTCAGAGGCTGGCACGTGCCCAAAGCTGGGCTAATCAACGTGGAATCTGGGCCTTGTGTTAGGTGACAGAAAGAGATTCTCTCTCTCTCTTTGTTACAGTATCCGGGAGGAAAGTCAGAAAATATATTGCTCCTCATAAAAATGCAGTAAAAGATGAAGTACAAACAGCCCCTCTGTTATGCTGAAATACTGTCATTCTGTGATTAACAATCCATGCATCAACCTAGTATTGCAGACACTCTTTTTCACACCGGACTTGAATGTGGAAGGGTGTGAGGATTAAGCCATGTTGTCATCATGCAGATAGAGACTCTGAAAATGGATCCAGCCCAGAAACAGCAAGAAGGAGGAAAGATCTTGTGACCTTATGTGAGCACCTGAATCAAGCCATACCTGAAGCCAGGACATCCTGAACTCCAGTAACATATGCCATTACCATTTTCTTCCCAGTTTGCTCTAAAGTCGTGTAGGGTTGCCACTTGTGTAGAAAGATTTCTGAGAAAAGGAGTGACATGGAATGGAGGAAGTGGTGATCAGTGACTGTCCTTCTTACTCAAAAGCTGGAGCTAGCAGGCAATGTTTAAACCCCTCCCCAGCCCTCTCAGAAGATTGCCCTGTTTAGCCACCATCATTTGGCCAGCAGCTGTCATTTCTGCCTTACGTGATGGGAATGGAGGGGAGGGGCTGCCCAGCTCCTTCGATCCCTTTCTGTCTGAGTGCACTGCGGTCTCATGCTCCTCTCCTCCATCTGGAGAAAATGACCCACTCACTCAATTTATCGCTCCTTGTTTTCATTTGCTTCTGTTTTTATCAGCTTTCAGCGAGATGCTCCAATTGTGCCCAAAAAGTACATCCAAGGGAAAGCACTGACTTCAGACTAACCCGCAGTCTCTGTGCTGTGATGCAGTCCTGTTGAGATTATCCACACGGGGCCCAGAGCTTTTTGCCAAGAGCTCCTAATAATTCTCTGAGCATGGCTTGCTTCAAGTTCTGAGTCACAGAGGGCAGAGGCTGCTGCTGGGGGCTAAGTGGTTGGAGCTGTGCAGGTTAGAGGTTCACAGGGGTAGGGAGTCCGCAGATCACTGCAGTCCCAGGGATGCTCGACGTGTCATTGGCACATTCCACCCATCACCCCAGGACCTTGCTCAGGAGAGAGACGGGAAGAGGTAAAGGGGCCAGAAGCATACAGATGCCCTGATGTGAGAACCTTCTGATATGCCCAGTCACCCAGTCGAGATGAGCTGGAGAAGCATAGTCTGATGTTTTTAGCTTAGCAAGTGAGATCAAAGAGACCAGGTATGGACTAGAGAGATGGTGTGCTACATTTGTCAGGATGTGATTTGGAACTAGGAGTCCATCTGACACCAAATACAAAACAATACACCCAGGCAGGGTCAGGGAGGGGAGATCTGGGAGAATACCAAAATCTAAAATCAGGATCACAAACTCAAATGACTCTAGGGCTAAAATAAGAAAAATAACGGGATGAACCATGCTGAGAACAGATCACGGAGAACCAGAGAACAAAAGTCCCATCAAGATAAGCACCTGCTATTCAACTCAAACTAGGTAGAAATGAAGGTCAGTGTTGTCCATGTGTGCTGGAGAAGCCAGAAATCTGTAGGACTTTTTCTTTAAAGTGGAATCATTTAACTTTTAAATACTGGCCACTGGGCGCCTGGGTGGCTCAGATGGTTAAGCGTCCGCCTTCGGCTCAGGTCGTGATCCTGGAGTCCCGGGATCGAGTCCCGCATCGGGCTCCCTGCTAGGTGGGGAGCCTGCTTCTCCCTCTGCCTCTGCCTCTCTCTCTCTCTCTCTGACTCTCATGAATAGATAAATAAAAAATAAATAAATAAATAAATAAATAAATAAATAAATAAATAAATAAATACTGGCCACTAATGCTATTTTTTTTCTTTTTTAAAAACAGTGTGAACTTCGATTTCTGGTTGGGCATGTAAGGAACTTAGAGATTGTCACTCAGTCCCAACAACAAGTAAAAAGCTGAACAAACTGAAAAACTCACAGCTCTTCTTAGATCCTTCCAGAGAAGTGAAGTCACAAGAAGGCAAGCTGCTGCCCCTAAAACTGGAGAGACAGGCAGATACAGAGAATCACAACCCACCAAGCAGAAACGCATGGGCAGCAATGGGTTCCTGCATGGGAATCTGCATGGGAAGCAGTGCTGGGTAGGGAAATGTGAGCTGTAGCTGACAAGTTCCTGGAGGTTCGGTGTGGACAATCAGAGAGGAAAACCAGTGGAGCCCCGCCATCAGGGCAGGAGGGAGGGCACGCTTCTGTGAGTTTCACCTCCGGGAGCCCAACCTTGTTCTCACAGTGAATATGGAGAAAAAAAATCCCCTCGTACTTTTGGTAGGAGGAAGGGAAAAGCCAGTATTCTTTTTTTTTTTTTTTTAAGATTTATTTATTTATTTGAGAGAGCAAGAATGAGAGAGAGAGAGAGTACATGAGAGGGGGGAGGGTTTTAGAGGGAGAAGCAGGCTCCTCGCCGAGCAGGGAGCCCGATGTGGGCTTCGATCCCGGGACTCCAGGATCATGACCTGAGCCGAAGGCAGTCGCTTAACCAACTGAGCCACCCAGGCGCCCCGAAAAGCCAGTATTCTGACATCACCACAACATTCTGGTCTTCTTCACAAGGCCTGCCCTCAAGAGAAGCTAAGTTGCTAGGGCTCGATCTGACCCTAACCCACTAGAGAAGGGAAGTACCCAACCCCAGCCCTCCCTACTCATCCTGTTCCACCTAAGGGGAAAAACTATTGAGAAGCACTGATGAAGTTCACGTTTCAGGGGCACGGGCTCACCATGGGCTTACAGCACCACAGAGCAGTCATGTGTGGGCTGAGCGTGCATGAGGTACATGAACATCCACAGGGCTGACAGAACATGGGTTGATGAATACCAGGTAGGATTTAAGAAAGTCTGCCTGTTGGGGATGCCTGGGAGGCTCAGTCAGTTGAGCGTTTGACCCTTGATTTCAGCTTAGGTCATGATCTCAGGGTCATGGGATCGAGTCCCATGTCGGGCTCTGCACTCAGCGCAGAGTCTGCTTAAGATTCTCTCTCCCTGGGGCACCTGGGTGGCTCAATCATTAAATGTCTGCCTTCGGCTCAGGTCATGATCCCAGGGTCCTGGGATCGGGTCCCGCATCGGGCTCTCTGCTCCGCTGGAGGCCTGCTTCTCCCTCTGCCTGCCGCTCCCCCTGCTTGTGTTCCCTCTCTCACTGTGTCTCTGTCAAATAAATAAAATCTTAAAAAAAAGATTCTCCCTCTCCCTCTGCCCTTCCCCCGTGCATGCATGCACACTCTCTCCCTCTCTCTCAAATAAATAAATAAAATCTTTAAAAAAAAGAAAGTCTGCCTGAGTTTGAATTCCTATTCTGTCACTTCCTTGTTGAGTCCACTGGGGCAAGGCATGCAACCTCTTTGAGCCTCTGTTCCCCCACTGGATCCAGTGACATATAAAGCACCTAAAACATTTGGCAGGGCGCCTAGCACATAAGAAACTTGCAGTAAATAGTATCTAATATTTTTGCCACACACTGCAGGCTCCTGGAATCTGGAATTTCTATTCTACCCAGGGCCTGTATGCATGAGTCCTGACCCTGTTACAGGCTCTGTTCTGGGAACCCAAATGTTCCCAACCAGGAGCGCAGAGCAGACCGGTACGAAGTAAGGGATTGCTGACGAGTTAGGGCAGAGAATGCACACAAGTGTTTTAATAAAATTTCGGGGATGAAAGACAAGGGACGTAAAAAGGATAGATGGAAGGGTAGAAAGAAGGGAGAGAGGAAGCGTGTTAGGAAGAGTTGGAAAGGGGGAGGAAATCAATTAGAAAGGAGGATGGAAGGAAGGGAGAGGACAGAGGGAGGGAGGAAGGCAAGAGAGGTGTGCTCTGACACCTCTTTGAAAATCTACAGGTTTCTCTGGCCAGAGCCAAGCGGCACTGTGCCCAGCGCCTGGTCCCAAACGCCTGGGGGTGAGCTACTGCTAACCAGCCCCGAGTGCAGTGGCAAGCCCACCGTATCCACGGCTTAATACAGGAGTCGTCAGTTTATTGTCAAGAGCATGTGCCAATCTCATCCAAATCAATTAATTCCTTAATCATGCTGTGAATGGGGCAGGATGTGAAGCGCCCATGTGGGAGTGATGAATATTAGCCATATTTAACTGCCAAATGCTTCTGATACCATAAAGCATCCTTGAGGTTGCACAATAAAATCCAAAGTTTAATTGGTGGGTAACAAGGCCCCAGGCAATTGTACCTTATTAATGCTGACAACAGGAATATGTACGCAAGGCCGCGACAGCCGGCTACTTAGAGCAATGCCAGACACCAGCCCCAGGAACAGGAAGTGATTAGTAGGGCCCAATTGCAGAAAGATTTAGAATCTCTTTCACCAATGGATCTTTTTCAAACACCACGCTGTAAATACATCATCTCCTCTACCCAGCTATACCCCAGGGAATGTTTTGGAAAAGGCAGAGAAGTTGAGGATAGAGGTTTATGGGTGCTGATAGGCAGAAACTGGAGAAATATCAGGCAGGCAGGTTGGGGCCACCCTATAAGGTTGCACAGGTTGTGTACTGCACAAGGCTCCTAATGGAAGGGAAGTGAGCAGGGGCTGAAATTCTGGCCTGAGCTCTGCCCACCAAGCCATGTGCCTTGACATGAGACTAACGCTGCCCTAAGAAGGTCAGGGTTTTTTCTAATCCAACTTTCCAGAAGGTAAGTTTCTTAAGCTGTCTGAAACAAGTTTTCCATTTGAAGAGATTGGACTAGATGAGAAGGTATCTTCTGAATGTCGCATTACTTAATCGCGTTCTGTCCGTTCAGTCATCCAACAAACATGTATCAGTGCCTGCTATCATCTCCGCATTAGTCTAGAACCTGGAGATAAGACCTTGGCCTCCCCAACTTGGGGGAAAGGCAGAATCCCAGGCAAATAATTACACCAGCGGTACTTTGGAGGGAAGAGTGGGAGCCCACCTCAGTTCCAGTATAGGAAGTGCCTGTGGCCTTTCTTCTGCGGCCCCTCTCCTGCAGCCTCCCACAGCGAGGGCCAAGAGTAGCACATTAATAACACACTTGTCATATTGCTTTGTCTCTCTTTCTTACCTGTCACCACTGCCAAGCTGGGAGCTCCGGGAAGTCATAACTAGGCCTTATTCATCTCTGGCGCCCCAAAATCTAGCCTAGTGTCTGACACACAGTGCAGGGTAGTAATGGTTTAATGAAGTTCCTATATTCCAAACACTGTATGAAGGACTTTTTAATACACAGGATTCCTTCATTCCTTATTTTTGCTCCGCAAGGGATCATTACATCGTCTCTCAGCTCCCCAGTGCTCTCTATGGATCACATTTTCTAGAAAGGGCCAGGATAGTAAATATTACAGGTCTGGTGGCCCTTAGAGTCCCCATCACAGCTACTGAACTCTCCTGCCATAGCACAAAAGCAACCCATTGACAACATGAAAACCGGTGAACGTGCCTGGAATTTATGGACAGGGCAATTTAAATTTCATATGCTTTTCACATGTCATGAAATATTCTTCTTTTGATTTTTTTCAACCACTTAAAAGTGGAAAAACGATTCTTCAATCGTGGGCCACACACAAAGAACCAGCAGGCCAGATTGGGCCAGTGACCCCTACTTTGCCAACCTCTGTCCTACTCTGTGATTAGGGGGCTGGAGGTCTGCACGCTCTGTTTCCCAGAATTCCTTGATGCCTGGATTTCTGTTGGGTTTTTCCAGGAGGAGGCACTGCTGGAGGATTGGGAGGAAGTGAGAAGGGGTTCACTCTTGTCTAGCTTCGGTAATATCCCTCCAACAGCAGAAGACAGCTGACGATCTAGCCAGTCCCAACACTGGTCACCCAGTGTCCCCAGAGATGTAAACACCAGCCACCTGGTGTCCCCTGAGCTGTGAGAACCACCTGTGCAGGACTTCTCTTTGAGGTCCAAGTGCCCACCTACAAGGGATCCTCCTATGAGCTCTTATGTTCGGTAACATTACGTCTTCCCCAGAACTAGGGAATTGTTGCTGCTTCCTGCATTTCTAATATTTAGGATACTTTGACCTCCCCTTTTTGCGTTTTCAGGTCCCTAACACCTGAGTAACCAATCCCCTGCATTAAATATCCTCTATTTGAAATACCTAGTGTGATTTCTGTTTTCCTGACAAAACCCCAACTACTACAGCTCCATTTTATAGGCAAGAAAATTGAGCGAGCCTCCAGGAAGTTTGAGCCTTATCTAGCACCCATATCACAGGAAAGGGAAAAGGTAGATTTATACTGGAACCCATGACTGTGCCACCCCAAAGCTGACACACTCTTAGCCAGCATACAGTACGAAAGGGGGGCAGAGGGTCACCACTCATACTGCCCCCAGCAAAGCTCTGAGCACCCTGCAGCACTGTGTTCTGATAGCTAAATGAATAAATGAATGGATGATCTTATCTCTGAGCCTAGCATTGGCTTGGGCATGCAATAAGGTGTAAGAGATGCGTGTTGGAGGAAAAATACAGAATTAATGTTTTGGGCCAGTAGTTCTCAGTTCCAGCTGCCCACTAAAATCTCAAAAACTTTAAAACCATGCCCAAGCCCTACTCTGGAGCAAATGGCTCAGCATTAGGCATCAGTACTTTTTTTTTTTATGAGTCCCCAGGTGATTGTAACATGCAGCTTGGATGGAGAATTGCAGCTTAAGAGAGGCTTTGCTGGGGCCCAATCTTGCTGGAAGGATCACTGGAGCAAGGTATGGTGTGTTCCTCCCTAGCAAGGGCGTACCATCCACACCACCCCAGGCAATGCTATCGCATCTGAAGGTGAAAGTC
This sequence comes from Mirounga leonina, assembly GCF_011800145.1. Taxonomy (NCBI): domain Eukaryota; kingdom Metazoa; phylum Chordata; class Mammalia; order Carnivora; family Phocidae; genus Mirounga; species Mirounga leonina. Next base: position 18,814,253 of record NW_023270763.1, on the reverse strand, counting down.
CCTTTGTTTAGGCAGCATGTAAATCCTTCCCAAGGTGGTGAATCAGACTCTGATTCAATCACATTTGCTGAGCACCTACTATGTGCCAGGTGCTGTGCTGCTAAAATTCATCTTAACGGATGCCTAAGTTACTTTATCATTTAGAGACTAATAGAAACACGGACATTAGTCAGACCACATATGACAGAACTCTGACTTGCAACCTCTGGAACAGTCAACCTAGAACAATCAGGATTTGGTTAACAACTGCCAATTACCTTTTTTTTTTTTTGGCCACAGCTTCTAACTCAGGATCAACCAGAGAAAGCCAAACATGTTCCTCCCAAGGCAAGAACATTAACATACTTCTAGTTTTCTCATCACCAGCTTCCCCCTGCCAACAACCTCCAAATGGGGCCTCTGAAGCCTCCTCCATGCTGAAGTTTTCTCGCCCCCTGGACAGGCTTTGAGTCTCCAGCAAACAGGAGTGGTGGATGGTGCCCAACTCCCTTGCTACAGCAAGCTCTGATTCAGCAGCTTGTGTTCTCCTTTGGGTGATCTTCATATATTTCCACATTATTATCTATAATATTTTAAAATACCTATAATATTTTAATTGTGCCTTTTTTTTTTTTTTACAGAGGTGAAATGGAAGCTCGAAAATGTTAGGTGACATCAGAGGTCACCCAGCTGGAAAGAGCAGAGGCAGGTTTTAAGCAGGGAGGAGCAGGGTAGCATTAGGAGGAGACGTGTAGGGCAAGGTGCAGAGCATAAGCTATGATGTAAGGAAGAATGGCTGAAATCCTGATTAAGAGCAAGGTTAAATAAAGACCCTTATGGACCTTGTGGGTCACTCAATTCTCTCTGTACTTCAGTTTCCTCAAATCTGTAATGGAGATAACATTTTACACGGAATAGAGTTTACTGGGTCCAAGTAAAATCTCTAGAATAAAGTTCGAACTCTGATCGAGTTACTTGCCAGCAGAGTAAAATTCCTTAACTGGACTAGGCCTCAGTATTTGCACCCACAAAACAAGGATAATTCATTTATCACAGGGTTATTAAGAGAATTCGATAGGTTTTGGAGCACTTATGTGGCACTGACTGTGTACGGATTGGGCCCTGCAATGTGTTTTACAGGCATTAGTAGCCTTAATTTTCATGACAATGCCATGGGTTAGGCACTATTTTTACCACCTCCAGTGTGTCAATGGGAAAACTGAAGGAAAAAGAAGTTAAAGGGGTGCCTGGGTGGCTCAGTCAGTTAAGCATCTGACTCTTGGTTTTGGCCCCGGTCATGATCTCAGGGTGGTGGGATCGAGCCCCTCATCCGGCTCCCTGCCTCGGGTTCTCGCCCTCTCCCTCTGCTTCTCCCCCAGCTTCAGCTCTTTCTCTCTTTCTAAAATAAATAAATAAATAAATAAAATCTAAAAAGAAAAAAGAAAGAGAGGAAGGAAGGAAGGAAGGAAGGAAGGAAGGAAGGAAGGAAGGAAGGAAGGAAGGAA
>NW_023270763.1:18588737-18812759 GCF_011800145.1 Mirounga leonina | reverse complement strand
GAAGGAAGGAAGGAAGGAAGGAAGGAAGGAAGGAAGGAAGGAAGGAACAAAGAAACAAAGAAAGAAATTAGAGAACTCGCCCAAGGTCCCCCAGCTAGGAAAAGGTGGATCTTGTATTAGAACCCCAGGCATCAGTACACAATTCTGCTTCTTGAATAATGAAGTATGCAAAATATTCACCTCCATGCCTGACACACAGTAAGCTCAAAGGCAGGAGCAAACAGTAGTAATTGGTTGGTGTGATTTCAAAACTGTTTTCCAGTACAGACTAATGCCTTCCAGGAAGCCAGCATACTACAAATGATCACTCATGGTAACAGTGAGAGGAGAGACAGAGACAGAGACAGCACAGATGAGTCTGATTTAAACAAAATTGTTCAAGAGTCCAGCAGAAATATGAATAAACTTAGGGGGGCAATTCCCAGGAAAAGAAATCTAAATGGATTTCAAATATGTGAAAGTATGCTGAATTTCATTTAATGTTTTCTGAAATTTATTTTTTAAAATAAGATACTATTTTTCAGAAATCGTACAAATGAACAAGCTGATATGAAGATGTGTGTATAAATGAGGGATCGAGTATAGGCAAAATAATCTTGAAACAGAACAAATTTGGAGGACTCCTACAACTCGATTTCAAGACTACAGTAATCAAGAGAGTATGGCATTGGCATAAGGATCACTGAGCAGACGAGAAAACGCCCCACACTTAGTTGACTTTTTCTTTTCCACTAAAGTGGGTAAGCAATTCAATGGCGGAAAGAAAAAGTTTTTTAACAAATGGCATTGGAACAACTGAATAAACATAGGGGAAAAAAATGAACCTTGATCTCTGTCTCACACCATATACAAAAAATTAATTCAAGATGGATCACAGACTAAACTTAAAATTTAAGCTAAAACTATTAAAAACATAGGAGAATAACTTCACAACTCTGGCAATGATTTTTTAGGAAAGAAAAAGTGCTAACCATAAAAGAAAATAAATTGGAATTCATCAATATTTTAAAATTTTGCTCATCAAGTTACATCATTAAAAAATAGGTAAGCCACAGATTGGACGAAAATATATATCTGACAAAAGAATAGTATCTACAATATGCAAAGAACTTCTACAAATCAATAATAAAAGAAAAACAACCCAATAAAAATTGCCAAGACTTAAGAGATATTTTACAAAGAAGATATACAAATGGCTGACAAGCACATGAAAAGGCGGAAACTCATTGAAACACATTTAACACTCATTAAAATAGTGAGATAAAGCTTCACTCCCAACGGAATGATCAAAATGTGTAAGACTGACACCATCAAATATCAGGGAGTGGGTGGAGCAACCAGAACTCTCACGCATTACTGTTGGGAGTGTAAATGGTACAGTCTCTTTGAAAACCAGTTCTGTCGTGTCTTATATAGCTAAGTATACACTTCCCTATGGCGCAGCAATTCTACTCCCAGACATCCATCCAAGGGAAATGAAAGCATACTTCCACACGAGGAGTTGTTTAAGGATGTTACTGACAACTTTATTTACAAAAGCCCAAACTGGAAAACAACCCAAATGTCGAGCAAGAGGAGAACGAATCAACCAATCTTGGTATGGCCCCATAATGGAATACTATTCAGCAATGAAGATGGATAAACACAATAATAGCATGTATGAATCTCACAGACCCTCTATCAGTCAAAGGAAGTCAGACACAAGAGAGTACATGGAGTGTAATTCCATTTAGATGAAGTTTAAGAACAAAATTGACATTGATAAAAATCAGAGCTGAGCGTCTTGTAGCAGGAGCCAAGAGAGATAGGAAAGGGGCATGGGAAAGCCGTCAGAAGTGATGGAATGATTCTGTCTTGACTGGGGTATAGGTTCCATGGGTTTATGCATCTGTCAAAACCAATTACACTGTACAGTTAAGGTCTGAGCCCATTACTGTTGGTGAATTACACCTCGATAGATTGTTTGCGAGGGTGTGAAAAAGCGCACCAGGGTACATCCCCGCGGAGAGTATAAATGTGGTGCAATCTCTCTGAAGGGCAATTTTGACAAAACCTATCAAAATGAGCAATACAGACACACACTTGACCCAGTTGTTTCACTTCTAAGAGTCATCCTACGGATATATTCATGCGTCATGTAGAGATAGTCATACCTAGATATTCTTTGCAGAATTGTTTGTGGTAGCAAAAGACTGGAAATAACATGGCAACCCATCCATAAAGGACAGGTTAGATAAATTACAGTGCTACATTTTAATAGAATACCATGCAGCTGTTAAAATAATAAGGGAGATCGCTATGTACTGATATGGAATGATATTCAAGATGTATGATATATTGATATGCAGGGGAAAAAAGGTGTAGAACAGAGTTTATAATATCCTCCCATCGGTGTAAAAATAAATGTGTATGTGTAATGTATCTCGAGAGATACATTAAAAAACTGGACATGGCTACTGCCTCTGGAAATGGGGACTGGCGGACTTGGAGACTGGAGGTTAGACCAGGGCGAGGGGGAGAATTATTTTTACCATATTACCTCTTTTATGGTCTGAATTATTTCATTGTTTTCCTGTAACCATATGGGTATTATGTAAATCAAGATTCTTTTTTAAAGCAAAGAAAAAGACCAACACTCATAGGGCCAATCCATTTTCCCTGGCACTTGACCCAGACCGCCTTAGATCCTGTGCCCCATGGACCCTAAAGTCTGTCCTGACTGCTCCTGTTAAATATGTGCCCCCATCATTTCTGTCTCCATAACGGCCATCCTCAGGTCTGACCTCAGCCCCACACACAGCCTCAGCTTTGCTTTCCTACAGCACTACCAGCGCTTGCCTATCAGGTACGTTCCCACCCGATGCTGCCTTTTGCCATTCCACATTTCAGTTATTGGCTTTTCCAGCTTTTTACTTAGCCCCAGCTTTTCCCAAGCAAAACAGATCTGCCCACAGCCAGGACCATGTCTAGCCAACCAGATATATGCCCCCAAATGAGACCATGAAATATCCTTGTAATTTTCAGATGCCTTAAGACATACACACTTAAATATTTAGTAGATTATAAATGACCTAAAGCTTTAGTCCAGCTTTTAAACATAACTTCTTAATGAGGCTACGTGGACGGTTTGCCCCCAGCCCGATTGCGGAGATAATTGTGCCTCTCTTGATGAATAAGAGGGTAGGCACACAGGAATTGCTGTGCAATATTAATGAAAGTGTCCTAGGGGCTTTGTACCCACTCCAGGGACAGATTTGCTGCTCACGGCTTTCTCTCTGATCCTGCAGTTTGTAGGCTGCTGTACGGAGATTTGTAGGGAAGAGAATCAAAGCAACTGGTCTCAAGTCTAACTCTACCACTGATTTTCTGTGTGGCCTTGAGCACATCACGTCCCCTCTCTGGGCCTCTGGGCCCTTCGCTGTTGCATTAGGGTAATCTCTAAGGTACTTGCAGCAACATCCAGCTCCAGACTTCTGAGGGTCTGCAATTACAATTATTTGTTAAAATATGTTTCACAATAAAGGAAGGGAAAATAAGCAGCAAGGATTAAAAAAACAAAACAACAACAACAAAAAACACCTTTTAAAATGGGCTAAAAAAAAGAAGAAATACTACATTTCTTTTAATCCTTGTGCTCCAGCCGCATTGGCACCACCTGGGAGGTCATTAGAGATGGAGAATCTCAGGCCTCCCCCCAGACCTGCTGAACCAGAATCTGAAGTTTAACTAAAGATCCTAAGGTAATTTGTGCTGAGCCCCCAAGAGACATAAAAAAGTACTCCGGGAATCTTCTGTAAAACCAGCAGCTTTGGGAAAGGGTCTTCTTCATGTCTTCAGGCCACTCTGGTCCCAGTGGACGAGCTAGATACAAAGTAGCACTCACAACACAAAAACACAAAATGCCGACAGATGTCAGGCAAGTAACATAAACTAGCAAAGGAGCCTGGGTGTGGTGCAGTAAGGAGGGGTGGGGACTGTGGTTAAGTGGAAAGTGTTTGTTTCATCTTAAGTGGCCTTATAACAGGGGCTGGATCAGGGCAGCCTGACCGTGACTCAGCATCAGTCAACTTTTGTTGTACGGGAACGCAGGGTCTATGTTGCCACATCTTGTGATTTTTTTATATATTTATAAATTAACCTGGGTATTTGGATTTCTATGTAAAATCTCTCTCTTTTTAAAAGATTTTATTTATTTCAGAGAGAGAGAGACAGCACGAGTGGGAGGGAGAGAGAGAATCTCAAGCAGACTCTGCTGAGCCTGGAGCCTGACATGGGGCTTGATCTCAGGACCCTGAGATCATGACCTGAGCTGAAACCAAGAGTCAGACACTTAAGCAACCGCACCACCCAGGCGCCCCTAGATGAAATCTCTTAATGATGAAAGTCAAACACGCACATTTTAAAGCCAGAGGTAATAATGATTTCCAAAGCCTTAAGCAAGAACAAACTTCATGAGTTCAAAACACAAAAAAGGAGGCTCCAAGGTGGCTGGAGTATGATGAGAAATGGGGGAAGTACACAGGACTAGAAGGGGGGGTGGGGTGGGAGTGCTGATCACAGATGGAAGAGGAAGGAGGATGTGGCGTTTGTTGGTGAACCAAGGGGTTAAAAGCACAAGGACTGGAGCCCAAGCCTGCTCTTTTCCATCTCTGTGACCTTAGGTCAGTTATTCCCTGCTTACTACCTCTGTTCCCTTATCTGTAAAATGGGGTTAATAATGGCATGCACCTCAGAAGGTCAATACAAAGAAGGCACTTAGAATAATGGCCAGACCTAAGTAAGCACTCACTAACTGCTTATTGTCATTGCTATTATTTGCCTTTAGTACTGCAAACGTCACGAGTCCCTGCTGGGTGCCAACCCACACACTAGACTTTTTCAGTGGGCCTCTGAAACTTTCAGACAAGGAACAGGCACACAAAGATCTGTAGAGGGTTTCTTTTTGCAAGGATTCTCCTCTGACGACGTCTCAAACTGCCCTGACCCAGCCCCAGGCAGGCTGTTTGTGCTAAACATTCCTCTTCCCCCAGGGCTTTGTTTTGTTAGTGGGCTCAGTGTTCAAGGTCCTCTGCAGGCTGCCCACTAGCAAAGCAAGGCCATTTCCTCATTCAACAAACATGTATCTCGTCCTAACAACGTTTAGGTCCCGAACTAAACACAGTGGTGAACAAGATCCCTGACCCTGTGGTTTTTTGTTCTAGTGGAGCAGATGGATAATAGCCCATAAACACACAAATAAACAAGACAATGACAATAAATGAAAATAAACACTGGTAGTTATTTGACCGTCAGAAAGCAGTAAATTCCACCACTGTGAAGAGGTCAAAACAGGACTGACATTTCAGAGAGGGCACTCCAGCTCCGCCACTAGGTACGAGGTTTGGAATTAATTTGCCTTGAGAAAAAGCTGAAGCTTTAGTCATGAGTTCATCCAACATGCATTCATCCATTATTCATGTATTCATTCATCCAATCATTCACTCCCCAGGTATCTAGAGAGGCCAAAGAGTTGCCAGGCTTTCTACAGAACAGTCACAAACAGAGGGGAAGAGATATGATTCTATCCTTGGGAGAACCTCCCAGTCTGGTGGTGGGTAAAGATGTATTAGTAGTCATTAATAAACAACTGACTTAAATAACTCTTAAGTAAAGAATGATTTCATCTTAGAAAAAGCAGGCCTGCCTGTGGGCTCCTATTCTTGGAGAAATTCAATTAACTTTAGCTTTCTCCACTTTTTGACACTCCAAATCTACCCAAGTTCGACTAACAATAGTTCTGTCTAGTGAGGACAAGGCAAAACAGCGGGCACAAGATCCCCTAAGAGAGATCACCTTATCTAGAGGTCCTGTCATAAATTTTTAATGCCTGACTTTATGCTTATATAAGGATCACTATGACTCCAAGTTGTTTCCTTAACTGGGCCTGGCTAATGAAAACTGTACGGAGACTGACTCAATATAAAACATTTTGTGCCACGTGACATCTCCTTTCATGCATAAGAACAAGGAAAGCATCAAACACTCCATCAGGTTTACTTCCACGAGCTCATTTAATCATAATAGCAAAGCTAGTTTGCACAGATATTATTAACTTGCCTGGGCTCGGGCTAGTAAATGGTAGAAATAGGATTTCAACCCATACATGTTGGCTTCCAAAGTCCATAGTCTTAACTATCATGCTGCAGGTAAGAACATTTTGCAGTGGTTAGAATTTAAAAAGATTTTCCATCATAAAACGGACATAATATACTCAAAGGATCTTTCCCCAAAACTGTCAATACCATATTCACGTTGCCAATCAGAAACTCAGCATCATCTGTCATATTAAGTTCATGTCATTAATTTGGATATATGCTGAGTGAATCTTGAAGGATAAGTAGGGAACACCCAGGCTCCAGGCATGAGGAACCATATAGGCAAATGCGATGAGACCAAAGAGTCAGGACATATTCATGCACCTGCAGGGACTTCAGTGTGGCTGGAGGATATGGTGTGAGGTAGGGGATGGCAGAAAAGAAGGCTGCAGGGAGAGGTAGAAGCCAGGCTTCCGGAAGACTGAGTGGGCATTAAGCCAGGACCTGCTCAGATGGAGGGAAGGGGTGACACCTGGGAAACTGCCTTGGGATTCAGCCTCTCCACTTGACTTGGGAGGGAATAAAAACAAACCAAAACTGCAAAAGCGATCTTCCTAAAGACCTGTTTGAGCAGTGGAGTGCCTTCATGGAAATTCAAGGTCAAGCCTGGGACTTAAAGTCAGGGAAGTCCTCCACCTAGGTGCAATGCTTCCTCCCGCTCTGGTCATCATCCATCCACGTTTAGAAAATCTCGTCTTTGCTTACATTAAAGGAGCACTTATCCCCTCTCTTTATCCACTGGCCTTTTCCTGTGAGTCATATTACTATCCTACTGTAAGAACCACACACATCTTAAGGATGTTGGATTTTTATATGTTACAAAGAGTCTTTGAAAGGTGGGCTTTAAGTAGAAAAGATGGACAATATAGACAGTATCTTTGGCTAATTTTAAGCAGATCTTCTGTGGCAGGAAGGGAAGCAACAAGACAATAGCAATGATTTTGAACCCTGGCCAGTTACAGAATCACCTGGGGAAGTTTCAAAACGTCTTGATTCCTGGGCTTGCCACCACTGTATTCGGCGTCAATTGTCTGTGACGTTTGAGGACCTCTGAGCGGGACTGATGTGCAGCACTGGGTGAGTATTGTTATAAAACTGTTATTCCAAGGTGGGAGAGATACTTGAGTGTGTTGAAATGGTGATTACAAAGGGTAAAGAGGCAGAGATAAGTATGTAGGACAAATGAACAGTCACCAGAGCAGAATCCCTGTGGGGCAAGAGGGGTTGGTCTCGGGGGTACAGGTGGATTCACCTCCCACCATCTTCCTCTGAAACGAGGAGGGAGGAAGGAGAAAGAAGGTGTGAGTTTCAGGCGGGGAGGAAAAGGATGATGGGGGCAGTTTTTCCTGTCGACTGTAATTTCTGGAATCTTCTTCATAAAACAGATGGATGGTTCGTTTGCTAAGAGGGAGGGGGAATGGTGGCAGGGAGCTTGAAAAGAAGCAAGGCTTGAAGTCTGCTGACTGTGGACCGGCAGGAGGCATTCCTCAGCTGAGACTGGAGGCCAGGAATTTAAGCTCCACTAGGAGATACATTCCATGAGGGCAGAGCCTTTCTCTCTGGGTCGACACCTCTTTTCCTCACTACCATTTGGGAGGCCAGGGAGAAAAGCCTTGAAGCAACTCAGTAAAGCTGGAGTTTAGGGTTCAAGAGTAACCTGGCAAGGCATCAAAGATGGATCAGGGAGCATCAGACAGACTGTGCAAGAGACAGTGGGTTTTACAGGCAAAATGTGGAGAAACATGTGAGAGGCAAGGACGGATCTGCATTGGCAGAAGTCCACCCTGGGCTTTAAGGAGATGATCTGAGGGGTAGTGAGAGGCTGTGACCATCACCCAGGTGAACAATGAGGAGTCAGTCCTGAGAGACACCGGTTGGAACAGAGGGTCAGTTTCAAGAAGGCGAATTCCACATCATTCTAAGGGACAGCTTTACAACAGTCACTGAGCGCCCCATCTGTCTGGGTGGGGGACGGTGCTGGGCTGAGCCGTCTGAGAGCATGCTCCGTGGATCTGTCCAGCCCAAACAGCCACTTTCACTGTCCCCCTCCCCGAGAGGCCTCACAGTCTCAAGTGGATGGAGCCGCCTCTCCTCCAGGCTCACCAAATTGCTGTGCTGTATTTAAAAGCCAAAGAGGAAAATAAGCCCCAGCCCAAGGAGGAAGCGATTTTGGCATTAAATAAAAGGAATGTTTTTTATCCTGCAATGAAAACGCTGTGATCCTGGGACACAATTTGCATAAACAGACAGTTTGGCTATAAACAACCTCACCAGTAACTGGTATTTACATATAGAACAACTCAGTCAAAACCCAATTAAAGGCTCTGATGGATCCAGGGTTGTCAAAACATTTAAAAGGCTTCACAGCAGCCAGGCGATTTATATGTCTCTGTTGGACCAGGTGTTCCTGATTTCTCCCCCAAACCACTCTTAGTCTCCTACCAGACCCAGAGACCCCCCAGCCCACCCTGGGCCTGGCAGCCTGTCCTCCAATAGGAAGGAGAGATCTCTAAGGAGCTCCCTGGTCTTGGCGAAGACTTGGCGGAGGAGGGAACAGGGTCCAGGGCAGGAAAGCAGGGACAAGGGTCCCGTGTAGTCTGAACACATGATGCCATCAAGAGGGTCTACTCAGATGAGGCAGGACTTCAGGAGGACCCAGGCAGTAATGGTGCCTGAAGTCCATCAGCACCGCTGTGGTTTTAAGTTCCAGAGCTTCTAAGCAAATGGTTTCGGAGCAAGATAGGAAATTAGGGCCCCCTAGCCCATGACAGAGGACTTGTGCTGGTCAGGGACCAAGGCCAGCCACAGAGACCGAGCCAACATGATGGGAAAATGGGGGACAGCTATAATGGGAGGGGGAACCATGGAGCAAGAGGTTCGTGTGGGGCGTCATGGAGACTGGCAGGCGTCAGGAAGTGGCATCCCCAGGGCTAAGCTGGGTCTGCTGAGCCTTTGGAAGAGCCTAGGCTGTCTTGCTCTTCTCTAGTGTATTTACAACCATGGACTTGGGGGCCTTTCATTCCCCAGATTCTTAAAAATTGACAACTTATAGGGGCGTCTGGGTGGTTCAGTCAGCTAAGCAACCGACTCCTGATTTCAGCACAGGTGACGATCTCAGGGTCATGAGATCGCGCCCCACATCGGACTCTGTGCTCAGGGCCGAGTCTGCTTGAGATTCTCTCTCCCTCTGCCTCTCCCCTGCTCATGCATGAGCATGCGCTCTCTCCAAATAAATAAATAATATATACTGTATATTATATATATAAATAAATAAACAAAATTGAGAACTCACTATGTGTCAGGCATTATGCTAAGCACTTTCTCACATGTGATCCCTTACATACTGATACATCCACCATGACCTCATATACACCCCCTAATGGGAAGAGAGACCCAATATAACAAAACAAACTCACAACCTCCAGGTGGTCGGTGTGCTGCCACCCTCACTGCGGGTGTGTCCTTTTCACAGCAATACAAAATAATCCCTAACAATGAAGCACTCGCGACAACCCAGCACAATGCAAGGTGCTTTACACTCATAATTTCATTTAATTCCCAAGACATTCCTAAGAGGAATGCACTATTATCCCCATTTTACAACAAGGCTCAGAGGGTTGAAGACACTTGTTTGAGCTGATATGGCTGGAAAGTAGTAGAACCAGGAGTCTGTCTGGATCCAAAGCCTGTCACATCAGACCGGGTGCTTCTGGTTCCTGGCTATGGGTCATCTCATTTTAGTGACCCGTTTCAACTGTTGACACCCTGGTGTGGAACGGATGCAGCAACACTAAGCTGACTTCAGCCTGTTGTTACATCACCACTCAGCTAGAGCCTCAATACTGCTGTCCTCCCTACCCTTGCGTTCCAACTAAATCCACTCGGGTTCTAAATCCCCTAAACACCCACCAAGACAAACCATGTGGCCCAGAAGACTAAGGATATTGGTGGAAAAAATGAGATATCTGGTTCTTTCCTTTCTTTCTTAAAGGTTTTATTCATTTATTTGAGAGAGAGAGAAAGACCACGAGGGGAGGAGGGGGAGAAGGAGAGGGAGAAGCAGGGAGCCCAATGCAGGGCTCAATCCCAGGACCCTGGGATCATGACCTGAGCCAAAGGCAGGCGCTTAACTGACTGCGCCACCCAGGTGCCTCTCCTTCTTTCTTCATAGGGTCTCAAGTCTATGGCAACTTACTACTGAAAGTCAAACCATCCAACTCTCATTCCTGTAAGACCAGGAATACAAGTTCTAAGAGTAAGCTCATTACCACCAAGAACTTGGCATGTATAGATAAAAATTCAACCAGTATTTATTGAGCATGAACTGGCAAGGAACTATAAGATAATAAGGGATTTCATTTTCCTTCCCTTTGTTTCTCAAAGCAAAGCCTCGGTTTCCACATCTGAGTGTACTGGTGTAGACCAGGGGTGGCAAACAACAGCCGTGGAGCCACCCCAGGGTTTGTTTGTTTTTTTTTTTTTTAAAGATTTATTTATTTGAGAGAGAGAGAATGAGAGAGAGCACATGAGAGGGGGGAGGGTCAGAGGGAGAAGCAGACTCCCTGCCGAGCAGGGAGCCCCATGCGGGACTCGATCCCGGGACTCCAGGATCATGACCTGAGCCGAAGGCAGTCGCTTAACCAACTGAGCCACCCAGGCGCCCTCACCCCAGGTTTTTATAGATTCAGTGTCATCAGAACACAGCCAACTCACTCATTTACATGTTGTCTGGGGCTGCTTTCACACTGTTAAGAGCTGAGCTGAGTCGCCGAAGTAGAGACTTTATGGCCAGCAAAGCCCAAAATATTTACTATCTGGCTCTTCAAGGAAAAGTTTACTGACCTCTGGTCTAGATGTCTAGAATCCTGGACATTTCTTGGTTGTGTGTTTTGTTCTGAAGGATGTAGAATTCAGAGGGCACTCCAGAGAGGATCCCAAGGCAAAAAGAATCTGGCATTTGATTTCTTCTCTCCACCTCTTCACACATAAGGCCTGATAAATCTTTGATTTCTTTTGCCCAACTTGCGTTGGGGTCCACCAAAACTGCCCCCCGTGTTCACAGCCTCCTCCAGTTAGATGTTCTATTTCTTCTGTCCAGGAACCCGTGGCTAAGAATGGGGCAGGTGGGCATTCGGCCTCTCCAAGACAACCCAGCAATGGGGAATTGTAGAAAAAGCAGTAGCCGCATGATTACAGACCTTTCTGTTTATAAAACATGCTTGTAATGTCAGATTCTCACCAAAGAAAAAAAAAGAAAAGAAAAAAAATAGAGCCATAAATTAATGTCCCCAAGTAAGGACGTGCCTCTGAAGCCCAGAGAGGTGGCGGGCTTGCCCAAGGCCCCTCAGAGATGAGCTGCTGAGCCAGAATTTGGTCCCTAGTCTTGATTCCTCGTTTTCAGGTGATTTCCAGGTGATCAGAATGCAGTTCATTGTATCTTTTTCTACATGCTTCTCCCTCACAACATACACAGAGGGAATAGCACAGACTTTGAGACCTAAGTTCCCCCCCAAATCATCACTGTGACCATCACTTCCATCCCCACCACTCTAGCTGAATGACTGTATTGATTAAGGCTCTTTGTTGGAAGCAATAGAAAATACGACTCAAAAAGATGTCTCAAAATAATCATGGTAATCATAACAGCAATACTAGAAGCTCTTTCTGGTCCATGTAACCAAAAAAGACAGATGTGGGCTCTTCAGGAATGGTTGCATCCAGGCCTATCTATGCTATTAGATCTCTCTCTTCTCTTCTCAATTCTCTTTCCCTCCCCCTGCCTCTAGCTTGAGGCAGACGCTCCCTCTGGGAAGATTCTAACAGCCCCACACTGACACACATGACAGTCCCTACAATAGAGAAAGAGCTTCTCTTCCCCAGTCTTTGGAGACAAAGCCCCACCACTGAGTGCCGTGGCCCTGGCCTGGTCAGGACACCATTCCATACACAAACAGTGGCTCTGCTCAGGGGACCAAAATACACCCACTGGCCAGACCTGGGTCCGATGCCCACTTCTGAAGCTGGAGGCATGATCAATCCTACCCCAACTTCATGAACAGAGAGGGGAGGATGGGTGATTTCCCCCCAAAGAACATCTGGCTACTGTTGCCAGAACCGGGGGTGTCAGAGATGCCAGACAAGCAAAAACAACAGATGTCTTCATCGGTGGCTTGTGGGTGCTTCGGTTTCCACGGATGAAAACTGCGGTATTAAAAATATCTACCCCTCAGGGTTGTATCAAACTGGACACCAAAACTAAAGGATCGTGCAGCTTCTCTTAGGCTAGCCTGACCCTGTGACTTTCACCCTCTTCAAAGACTGCCATCTGACCCCGTCCCACTGCCTGTGTTCTGGTTCGGGCCGCTATTGGTCACCTACACTGTTGGGACTCCGTGTAACTGGGCTTTCGGCCATCCGAGCTCTCCCCTGGCTGGTGGTACCACTGCAGGGCCCTCCGGCCCAGATAAATCTGCCATCTCAGCAGAGTTCAGGGAGCTAGAGAGCCCAGCGGTGTTTAACTTGGCTGGCACTGAACCTCAGGAATTTAAAGGCCATGTGAACAGGACCATTCATCTGTTCCTTCTCTACTTCCCACAGTGAGCGCATTTCCACACCTTCCTTTCCGATCCCCGGCCATCTGAGCTGCTTATATATTTCTTTCTCGGGAAAGCGCAGAGGGGGAAAAAAATACCCAACATATCCAACCCAAGAATTTGAAACCTTCCTTCTATTATCTCATAAAACATCTTGTTCATATCATAATTTCAATCCCGAGAGAGGATTTGCCATGTGAGCTCTGAGATGCATATAAATTGCCCTTCTAAACCTCTGGCTACAATAAACAAACTTCAGAAGCTGACAGCTTACTTGATAAATATCTAATAAAGCTTAAATAATTATTGAAAGCAGACAAATGAAAGAGTAGACCGGCCGAGGTGGTGTGGCGATAAATCTCCGGGAAGGAGACAGAGCCCCAGCAACGCAGGCTGAACAGATTCCAGGTAATGGAAGAGAGAACCACAGGCAGATGCTGACTTTCAGAAAGAGCTGGTGATGAGCGAGAGGCTGGGGGAACCAGGAGACGTGGACTTCTCTTTGGGGACCATCAGATACTCAAGGTGTGAACTTTCTCAACTCCTCCGGAAGAAAGAGAGTCCAGGGAGATCATGAATACACCTCACTGTCTGCCCTGACTCTCCCCAGCCTGTGGAGCGGGTAAGGGTTCCAGATACCACACCTCCTTTATAAGCTCACCCAGCTGCAATTCCAATCTTGAGGCTGGAAGACTTAAAATCATTCTAGGGTGCCATCCCCTAAACTTGACCTAGAGTCACCATCCCTGATGGACTTCAGGAAGGTATCCCAAACTCTTCACTCATCCACTTAGTCATTCACTTGTTCAACAAACATTAAGTGCCAACTCTGTGCTCTAAATAGTGCCCAACATGCTGTCAGTCTAACCAAGGAAGGTTGTGGGAGCAGATCATTAAACAAACAAAGGTACGTGATAAAAATAGAAGCTTTGGGAGTTCTTAGAAGCTGAATCTGGTCTGGAGCAAGTGTGGGAAAGGGAAGGCTTCACAAAGGAAATAGCACTTAACCTGAAATCTGAAAGGTAAATAGGAGTGGGGGGGGGGAGGGTATTTCAGGCAACAGGAATAGCAAGTGCAAAGGCCCCGAGGTTTAAGAGTTTTGTTGAGAGAAATTCTGAGACTTTAGTCCCCACATTGATGCTAATATGTGGCAAATCTCACCCCCTTACTACCCTCCCCACAGGAGGAGGTTCTGATGTCTGTGTTTCTGAGTCTGTGACCAACTAGTTGCCATTTACTGAGGTAGGTTTTCTGGTGCCCATTTGGGAAACAAGGACACTCAGTCTAAAAACTGTTATGGGCTCATTGTCACTTGTGTGGTCATAGATTGAGCTTCCACTTTGGATCCTATCCTCCAAACCACTCAGACCTGCCTTTTCCCTCCTCCTTATTCTTCAGCTCCAACCTAGCAAACCTCCATAATTATTCAGAATACTTCTGGGAAAGGACGTTTCCCTATCCTGCCAGATTCCCAGCTGGGGACCAGAACTTCCCTGGAGTCCCAGCTGAGTGCACTCCTGGTGATAAGACTTTTCTCTAATGCCTGCCTGGATGTCCAACTATCACCACACACACACACACACACACACACACACACACACCACAGACCATTTGCCTAGACTTCCACTGGCCCTCCACATATGCTGGGCCTTCCCCTCCCTCCTGGACCCCTGGTGTTAAACTCTGCAGGTGCATCAACCTCCTAAGGTGGTAAGAAGGCGAAGCCAGATGGGAGCCCTCACTTGGCTAGGATGACCACACCGAAGACATTTTGCTTGAGAAATACAGAAATGGCTTGGGCTCTTCTTCACCCAGTCTCAAAGTCACTTGAACGAGTCACCAGCACTGCCTGGAGCCACAGTGTTTGCTCCCATAAACTCAGCATAGCTCTGACACATCCTGCCTGAGGCAGAGTTCTAAACACTTTACGGGCCCGCACGTTTGGGTAACAGGTTACAAAGAGCTTTTCAAACATCATCACCAGGGTGACCAAGGCACAGAGTCCCTCCTCGGTTGAAGGCTGGCGACCAAGCTTGCTTTTTAAGACCGGACGTGACTAAATCTTTCTTCCCAGAGTGGTTTCTGGGGAGCAGTATGATCCCCACGTCAGCAGCTTTCCCGCCCTGCTTTGGGAGTGATCTTGAGAGGCCGTGGAAGTACAGACGCCACAACTCTCTCCATTGTAAGTAACAGAAACATAATCTAAACCAAAAAAAAAAAAAGTAATTCGTTGCCTCAGGAAACCAAGAAGGATACCAAGAAGCTCCTCTGCTCAAAGACCCACAAACACAGAGCCTCGGGAGTTCAGCCTCACCCACAGTCTCTCTTCCTACTGCCTCAAATCCTGTGTCTCGCTCTGCTTGCTTCTAGTTTCGTTCTAAAAACAGACCAAAAAAGCTCACCACACTGTGGGGAAGATGGCCACAGACAGCCTCAAACTTGCATCCTCCCAGCGTTCCCAGTCCAGCAGGTGGAGACGCCGCTCTCCTGCTCTTTGTGGAGAAACCCCAGGGAAGAACTCTGATTGGCTCTGCTTGATCATGTGCCCATTCCGGAGGGCACTCGGATTGGTCGGGTCTGGATCACGTGACTACCTTAGCCGCCCGGAGTGTCAGGGATCGGGGCCGGAAGTAGAGAATGAGAAGGTTTTTTGGGGGAACAGCCCAAACAATAGGAGTGGCTCCGGGAGGAGACAGATACGCAAGGGTGGCATGTGTTTGAGGGTGTGGTGAAATAGGAATACTGACTGGTACAGTCTTCGTGTTGAGAACATTAAGAACGTGTTTTAAAAAGACCCCTCAAGTGTTTATACCTTTGATCCAGGCAGCTGATTTCTGTGACTGCGTTTTTAGGAGGAAAAAACATAGAAAGACGTGTGTACGAGAATTTTCATTGTAGTAGTGTTCTCAGTAACAAGAAAGAAATAACCAAAATGTGTACATTAAATACATTATATATGACACATTAAATGGCATATTATTAATTTTCAGTGATCGTGATGGATGTCTACGATCAAAAACTGTTACGGGCTCATTGTCACCTGTGTGGTCATAGATTGAGCTTCCACTTTGGATCCTATCCTCCAAGCACACTGACCTGGAAAGAAGTTTTCGATGTGTTAATAACTTTCAAGAATTAGTGTACAGGGCACCTGGGTGGCTCAGTTGGTTGGGCGACTGCCTTCAGCTCAGGTCATGATCCTGGAGTCCCGGGATCGAGTCCCGCATCGGGCTCCCTGCTCGGCGGGGGGTCTGCTTCTCCCTCTGATCCTCCCCCCTCTCATGTGCTTGCTCTCTCTCATTCTCTCTGTCTCAAATAAATAAATAAAATCTTTAAAAAAAAAAAAAAGAATTAGTGTACAAAGAATGTTTAGACAAATTTTTGGTGTTTTAAAAAAAGAGCATGTTTATTCTCATTACATGAAAAAACCTTTTGTTAACTGTATAGTGACAGATGTTAACTCGACTTATTAGTGGTGATCTTTTTGCAATGTACACAAATATTGAATTATTTTTGTACATCTAAAACTAATATAATGTTACATGTCGATTATATTGATGTTACATGTCGATTATATCTCAATAAAAACAAAATAATAATAATACAATATTTACATTTCTAAAAAAAAAAAGCATATTTACCTTTAGGAGTAACAATTGGAGCAGGGTAAGGGGAAGGTCTCTTGAGTGCAGGCAAGTTCTGTTTCTAGATAGGCTTGCTAGTTACAAGGGTGTAGTCACCTTATGAAAATTCACCGAGCTGTCCATTTATGAGATGTGAACCTTACTTTACATATCTTATACTTCAGTAAAAATATTTTTTGCAAATATGTGTATTTATTTATTTATTTATTTTTATTATTATTATTTTTTTAAAGATTTTATTTATTTGACAGAGAGAGATACAGCGAGAGAGGGAACACAAGCAGGGGGAGTGGGAGAGGGAGAAGCAGGCTTCCTGCGGAGCAGGGAGCCCGATGCGGGGCTCGATCCCAGGACCCTGGGACCATGACCTGAGCCAAAGGCAGATGCTTAACGACTGAGCCACCCAGGCGCCCCATGTGTATTTATTTTTACTATTTACTTATCTATTTGAAAAAGTGCACACATTTGAGCAAGTGGGGGGAGGGGCAGAGGGAGAGAATCTTCAAGCAGACTCCTCACTGAGCACAGAGCCTGGTGCAGGCTCTACCTCACAACCCATGAGATCATGACCTGAGGTGAAACCGAGAGTCAGATGCTTAAGTGACTGAGCCACCCAGGGGCCCCGCAAATATGTGTATTTGAAGAAAAAGGTTTAGGGTAGATGGTGTAGTTAATAGTGATTTAAAATTTAATTCTTTGTACAAGTCTTTACTGTCTGCTTTTATAAAAAGCATGTATTACTTCTGTGGTCTCTATCCACTGGGGGTAGGAAAACGAAGAATGAGTTCTATCAAAGAGCTAAAACTTCAATAGGTAGTAGGACTAGTCAGTTTGTGTATGGTCTGAAGATCTAAACTAAACACACCTACAGAAACAAGCATGATCTATCAGTTAGGATAGGCTAAGGTATGGTAACAGACCCAAAAATATAATAGCTCAAACACAATAGAAATTTCTCCCTCATGTTGTCATCTAGGGAAGGTCTCACCTAATGGTAGGCACTCAGCTCCACACGGACATTCAGGGACCCAGGCTAATGGTGAGCCTTAAACACTACCTCTTAAACACTACCTCTTAAATACTACCAAGGGGCGCCTGGGTTGTGATCTCAGGGTCATGAGATCAAGCCCATGTCGGGCTCCGTGCTCAGAAAGGAGTTTGCTGGAGATTCTCTCTCTTCTGCCCCTCCCCCCCTCCCCCCCGCTCACACACAATCACTCTCTCTTTCTCTCCATCCCCACTAAAATACATAAATAAATCTTAAAAAAAAAAAAAAATTAACACCACCAAGGTCTCGCTGATCATTTCCATTCTCACCACAGGAGGTGAGAAGGAGCACTGAGGCATGGCCCTTGGAGGTTTTGTGGGTTAATACTGGAAGTGGCTCACATCACATCTGTTCATATTCCACTGGAAAAGAGCTTAGCCACAGTCCCACCTAATTGCGAGGGAGACTTGGAATCACAGTCCCTGGATGGGCATCCACATGCCCATCTGTGATTCCGTCGCTGGAATGGATTTTAGTGGCAATTCAGTTAATGCCACACTGGAGTGAGGAGCAGAAGCAGATAGGACAGGGAGCCAAGAGAAAGAGGAAGCTGACTTTAGCAGACAATTAATATAAAGTCTACTCAAAGAGGTCCAGGTACATGGCATATGGCCTCAGTAAACTCCAGGGAATAGTGATGCTCAGAGTTCACAGGGAGCCATGACCTGGTTCCAGTGGAATGTCGGCTCTGGCATGAACTTGGCAGAGGCTTTGGTTAGAATATGAAACAGAAGCAGGGCCATCTCCCCGGGCTGGAGTTTGGAGAGAGAGGTGCCCCAAGCACATACTCTATGGCAGTAAGACTGGCTGCAAGGTTGTCCTTCCCCTTGGCTCAGGTTCCAGGGGAGGCCCAGTGATTCTAGCTGGGGTCAAAGAGAAACCAAGAATCCACGGAGGCAAATGGGGTAAGTGCCTCCATTTGCCCCTCTGATCAGGAGTAACAATAAAACAAAGGACTGGATTTGATGTTTTAGAAGCCACCAGATTCTACCCAGCTTTTTCTCCCACAAACAAATCGTGCATGAAAGAGGCCTCCACACCTCCCTCCCTCTGCATCACTTAAGCCTTTGGGAAGTACATTCCACAAACCCAGACTCTTTATCTATAGCGAGAATAGTCAGGCTCAGCCCAGAGAAAATTTGGGCAGTGCCTGCAGGCAATGTGTGGGCTACAAATGCACAAAGCAAGCATCCAATGAATATTATCCAGAATGTATTAGCTGATAACGCATGCACCCCAAAATCAATGAGGAAATTATCTCCTCCACACAATTGGCACAAAAGAAGGACATTTGCCATGTCTCTCTGGCACATCCCAGCTATTGTCAACTCTGGCATGCGAGATGATTAATGCACGAGTGACCACGCGTCTAGATTTCGATTCCTACGATTATGCACATGGACCATTTTTTCCCCTTTATGGATCCTCGACACTTAACCTACTCAATGGTTTTTATTTGCATTGATCACATTTTATGGTATGATTAAATCTGTATGGAAGAGAACCAATTAGTTTTGTTTTACACTTATTGAATGCACTTTATAGTCAGACAAATTAACTCTCCACAGTTAGGTTGATTTATCCAGTGGCAGGAGGCTTGATGGCCCATGCAGGGTCTTGTCCCCAGCCAGGGAGAGGGTGGTGTTGGTAGGTGGGGGTGGGGTGGGGCTGAGAAACGAGTTTAATGTGCTGACTCTGATAGTCCAGCAGCTCACTGTGGAGTCTGGCTGGAATTTCTCTCCGGGGAATATAAACAAGGGTAGCTCTGTGTAGATTTCAAGAACTGATCAAGGCTTTGTCTGAAGAGGAAACATTTTCTCCTAGAGAATGAAAAGATCAATGGAGTAGAATTAGGTTCTAGCTCTGTTCTTTGACTAGGTGGCTGTGAGATCAGGCCAGTCATTTGAGTTCTTTGGGCCGCAGTAAACAGATGATAAGGAAGAGGAGGAGGAGGGAGCCCATCTCCCTGCATAATTTGGTGGAGGACCAAACGTGAGAGTATACATGAGAATAATGTAAAGCATCATCTTTATGCTAGTTTCCCTTAAAATAAAAAATAGGAGCAGAGCAGCATTGTGAGAACCGAGAGTAATTTAGAATTAAAAGCCCCAAAATTTGAATCTCTGTTTCCCCGCTGTGTGGCTTTGTGAAAGTCACTTAACCTCTCTGAGCTGAAATGGTCTCATTTGTCAAGTAGAGGTAAGTATCACAGATCTAATGGGTATTTCAGACAGCAGTGTTTTCTGGACCATAATGAAACCACAAGCCCCTTATTCTCTATCCCATTTCCTTGTTTTATCTTTCTCCGTAGCTCTTGTTTTAGTTTGTTCGGGCTGCCAGAACACAAGACCACAGACTAGATGGTTTCAATAATACAAATGTGTTTTCTCACAGTCCTAGAGGCCAGAAGTCCAAGGTCAAGGTGTCGGCAGGTTTGGTTTCTCCTGAGGCTTCTCTCCTTGGCTCACAGATGGCTGCCCTCTGACTGTGTCCTGACCTGGTTCTCTGAGCACCTGTGCGCCCCCGGTTTCTCTCTGGGTACCCAAATGTCCTCTTCTCATGAGGACACCAGTGAGACTGGATTAAGGCCCATCCTAATGGCTCTATTTTCACTTAATTCACCCTTTTAAAGATCTTCTCTCCAAAGACAGTCACATTCTGAGCTGCTAGGGGTTAGGGTTCCAACATACGAATTCTGGGGGGACCCGATTCAGCCCATAACACCACCTGACATTATAGTACACATTTATCTGCATAAACTCCATGAGAGACTTGTCTCCACCACATACACCTAACGCTTCAAACAGTGCCTGGCACATAATAGGTGCTCAATAAACATAATGGCAGTTCCAGCACATTCTAGTTCCTGCATGAGGACACCCACCAATAGCTGGGCTGCAATCAGTCATCTCTAAAGACTTTTCTAATCATTGCCGCCTGCCACGATTAGCTTCTGTTGCACTTGCCCTGTGACTCCAGAATTCAAAGAGAACCGTATCACGTGCGAATTTAATAAACTCATGAAAGCCTTGAGCTTCAGGGTTGGACGGGAATTTGCATATCATCAGATTCAATTTAAAAACCAGTAAAGGAAGCCCCTTTATAGCATTCCTTGCTAATCTTCTCCATGACCAATGTCAGGGACTAAAAGCCCTTAACCTCTGGAAGCAGCCAGCTCTGTGATTAGCATGTGTTCTTTGGGGGCATACCATGAAGCTCAAACAAGGACGTTCTTTTTTAGAACTGGTTATCATAGCTAAAAACAAAAACAAATATCTCTAAGTAGGCACGTAGATGGCAAATTGGTTTATCCGTGCAGTAGTGGAAGTTTTCAGTGATTCCGATAAATTCATTAGGGTCTACGTGCAACTAAATGAAGTCTCAAAAACACAGTATTGATATATACAATATGATACTTTATACATGCATATATTAATTTATGTATGTTTAATATATGTGAATACTCACTTTAATATAATGTATCTCGCGTTTAGAAAAGATATAAAACCCTGCATGGGGTGGATATATGGCAACCTCAGAGCAGGGGTGATGTCTGAGAAGGGCCAGGGGGAGGGCTGAGGGAAGGGCATCGTGAACTCTCCCTGCAACATTTATTTCTTTAACAGCGAAGCCTGAGCAAATACGATAAAATGCCCACCTTTTTGTACCTTGATGGCACATCCATGATATAATTTTGGTTTAAGGTATTTCGGTGAACAGGGCAAAGTGTCTTCTTTAACCCCACATCCAAGCACAGGTCCTGGTTCTGACCTCTGGGGCCACCAGGAATAAATGTTCCCCTTCTTCTATATCTTATCTGTTGCCTTCCGAGGTAGGAGAAACATGCCACGTGACCTCCCCTCCGGCCTTACGGCCAATACTTTGGCTGAACTGCATCTGGACAGACAGACTCCCGCCTCCCCCTTACTTACTGTGTCCATCCATACGTATAGAGTACCTGTCAAATGAATACTAATCCTCTTCCCCTCTGAGCTCACAGTCTGGTGACAGAAACGGATACATAACCAGAAATACAGTGCACTGTTCTAACTGGGAAGCTCGCACAAAGAGCTCAAAATGAGAGGAGTATATGACTAACCTGCCCTCGAGCCAAATGGGCTAAAGGTTGAAGAAGCTTAGCTGGGAAAAATAACCCCCAAGGGGGCCAGGTCTGGACGTGCACGTTCCACTGGGCAGCTCAGTCACCTGGCCACCTGCTGGGGAGGCAGGGAAAACGTAATCCAGCAATGCTCCCAGGAAGAAGAAGAACTGAGTTTGGGGAATCTTCTTCCAGTCTCTGCCAAAGGTACTGAATAGAAAAGGGCCAGACAGGCGGGTGTTTAAAAACCATAGAGGGCAGCCACGAGCACAGTGGGTAGAATTGTCCCCCCACGGCTGGGGATTCCCAGCAGATACATTTGGTCTTTCCAGGGAGAAATGTTCAGAGGTGGGCGCACAGGAAATTGGGAGATGCAGCCCCTGCACCGCTAAAATCTCACCCGAGGAAAGTTAGCAGAGCCCCAGAGAAGTGGGGAGGGCAGCTGGGACACGCAGGCACAACCAGGAGGCTGGAGGAGAGGCACAGAGAGGAGGGGGCCCATACGTGTCAGGTTCAAGGGCAGTGGGGAGGCAAACAGGCTAATATTCAGGGAGCTGGAAAAACAGATTCTGCAGAGCAAAAAAACAGGCAAAGGATCTAAGGCCAGAAAGCATGTAGCACTTTATCCACAGGGTGAAAGTTTTCATATAGAAAACTGTACTCCCAGGGGCTGAACCCTGGGAGACCAAGAGGCATTGCCTGCCTGACCGTAATCATTTTCATTTATTGAACACCTACTACATGTTCCTACTTACGTGCATCATCTCATTTGATTTTCAAAACATCTCCAGAAACCGAACCCTAGGACAAACGCCAGTTTATAGGTGGGAGAAATGAGATATTAAAAGTAACTAAGTCCCTCACCCAAGGTCACGGATTTGGTGTTTGGCAGTCAAACGCGGAGTCTGACTTCGTAACATTCGCGCCCTTGCCTTATCCAAGAAAACTCCTGGGAGCTTCACTTTCTTGCCATAACATCTACTTGTTGACTTTGACATTCACCCTCTCAGATTCTGTTACTGTTCCTTGTGCTTGCACGTTAATGGTCTGCTCACAGCTCCCCTCACTGCATCCACACAACAGCCCCAGGGGGTGACCGTTACCACTTCCCTTCTCTTGGGAACAATGAAAATAAAGCCCAGAGACAGTGATGATGCACCCAAGGCACCCAGCGAATTGGCGCCACACTTTGACCGCGGGGCTCTCACTTCCTACTGTGGTGGAACTTGGGCCATAATTGTACTTCAAAAACTGTGCCGCCCCCACCTCCCCCACCACACTGGGGGGGCCTGAGACCACTTGGGGGAAATGGGGTTGCCACACTATATACTCACATCATTTTGAGATAAAATTTCCCATCCTCCTTCCCCAGAAATCCAAACTGTGATCCAAGAACTGATCTCCAAAGAAAACCATCTGCCCGGACCCAAATACGAAGTTTCTTATGTACGTGCCAAAGCCTATTTCAGGCTCTGGGGGAATAACACTTTGATATGTTAATCAATGGGTACCTTTTTTTCATTCCTAGAAATGCCGGTTGCCCCGTGATGTTCCCTCCATTCACAGAACATCTAGGGTGGCCAATGTTCGGCCCCAGAGGTGAGATGTCTCAGCTCTGACAACTCGAGCACAAAGCCCAGAAGAGTCGAAAGACCGTAGGTGAATATATAGTTAAGGTAAGCATCTCAGAAACATAAAAAGACACACTCCCAGATTAAATAAATGCTTGCCAGGCTTGCAGGAAGAAGGAGAATTCAAGGGCAAGAGACTTTGACTTTGGGGAGTGAATGAGAAGGAGGCATGTGCTGTCTCTCCAAGGCCAAGTTCAGAGTAATGGTGCAGAGAATTGCAGAACCCCATGTCCCCCTGTGGGGACTCCCAAGAAGAGAGGATCTGAGCTCTCCATCACAGGGTGAAAGTCCCTGAATGTGGCAGGACTCCAGAGCTCCCTGCTCCAAGCCAGAGGGGGGAGCAGAAAATCGATCTGTTGTGCAGTCTGTGAAGGAAGGAGGCCCTGAGCCCCTGCATGGAATGAGAACCAGAGGATGTCCCCATGCGCCCTAGACAGAGAGAAGGTGGTGTGGAAGGGTGTGGACTACTGGAGTGGTAGGAAGGAAGACACAGTGGTGACCTGTATGGAGGGAAGAGAAGACCAGATGGGACCACAGAGAGCGCACGGATGGCAACACCAAGAACAGAGCTCCCTCCTCTGCCCCCACTTCCCACTGACCCTCATGAAGGTCTCGGTACCTCCAGACTCAGACAAGACCCTAGGGGATGAGAGAACACCCATCCGCCTGATGTTCCACTTCTACCCTCTGAGTCAAGCTCAGTGACATGATTATTTAAACTCTATTTCTTACATCACTGTGATCCTGAGATGAGATTTACACCCACTGCCTAACTGGGACCTCCCTTCTTGCTCCCTGAACCCCCAGAGCCCGGCTCCCACCTCCCCCAGCCGAACTAGCCTGGGCCGAGCAGAGACTGGATTTCTGGGGACATTGACTCCAGCCCCGCTCTCGTGCCTTGGGCTGCCGGGGCTATTTGCTGGTGACAGTGACAAACGGCTCCGTCAGGGTGGGCAGTGGAGGGATAGGGCCCTGGAGGGGGCTGGCCGAGGGGCCTTCTGTGGAAGAGGGGCCATTGGCCCCCTGGGCCTGCTGTGTCACAGATGGAGAAAGTGAATGTCAATCCTGAGGGGTCACTTCTGTCCCTGGCTGGGTCCCTGGGATCCCTCACCCTCACCTGGGGGACACCGGCTGTACCTCTGAGGGCCCCCCATTGGCTTGGCTTCAAGTGGGACTTATATCCTCCACTCCTGCCCTCCTGCCACTTGCAAGGACAAGTCCACCAGCCCTACCCCTAAATCAAGGGTCTTACTAGTGACCCTTGGGGACAGACAGACAGGGAGCACTGTAGTCACTTCTAATGATGATGAACACGGTTAGTATTCGAGGCAGGCCAGGCCGTGTGCTAAGTACTCTACCATGTGACTTTCTTTGACCCTCACTACATCCTTCGGAGGTAGATATTCGCATTGGCCACATTTTTTTTTGTTTGTATTTT
Source organism: Mirounga leonina (assembly GCF_011800145.1). Taxonomy (NCBI): domain Eukaryota; kingdom Metazoa; phylum Chordata; class Mammalia; order Carnivora; family Phocidae; genus Mirounga; species Mirounga leonina. The sequence goes on along the minus strand of NW_023270763.1, from coordinate 18,788,172 downwards.
TTTTTATTTTATTTTATTATGTTATGTTAATCACCATACATTACAGCATTAGTGTTTGATATAGTGTTCCATGATTCATTGTTTGCATATAACACCCAGTGCTCCATTCATACATGCCCTCTTTAATACCCATCACCAGGCTAATCCATCCCCCCAACCCCCTCCCCTCTAGAATCCTCAGTTTGTTTCTCAGAGTCCATAGTCTCTCATGCTTCGTCCCCCCCTCCAATTTCCCCCCTTCATTCTTCCCCTCCTGCTATCTTTTTTTTTTTTTAACATATAATGTATTCTTTCAGAGGTACAGGTCTGTGATTCATCAGTCTTACACAATTCACAGTGCTCACTATAGCACATACCCTCCTCAATGTCTATCACCCCGCCACCCCATCCCTCCCACCCCCCACCACTCCGTATGACCCAGCAATTGCACTACTGGGTATTTACTCCAAAGATGCAAATGTAGTGATCTGAAGGGGTACGTGCACCCCAATGTCTATAGCAGCAATGTCCACAATAGCCAAACTACGCAAAGAGCCAAGATGTCCATCAACAGATGAATGGATAAAGAAGATGTGGTTTATATACACAATGGAATATTATGCAGCCATCAAAAAACCGAAATCTTGCCATTTGCAACAACGTGGATGGAACTAGAGGGTATTACGCATTGGCCACATTTTATAGATAAAGCAACGGAGGCTCTGAGAGGCGGGATCACATGGCTCCTGTGTGGTAAAAGGATTATTATTGGGACCCAGGTTTTTCTGACTCCAAAGCCTGTGTCTTAACCATGATCCACCATGGAAAGGCTGCAGGTAGAGGTATGCAGGATCACCTGGCTATAACAGCAAAATGATTCTGTGCTTCCCCTCCACCTTAGAAAAGCTGCCTCTTTCTTGGTTGGGCCAGACAAGGGGATGGAATGAAGCTGGTCTGAAGACTGGAATCTGCACCTATAGCCAAAAGGATCTGGAAACCGTGCAGTCTGGCGAGTCATTCTTCTCTGCCTGTGTGTTCCAGCTGCCAAAATGCCTTGCAGAACCCCAGGAGCCCCGCCATCCATCAGGCTGCCTCATCCAAGCAGCTGGAAGACTCTGCAGGTGCTCGCCTGGATCAGGGCTTAATGAGGCTGCATCGCCACCTACGTCCCTCATGCTTAAAGAATCATAGGGAAGAATTTGCTCTGTGTCTTCTTAAACACTTTGCATGAAAGAGGCTTATGTCACAGCCAGAGAATTAGGCACTGACTCTCAGTATCCAGGTAACATTTCCTTGAGCTAGAACTTGAAGATGTTGGATGACTGCTCTATAGAAAACAGCTGGGCAGGTGGGGATGTTAATCTGGAATAAAATGAACCAGATTGTAGAACTATGGGTGTCCTCATCACCATTTTAGTGTCAATGATTTGACTAAAACCTTGAAACACCAAGGATTTTAACTCTTTTGGTTGTTAAGTTGTAGACACCCCACTCAAACAGGCTAAAACAAACAAACAAACAAAAATAGGGAAAAAAGGAAGCAAGGGAGGAGAAGGGGGACTAGCTCATATAACTGAAAGGTTCATGCAAGTTTCAGGTGTGGCTGGATCCAGGAGCTTTAACAATGTCATCAGAACTCTATCTTCCTGTCTCTTGTATCTCTTTCTTTTGTGTTGTCTTCACTTTCTAGCAGAATCTACTCTCAGGGGGGCAAAGCAGCCAACAACCTAGAGTTCAGCAACCCTAATGAGAAGACTGTTTCTCTTTCCCAATAGCTCCTGCAAAAGGTCTGGGGCTGATTCATTGATGCAGTTTGGAGCTCCAGGTGTCAGGTTCAGTTCTGGAGCCCAAGTAAGGTTTTCTCAACTGGAGGACAGAGGGTCAGTGAGAAGAGTTGGATGTTTCTGGTGAAGAAAGGGGAGTAGATACCCCCCTGGGTAGCCCCCTCCGCAGAGGAGGGTGAATCAGAGGACCGGGAGTGACTGAGTTTCTCTCTAAGCCAGGAGTCATGGGATATGATAACCCACAAAGCTCTGCAGTATGTTCATGAACTAGCTTTTATCTTCCCAATATTTCTGTTGTTCTTGAGAAAACCAAGACTCTGAGAGGGAGGATGAGCTCAAGTTCAAACTCACATGTGGCTGATTCCACCAGCACTGCTCCATCTTATGTGGTGTGTCCTGGGCCAGAAAGCCGATGGAGAATTGAATTTCAAAAGGGTCCGAGCCCCAGAAGAAACATTATTTGGTTGAGTAACTGTGTACCAATTACTACTCTTCTCTGAGCTTTACTTTCTGCAGCTATGAAATGCCAACACTGTCCTAAATGAGTGCCGTGAACCAGGGGAGGGATGAAGCGGGAGGAGGCGGGACACGGTTTGCAGAAAGCCTGGAGTACAGCCTCTCTTTTCAGCCAGCAGGACAAACCCCAGAAGTAACCTGTAGCTTCTTCTGCATCCAAAGGCCATGATCTTTTGCAAATGACCTTGGACACTCAGTTTAACAATTAAAATGTTGACAGTGTGACCTCGGTGCTTTGCATGTGTCATCTCATTCAATCTTGCCCTTTGTCTAGTTATGTAACATTGCAAATGTACAGAAAAGAATGTGTCAGACACCTATGTGATCTTTTCCAAGGTTAAACAGATGTTAACATTTCACCAGATTGCTTTAAAACTCTTTTTAAAGAAACAAAATGTTGGAGGCACTGGTAAACATGTCCTCATTAATACCCCACATTCTTCTCTGTATTTCCATCCTCCCCCAGAAGTACCTTCACTATCAGATTGGTATGAATAAACTACGACTAAGTTTACATTCATTCCATCTTTGTATATATGCATAAACTATATTTATTATCTTTGTATGTGTGTGCATATACATACGTGTATATATATATATTTTAATGTTTGTGTGTTTTAAATTTTACAGGCAATATCCTTTTAAAACTTGCTCTCTCCTCAAACTTGGTTTTCTTAATTTATCTATATTGATATATATGGATCCGGTTCATTCATTTAAACTGTAATATCATATCCTGTTGCGAATAAACTATAGTTTATTTACCATTCCCCAACTGAGACAGTATTGGTTGTTTTTACATTCTTGTAATGACAAACTACTATAATAAGCATCTTTGTATAGTTCTCCTTGGGCACATACAGGAGAGTTTTTCCAGCACAAACACACAGAAATGGAATTGGGAGGTAATGAGCACAAGAGCCTCTAACTTTACTAGATAATGCCAAATTGCTGTCCAAAGTGGCTTTACCAATTTATACTCCCACCAGGAAGGTGAATTTCCACTTCTCCATATCCTCACCAACACTTGTGTTGCCAGATTTATTGATTTTATCAGTCTGACAAGTACAAACTGGTATTTCTCTGTTACATTTTGAATAGACCCAATAGTGGCATTGAGAATATTCTTACAGTTTATTGGATACCAGGTTTTCTTTTCCTTCTAATTGCTTTTTCACATACTTTATCATTATTGGGTTGTTTCTTAATGATTTCTGGGTGTTCTTAATACATCCTGCATGCTACTCCTTTACTAATTATATGATTGGCAAGCACCTTCCCTCAGACTGTCTGTTCCCAAGGTTTAATATGTATTTTGTCACATGGAAGTTTTAATTTAATGGTATCTATCAGTATTCTCCTTTGTGACTTAGGTTTTTCCTGTTCTATCTGAGAAATCTCATAGAAAGATTCTCCCAGGCTTTCTTCTAAAGGTTTTACTTATGTTATGCTTTTCATATATATAATTTGACTACATCTGGAATTTTTTCCATGAAGTTTGGCATCGAATTTGAATCCGTTTCCACATGGAGAGCGAATCGCCCTGCACTAATGGTTCCTATTTTATCATTTCATTTACCAAACTCCCTAATTACATGAAGGTCTGTGTCTAGGTGGTCTTGTAACATTGTTCTAACTCTGGGTTGGTTCCACGCCCATACCACAGTTTTCATTGTGTGGCTTTCCCAGCTACTAAGTTTCTGTGTCTCAGCTCCAGACTTCCACACGATGCTTGGTGACGGGTGGGACTCCATGAACCCCCAGTTCTGTTTTTCCAGTTACTTCTGTTAGGCATCAATGGGCTCTCAGGCTGAGAAGCTGGGAGAAAAATAAGAGGCTCGCTCCTTCTGTCTGCTTGTGGTCCCTGTGGTGATCACACACCCCCACTTCCTCAGCCGGGGAGTGGTGGTTCTTTCTGGTAGCAGTGGCCTAACAATTGGTAGATCCCCCCACACTTGAGAACCAGCCTCACTGCACCCCCTCCAGGACACCAGCACCAACGAGCGGTGCTCCTTCCTTGGAACTCAGAGGCAGTCGTGTGGGGTCCTCCTCTCAGCGTTGACTTTTAATAATTCCCCTTTGTCCCTTCATTCCTGAGTTAGCAGTTAACTCCTGTAGCTGTCTATGTGATAGTTTTGTGTCCTTTACAGCCTTTTATTTACCTCATCAATTTTATACCCAGCTGACAGTTCTTTATATGAAACTCTCTCTGTTATAGCAACTGGTGTGGTATCTCACTCTTGACAAGACCCTTACTGATACAGCAACTTTACAGTAAATCTCGATGCCAAGGAAGGAAATGTTCTATTTTTCTTCTTCAAAACTGTCTTAGATATTCTTGGCCTGCCCTTTTCCAAATGAGTTTTTAGACCTTATTGTGAAGTTCTGCCAAGATCATAATATTAATATTAAGCATTTTAATATTTACATAGCAATTACATAAATTTATAGCTAAACCTGTGAAGAATTGACATCTTAACAGATTTTCTGATCCATGAACACAGCATGGTTTTCCCATTTCTTCAGGTCTTCTCATATGTTTTTCAGTAAGATACTTTATTTTTCTACATAAAGTTTATATACATCCACTGCAAGATATACTTCTAATTATTTAGGGGTTTTGTTTTTATGGTACATTGAATCTCTTAAATTGCTGTTTTTAATCGTTTCTGGCTGGTGTTTAAGAAGGTAACTGATTTTTTTCTATGTATTGATCTTGTATCCAGCAATTTGATGAACTCTTGCATTTGTTATTAATATGACTGTATATCCTGTAGAATGTTTCTACACAGTCAACCAACTGTGAATATTGATGGCCTTGTTTCTTTCTTTACAATCATTACAGCTTTTATTTCTTTGTGGGCATGTGCGCGGGTCTGAGCGTGTGTGACTTATCACATTACCGCCGTGCCCTCGGTTCAATATTGAAAAGAAGTATTTCCTTTTCTGGCCAAGATGGAGTTACAGGAACTGGATCTACCTTCTCATTTGAAACATCAAAAAAAGTTATTTAAAAAATTATGAAATAATGGTTCTCAAGATATTGGGTATGAGGCAAAGAGGGTCAGTGAGCTCTGAAAGGGAAAAAACGAGGTAGGCTCTGGGATTGCCCCAGATTACCGCCCAGAAAAAGTTTCCGGCACAGGGAGGATGACCCCAGGCAGAGTGAGGTCCCGCTGAGGTAGGGAGATAGGGCTGAAATTCCAGAAAGGCCAAGATGTCTGCAGTTCACAGGACAGAATACCAGAGAGGAAAAAACTGTTCAGACAGAGAGCTCTTCGGGGATCTGCAGAAGGTCCCCGTTGAGTCCTTAGCTGAACACTGATCAACTCAAGAATGGGATCTTGTCATTTGCAACTATATGGATGGATCTAGAGAGCATAATGGGAAGTGAAAGAAACCAGTCAGAGAAAGACAAATGCCATATGATCTTGCTCATATGTGGAATTTAAGAAACAAAACAAACAAGCAAAGGGAAAAAGAGAAAGAGACAAAGAGATGGACTCTTAACTCTAGAGAACAAAGTGATAGTCACAAGAGGCGGGGGGCAGGGGTGGCGATGGGTGAAATAGGTGATGGGGATTAAGGAGTGCACCTGTCCTGATGAGCACCGGGTGTTGGATAGAAGTGTTGAATCACTATATTGTACACTTGAAACTAAATAACATTGTATGCTAACTGTACTGGAATTAAAAAAAAAGAAAAAAAAAAAGAATGTGAGATAAATCCCTGAGGTTAAGTAAAGAACCACCATAAATGATTAAATTGTAAAGACTCAGGAATCACACAAGGCCAGGAAATAATAATGCCTCTCCCCACCAGTCATAGTGGAAAACCTTATAATTCACAGTGCACTGGTTTGAGTACTAGGAAGGCTTTGCCTCAGCAGTGGGGTAAAATTAGCCCTAGACTAAATGCCTTTCTGATCCCACCTAACAAAGCTTAAATGCAAGACCCCAAAGGATCAAAAATATTTCAAGTAATATAATTGCAGGCAAGAACAAAGCTTACAAGTAGTCATAAGAATAAACAATATCTAGTGCATAGCAAAGTGAAATTAAAATTTGGCATTCAATCAAAAATTACCAATCATACAAATATGCAAGAAAATATAATCTATTAATCAAAAGTGATGCAGAGGGGCACCTGGGTTGGCTTAGTCAGTTGGGCATCCAGCCCTTGATTTCAGCTCGGGTGGTGATCTCAGGGTCATGGGACCAAGCCCTTGTTGGGCTCTGTAGTCAGCAGGGAGTCTGCTTAAGATTCTCTCTCTCCCTTTCCCTTTGCCCCTCCTCCCTCTGTGTGTGTGCACTCCCCCCAACAAATAAATAAGTCTTAAAAAATAATGGCTGAAATTTAAATGTGTACAAAATATTTGGATAGAAATTTTACCAAAGAAAACTGATATGCAGATGGCCAATCAACACATGGAAAGATGCTCAACATCACTAACAATCAAGGAAATAAAATTCAAACCACAACAAGATACTATTTCACACCCACCAGGATAGAAATAATACCAAATGCAGATACCAACAAGTGCTGGCAAGAACGTGAAAACAGTAGTGGTGGGTATGTAAAATGATGAGGCCACTTCTGAAGAAAGTTTGGCAGATCCTCAAAGATTTAAAAACAAATTTTACATGAGACACCACAACCCCACTCCTAGGTATCTACCCAAGAAAAATAAAATAGATATGTGGATAAAGACTTGTACACGAATGTTCATTGTGGCATTATTCGTAAGAGCCCAAAACTTGAAAAACCCAACTGCCCATCAACTGATGAACGGGTATCTCAGAAATAAGAAGGAATGAATACCAGCAGCATCATGAATGAACCTCAAAGGCATTGTGCTAAGTGAAGACAGTCAGACCCAAATACCACATGCTGTAAGACTTCATTTATGTGAAATTGCTGAAAAAAAGGCAAGTCTATAGAGTCAGAGAGTAGGTCAGTGGTTGGTTGGGGCTAGAGGTGGGACCAGGAAGTGCCTACAAATAGGCACAGAGAATCTTTCTTGGTGATGAAATATTTTAAAATTGAATGGTGGTGATTATTGCACAATTCCATAAATTTTCTTAAAATGTTCGATTCTTTACTCAGAATGGGTGAATTCTTATAATATAGAAATCATACCCCAATAAAGTTATTTTTAGAAGAGATTGGTAAAAGAATGAAAAGAGGCTGAGAAAATATTTGCAAATTACATACCTGATTTTTTAAGAGACTTGCATCCAGGATATATGATAAGAAAACAAAAAGAACGGAATATCACTTAGTCAAAAAAAAAATGAGAGCTTGCCATTTGAGACAACATGGATGGACTGAGGGGTATGATGCTAAATGAAGAGTCAGACAAAGAAAGACAAATGTATGATTTCACTTATATATGGAATCTATAAAACAAAACAAACACACAAAAAAGCAGAAACAGACATGAACTCAAGAACTGGTGGTTGCCAAAGAGGATGAGGTGGGGGATGGGCAAAATGGGTGAAGGGGAGTGGGAGGTACAGGCTTCCAGTTATGGAAGTAGTCATGAGTAAGTCATGGGGATGAAAGGCACAACATCGGGAATATAGTCAATGGTGTATGGGGACAGGTGGTAGTTCCCCTTGTGTTGAGCACAGCACAATGTATAGAGCTGTGGACTCACTATGTTGTGCATCTGAAACTAGTGTAATATTGTGTGTCAATAAACTTCAATAATTAAAAACAAATAGTAATTAGACCAAATATTTGAACAGAAACTTTACCAAAGAAGATACATGGATGCAAATAAACACACGGAAAGATGTTCAACATGGTTAGTGATCAGGGAAATACAAAATAAAACCCTAATCAGATACCAGTATCCACCTATTAGAATGTCTAAAATTTTCAAAACGGACCACACCAAGTGTTGGCAAGGATGTGGTATGACTGGAAATCTCATACACTTCTGGGGATGGGGGAATATGAAAGGGGTATAAGCACAATGGAAAATAGTTTGGCCATTCCTAGAGAGTTAAATGTGCACCTAACCTAGGATCCTGTCATTCCACTCCCAGGGATTTCAGCAAGAGAAATGAATGCAATATGTCTATGCAAGGACATGTATACAAATGTTCACAGTGGCTTTAGTTGAAATGGTCAGACCTGGAAACAGTACAAATGTTCAACAGATGAGAGAATTAGCAGACTGTGGTATATCCATACAATGGAATGCTCAGCAATCAAAAGGAGTGAAGTATAATACAACGATACAAGATGGGAATATATTCAGGTGATTATTTGAGTAAAAGAAGCAGATGCAAAAGATACATATTGTATTATTTTATTAGCATTAAATTCTTGAAAGTGAGCTACAAATCCACAGCAATAGAAGCAGATGGGTGGTCACTGGGGGATGGCAGGCTCTGGCAGGGAAGGAGGGGAAGGAGGGAGAACACCCAAAAGCAGGAGGAAGCCTTCCAGGGGCAATGGACATGTTCATTTTCTTGATTGTCACGGGTCCATACATGTGTCAAAACTTATCAAATTTACACATTAAATGTGTGCAATTCACTAAACATCAATGATGCTTCAACAAAGCTGGAGGTTTTTTTTTTAAATAGCAGAAATATGGTATAGAAGCAGAAATGAATATATACTTGTTGCCAACTCTAAGGAAAATGTTGCTTACATTTCACCATTATGTATGTTTGTTCTTGGATGTTGGTAGCTGATGCTTTTGGATGAAAACTATTACGTCTCATACTCGTCTTTAAACAACAACAACAACAAAACACCACTAGGGGCACCTGGGTGGCTCAGTGGGTTAAGCATCTGCCTTCACCTCTGGTCATGATCCCCTGGTCCTGTGATCAAGCCCCAAATCGATTCCCTGCTGAACAGGGAGACTGCTTCTCCTTCTCCCTTTGCTCCTCCCTCCTTCCCCCTGCGGGCGAGCGCGCGTGCACGCTCTCTCTCTCTCTCTCTCAAATAAATAAAACCTTAAAAATTTTTTAAATTAAATTAAAATTTAAAAAACACCACTTTACTGAGGTATGATTGCTATGTAAAAAGTTGTATAGATTTAACATATACAACTGGATGTGTTTTAGGGTAAGTTATACACCCGCCTAGCTTACAGTACTATATTGTATACTTAAGTTATACTTCACCACATAGCTAACAGTACTATATTGTATACTTAAAATTTGCTAAGAGAGTAGATCTTATGTTAGGTGTTCTTACCACAAATAATAATAACAATGAAGAGGGCAGGAGGAAACTTTGGGAGGTGATGGAAATGTCATGTTTTTCTTGTTATAATTCTTTCCATTCCCCTTTTCCCCCCATTGGGTATTTTAAGTACTTCCGATGACTCCTTTCTCGAAGTGCACCTAAGGGATTTCCTGTGTTTAACCTTGAAACCAAACACCTTTCTAACCACTATTGAAAGAAATGTCAGGAAGAAGAAGGAAATGTTTCTTCAATCCCGAAGGACCTGCAGGGGTGGGGGAAAAAAAGGCAGTATTCCTGCATCATAAAGCTCCTTTGAAAGTGAGATGGTGAGAACATTAACAAATTCATCAGTCTTACTCTCCTATTGAATGTGGAGAATAGTGCGCAAATAAATAATCCTGTTGTTTCCTGTTAATATAAAACCGTACGTGGAAATCGTCACACAAAGGAATGTATTAAGTCACTTTGTCATCAGATATGGCTGCCATGCTGGTGAAATATCACCCGTAACCCTAAATGTCTCCAGCTCTAAGCAAGTGTTCCTGCTTTATAATTTGTTGCCTTGGAAGCAGAATTTAAATCAACATCTCCACCTCAAGGTGCAAATCTTAGGAAGTTTCCATGTGAAGCAACAGAAGGGCTTTGGAATTTTCTGCTTCATGCATAGTATCATAAACATATAAATATATGTTATTATTTATATATTTATATAAATTTGTGTCATAAATACCATGGTTTATACATTGGCTTCATCATTCAGCCTAAGGATTTGAGTTTTTCTTCTCTTAAGAGTAACATACTCATCAAGTTAAGGAGTTTTCTTCTGTTTTCACTTGCTGAAAACTTTCTTTAAAAAAAAAAAAGATTTTATTTATTTATTTGACAGAGAGAGACACAGCAAGAGAGGGAACACAAGCAGGGGGAGTGAGAGAGGGAGAAGGAGGCTTCCCACCAAGCAGGGAGCCCGATGCGGGGCTCGATCCTAGGTCCTTGGGATCACGACCAGAGCCGAAGGCAGACACTTAACGACTGAGACACCCAGGCACACCAAGCTTTCTTTTAATCATAAATATTTCTTGAATTTTATTAAATACATTTTGCCGAATCTGTTGGAAGGATCATATAGTTTTCTCTGGACTAGTAACTAAAGTTTTAATTAGTAAACTATTTTTATGTTGCTGGAAAAAAAATTCCCTACTTGGCCATGATATATTTTTAAGACAGGTTGCTACGTTTTGTTTGCTGATATTTCATTTAAGATTTTTGTTCATAAGTATAATTTGAATATTACCTTCCTTTACTACCCTTTATACTTTACTGTACTACCCTTGTCTGATTCTCATTTCTAGTCGAATCTTCTACTAGCCTCATAAAAAGGATCGGAGACCTGCCCCTTCCCCCGCCTTTTTTTACATTAAATAGAAATTGTTCCTTAAATGTTTGGTAAAACACACTTAGGTTCTGAAATCTTTTCTAAGCAATGAATTTAAGACATAATTTTCTCCCTGCTTAGCTGTATCTCATGAGTTTTGATGTAAAAGCGTTTGTCATTCAACCATACATATTTTCTGGTTTCCATTGTGATGTTTTCTTTGACACATGAATTATCTACACATATCGTTAAATTCTAAAACACATAAATTTTTCTTGGTTTCTAGTGTTATGGTACTGTGGTTAAAGCATGTAGTGTTTGTTAGTATCTATTTAGATTTGCTGTGTGGCTGAATCATAGTTTTTATAAACATTCAAAGTATTTTGGAAAAGAATTTTTATGTTCTCTAAATATTACCTGAAAAGTTCTATATATGTCCATTAGCCAAAAACTTGCTAGTTTGGTTTTTTGAATTTTCCATAACCTTCTAATTTTTTGCCTGTTTCACCTATCAGTTACTTAGAGAAGTGTGTTAAACTCTCCATTCTAATTGTGGATTTTATACTTCCTTACCCTTATAAATTTGTTAATACTTACTTTATATGTTTTGAATCTAGCTATATACGTCCTGGAGTGTTATATCTTCCTATTAAATCACTCCTGTTATTGTTCTGTATCAACCCTTTTTATCATTAATAATACATTTCTCTTTTGTTAATAATGAATTTCTTTTTAAAAATAGTTTTATGTTAATTGAGGTACACAGGATTTCTTTCTAATTAGTATACATTTTTAAACTGATGTTACCAAATTAGGGGTGAGCAAATTATAGCCTGAGGGCCAAATCCCAACACTGCTTGCTTTTGTCAATAAAGTTTTATTGGAACACAAACTCATTCATTTACATATTGTCTATGGCTGCTTTCAAGCAACAGTGGCAGAGTTGAGTAGTGCAATAGGCCAATTTATGGCCAACAGAGCCCTAAAATATGTATTATGTGGCTCTTTGTACGGAAAGTTTCTTGACCACAGTGATCCAACATCGACTAGATCCAAATGAATATTTGTAACATGTGTGAGCTAGGAAGAAATGCCAAGGGCCAGTGTGTACCCAACACCTAGTTTAAGAAATAGAACATCGCCAGCATCTTTGAGGCGATCCATGGGTCCCTCCCTGATCTGAGCTGGATCCCTCTCCCTCAGATTCAGCCCCCTCCTGCTTATCCTGTGTGCTTGTACATTGTTTTTCTTTGTAATTTTACCATATTTGCATCCATAAACAACATATTGTTTAATTTTTCATGGGCTTTGAACTCTAAGTAAGTAGAATCATAGTGTATTATTCATTGACAATTTGTTTTGCTTACTCAATGTATTATGTTTCTGAGATTCATCCTTGTTGCATGTAGCTGTGATTCACTTTCACTGCTGTTGAGAATCTCAGTGTATGTACCAATATGTATTTTTCCATTCCAGAGCTGATAAGTATTTCTAATACTTTGCTATTTTTAAAAAGTGTTGCTATATACCTTCCTCTATGTGTCTCATGCTGCATACCAGCAAGAATTTCTCCAGCACATATACCTAGAGTGTTGAGGGATTGTCTGGCCATACATAGGATTATCTTCACCTTTACTAGACAAAGCCAAATTGCTCTCCAAGATGGTTACACATTTTATTCTCCCATAAGAAAAGTATAAAATTTGCCATCGGGTCATAGCCTCAACAACAATTTATTGTGGCTTTTTTTTTTTTTTTTTTTGGTTGACTAGGTGATATGATGTATCTTATGGTTGTTTTAATTTTCATTCCCAGAATATTAATGGAGTTGGGCATCTTTTCATGTGTTTAATGACATTTATTCTCCACTTCCGTGATAGTCTTTCTAAATGCTTGTCCATTTCTCACTTGGATTGTTTGTCTTATTCACCTGGACTTGTAGACCCTATTTCGCTTCTTACTAATCATTACTAGTTTTGTTGCTGCAGATACCTTTTCCCACCCTGTGGCTTAGGCTCTAACACCACTTTTCTCATTGCTTTTTTTTAACAGGAATTGTTTTTATGTAGTCAAATTTATTCATCTTTCCCTTTATGATTTATACTTCCTGTGAATTGTTTTAAAAATATTGTTCCTTGATGCATTATCATAAATATATACTCCAGTACTGTCTTTTAAAAGATTTTATGTTTGTCTTTCATATAAATCTTCGATGCACCTGAAATTGACTTTTGTGTGTAGTGTGAGGTAGAGATACAACCACTTCCCCCCTCTGCATCACCAGATTTAATTAGCAGAGCTTTTTCATGATTTTATCAATACAGCTTCTCTATTAGTCCTTAATAGGAGGTAAGGTAAGCTTCTCCTCATTTCTCTTCTTTATGGGTATCTTGTTCTGAGCCCTTTATTCTTCCATGAAATGTAGTATTTTTAATTTTTTTAATTCCAGTGTAATTAACATACAGTGTCATATTAGTTTCAGGTGTACGATATGGTGATCCAACATTTCTGTACATGACTCAGTGCTCATCATGATAAGTGTACTCTTCATCCCCCATAAAATGTAGTATTTGCATCAATTTTTTAAAAATTCTGTTAGAATCATAATAAGAATAGCATTGACTCTTTAGATCAACTTGGGAAGAACTGATAGCTTTATGAAATTGAGTCTTCTTCTCCATGAACATAAAATAGTCCTTTATGCTTCCTTTAACTTCTTTCAATAACATTTTATAATTTTCTCCTTAAAGGTTTCTTAAAATCTTTAGATTTAGATATCTTTATATGTACTATTACAAATGGCATATATTTTATTATGCTTTCTCTCTCTTGATAGCTGGTGACCAGAAATGCAATTTATTTTTGTATATTACATTTTTTGTGCAAGCATTGTGCTAAATTTTCTTATTAATTCTAATAATTTATCTTTAGGCCCTTTTGAGTTTTCTATATAAATAATCATATCATCTGGAAATATTAAATTCTTTTCTTCATCTCTGTCTTTATCGCTTTTATTTCTTTTCTCACATTACTGTGCCGACTAGGACTTCCAATGCAATGTTGAATAAAAGTAGTGACAATAGACACAACTTTTCTGTTCCTGATCTTAAAAGGAATGTTTTCTTCAATTTTCTATCAAATGCAATGTCTGTTAGAGGATTTTTTTACAACAGTCTAAGGAAAATTCCCTTTATTTTTCTTTTGCTAAAAATTTTTATCAGTTTTTTTTTAACATATGTTGAAATTATTACAAGCTATTTCTCCTTTAATCTGTTAATGGGGTAAATTGCACTAATTGACTTTCTAATGTGATCCCAACTCACATCCCTGGAATACACCCAAATTGGACATTATGTGCTCTCTGTTTAATGAATTGCTGGGTTCTAGTTTTGGTAAAACTTTGTTTGGGCTTTTTCTATGTTCATCAATGAGATTGACTTGATATCGCACTTCCTTACATTGTCGTTGTTAGGTTTTGGTGTCAATGTTTTGTCTCATAAAATGAGTAGGGAATGTTCCCCTCTTCTCTCATCGTTGGTGAAGATTTTCAAGACCGTTGTTTTCTTTTCTCAGCTTGAGTATTCTCAGTGCAAATTCAAATCTCAAATGTACATGAGGAACAGAAGGCCCGTGATTTTGAAGATGTACGGGGATGTTTTCTACTCGGAGGCCAGGCAGAAATTGACAAACTGCCTTTACTGGCTGGTGGGTTTTTTCCTGTCTGCTCTTTCTTAGAGGATGCAGCTTTTTTAAGGGATTTTTTTTTCCCCTGTGGGTGGGATCTCAGTTCTAACACCCCACACTGTGTGACTAAAAACCTCATCCCTTGTCCTCAGTGGGTATTAAAACCCACCGCCCCTGATTGCTAGGACATTGGATGGATTGACATTCCACCCAAGACAGGCACCCTGCCTGCCTACAGACTTATTCTTCTACTTCTCAATGAAAGACCCCTTTTCTCCTTCTCCTTCTTCTCCCCCCCTTTTTTTTTGCGAATTTATCTATGCATTTATTTTTAAAAAAAATTTTTTTTTAATTTATTTATTAGAGAGAGAGAGAGTGAGAGAGAGAGAGCGCAAGAGGGGGTAGGGTTAGAGGGAGAAGCAGACTCCCCACCGAGCAGGGAGCCTGATGTGGGACTCGATCCTGGGACTCCAGGATCATGACCTGAGCCAAAGGCAGTCGCTTAACCAACTGAGCCACCCAGGCGCCCCATATGCATTTAAAATTATAACTATTCCCAGCATTTCTAGATGTTTCTGGTGAGAATGTTTCTAGGATTCTAACCAGTTATATTGTCAGAGCTGCACGCACTCCCTCAGTGACTTTACAATAACCTTGTAATAAGGGACTATAATCCCAAATTTATGGAGGAGGGAAATAAACTCAAAGAGCTCAGTGCCTTTTCCCAAGTCATGCAGCTAGTGAATATCAGAACCAAGATTTGGGGGAATAAAAAAAAAAAGAACCAGGATTTGAACCCAACAATGCCTCGAGCCAAAGTTTGTGTTCTAAATTTTCATCTTTCATGAGTTGCTTCTAATCCAGGATTACTCACTTTTTTTTACCCATTTACCAGGAAATTGTGGAAGGGCCACAGTTCTATGATACAGCCACATACCTAAGCACAGATGTAGCCTGAGGAGGAAGTTCTTTCTATTTTTTTCAAGTCCCTATACCAAGGAATCTGGTCTCCTTGCTCATTAACTGGTTAAAGACTCATATTTTTTAAAAAGAGTAATTTTGCACAACAAGCAAAATTAATAGGCAAAATACAAACCGGAAGATAAAATTGCAACAAATAAGACCAAGTGCTAACATTCAATATATGAATTACTCATAAAATTCAATGAGAGAAAAACCAGCCTAATGGGAAAATGAACAAAGCAGATAAGCAGAAAATTCACAGAATAAAAAAATGTGAATGTGCAACCTCAATACTAATTTTTTTTGATGCAAGAGACCTAAATGTAAGATCTAAATCTATCAAACTCTTGGAAGCAGACCTAGGAGTAAATCTTCCTGACTGTAAGTTAGGCAATGGCTTCCTATAGCTCTGACACCAAAAGCACAAGAGACAAAAGAAAAACATAAGATAAACTGGACTTCATGAAAATTTAAAATTGTGCTGCAAAGGGTAACATCCTCAAAGTGAAAGGACAATTCACAACTTGAGAGAAAATATTGACGATCCTATGTCTAATAAGAAGTTTGTACCCAAAACATGTAAATCACTTCTACAAGTCAAAAATAAGAAGACAAAGAACCCAATTTAAATATGGGCAAAGAATCCGGTAGCTATTCTTCCAAGAAGATAAACAAATGACCAACCAACACACGAAGAGATAGATGGTCTGTGTCATTAGCCATCAGGTAAGTACAAATCAAAATCATGATGAGCTACCACTCCGCACTCACTGGGATGACTTGTCATCACAAAGAAAAGATAGTGAACGTTGGTGACAATGTGGAGAAATGGGAGCCCTGAGTCGTGGCTGGTAGGAGCATAAGAGCGTAGCTGCTCTGGAAAAGTCAGTAGTTCTCCAAAAAGTTAACCCTGTAGAGCTACCAGCTGACCCAGCAAATCCCATTCATAGGTGCAGACCCTAGAGAAATGAAAACAAACTTCCACAGAAAAATGCGTACATGAATGTTCACCATGGCACTATTCATAACAGGCAAACAGTGGAAATAACCCTAATGTCCATCAAGTAATGAATGAGGAAATAAAATGTGGTGTGTCCGTGCAATAGAATATTATTCAGCCATAAGCAAAAGGAGTGAAGGACTGATTCATGCTACCATATGGATGAACCTTGAAAACATGACACTTAGTGAAAAAAGTCCAGTCACAAAAGACCATCTATTGTACGAATCCAGGATATATATGAAATGGGATTTATATGAAATGTTCAGAATAGGCAAATCTCGAGATGCAGAAAATGGATCAGTGCTTGTCTTAGGAGGAGAGGAAATGAAGAGTGATGCCAATGGGCTCAGGGATCCTTTCTGAAGGATGAAAATCTTCTAAAGTGAGATTGGGGTGATGGTTGCACAACCTCTAGGAAATACTAAAAACATTGAATGGTGCATGTTAAATAGGTGAATGATATCTTAAAAGCTATTTATAGTAAGAAGCAAATAAAAATGGGACCCTTCACTTTGACTATGAAGTTGGCAACTTTTTTTTTCTTTTTCTTTTTTTCATTTTTTTTTACAAATGATGCTATTATCATGTCTTGGCCAGGGTGCAAGCAAATAAGTACTACTGGAAGTATAAATTGATGCATACTTTCTGGAAGACATTTTTAAACATATATCAAAATCCTGGAAGTATGAACAACCTTTGAGCCAGCAATTCACTCTCTGGGAAATATAGCCTAAGGAAGTATCTAGAGATATATGCAAAGCTTGATATATCACAGTGCTAAATGCACCATTACTTTTTTTTTTTTTACATTTTTTTATTCTTATGTTAATCCCCATACATTACATCATTAGTTCTAGATGAAGTGTTCCATGATTCATTGTTTGTGAATGCACCATTACTTTTAATAGCAAAACAAGAAAACTAGAGGCATCCTAAAAATCCAACAATGAGGAAACAAAGACATTATTATCCATATGTACATATAAAACTACTATCCATCCATTAAAAATTATGTTGTAAGAGGCAATAACAAGGAGAAGTCATCACAACATTTCATAATAAATGAAAGACCAGCCTACAAAGTAATATGTAGAGAATAATTTCAATATTGTAAAACAAAATTACTGAAAATACATACTTTAAAATATTAACAGCGATTTTTTTTTTAATGTGACAGGATAATGGAAGATCATTTTTATTTTCTTCTTTGTTCTGCATTGTTCTAATTTTCCATAGAGAACATGCACTGGGTTTTTCATGACAGGGAAAGTAGAATTTTAATGTGTTTGGGATTTTCTGCTTTCCTGGCCATCCCCCCACCTAAGGTGCAGTGAGTGATGGGTTGTAAGATTTGAAGGTCAAGGGACTTTTGAGTTAATTTCTGTGATGCTTTCCATTCTTAAGATCCTTAGACCATTTCTTTCTGCAATCCACCTAAGGCGTTCACAAAGACAGATTCTTCCCATTTTCTTGTAGACTCCGTGGTCACCCACTTGCAGAGAGGGACAAGCTGCGGTCTTGAAAAATAAGGTTATTCAGCAGTCGGGCGGAGTGGGGGGGAACAGGACATTGCAAGATGAGACCAGGCAAACCCTGCAGAGACCTGGGAATGATTTTTCTCTCCCAAAATATAATTAATCAATTATGTCCAAAGAAGTAGAATCAATATTTTTATAAATGAGATGTTCATACGCCAAGAAGGGATTGTTGCAATGGTCACATCATCTTTCACCTGCTAATCCAATGTAAATTATGGGCTTTTTAGCTGATGTCTTCGGCCTTTGCCAACCGAACTTTTTTCCACTTTGGCATTCTGATCACGACTTTCCAGTTCTCCTGCCCGGCCCCCAGCAGATGCAATGTGCCAGGGCCTCTTAATAAGCAATACACCACTAATAACAAAACCTTGTATTTACTCGCTGTCTTCCTCTCCCAGGCCTTGGTAATATTGTTGCATTGATCTTCCCAGCATCCTCTAGGACACCGGGAAATGATGTGTGATTGGGGGCACTGGCAAGGCTTAGATAAATTGCAGCTTGAATGAATCTTTTTAATGCAAGAAACATTTATTAAGTGCCTACTATGTACTGCAACTACTCCAGGCACTGGAGCCACAAAGATAAATCCCATAGTCACTGCCCTCCGGGGCTCACAATTTAGTGGAGGAGGCAGGCTTGGAGAGGAGCCGTGGCGTTACATCACTGCGGGCCCTGGGTTGTAGATCAGTGCATGGCACTATGGGAGCACAGAGGAAGAACAATGCCTATAGAGAGGAGGCTCCATCCCCCACAATTCTCAAGGGTGAGGAACTGCTCGGCAAGCCAATAAGGGTAAGAAGGAGTTCTGGTAAGAGAAGGGAAACCTGAGAAAAGGAGTATCATCTTCAAGGACTCTAATGAAGGAAGGTTTTCCAGAAAGGTGGGACTAGGAAAGGGCAGGCTGCCCTCATGTGCCCTCTTTATAGAACTCTGGTGTTTTCCCTCCTTCTTCTGTTACAAATCCTCCAGTTTGCCTGTGGGGCTCCACCCCCTTCCACCTCCCAGTCTGGTGAGGTTGCTGGAACTGTGTCCCCCATCATGGTATGCAGGGCTTGATAGGGAACAGGGGTCACCCTCATTCTGGTCATAGTCAGTACCTCGGGCAGGGGCACATGATCCAGTTCAGCCCTCGAGAAGTGAGGCTGGGATTTTTGATAAAAGGCTCTACGTCCATTATAGCTCAATAAAACTGGAGGAAAAAATTTTAATTACAAACGTAAAATTAAAAAGTAAAAGAAGAAACAACAGGTGTTGGCGAGGATGAGGAGAAAGAGGAACACTCGTGCACTGTTGGTGGGAAGGCAAGCTGGTGCAGCCACTCTGGAAAACAGTATGGAGGTTCCTCAAGAAGTTAAAGATAGAGCTACCCTACAATCCAGCAATTGCACTACTGGGTATTTACTTAAAGAATACAAAAACACGAATTCAAAGGCATACATGCACCCCTATGTTTATAGCAGCATTATCTACAATAGCCAAGACGTGGAAGCAGCCCAAGTGTCCACAGACAGATGAATGGATAAATAAGAGGTGGTATGTACATACAATGGAATATTACTTAGCCATAAAAAAAACCATGAAATCCTGTCATTTGCAACAACATGGATGGAGCCAGAGAGTATTGTGCTAAGCAAAATAAGCCAGTCAAAGAAAGACAAATACCATATGATTTCACTCATATGTGGAATTTAAGAAACAAACAAAAAAATGAGCAAAGGAAAAAAGAGAAAGAGACAAACCAAGAAACAGACTGTTAACTATAGAGAACAGACTGATGGTTACCAGAGGGGAGGTGGGCTGGGGGGGCGGGGGATGGGGGAAATAGGTGATGGGGATTAAGGAGTGCACTTGTCATGATGAGTACAGGGTGATGTATGGAAGTGTTGAACCGCTGATATACCATTCCAGTATTTTGAGAATTAGGCCTGTAGAAACAGGGCAAGTTGTAGTTAAAGAGGGCCTATGGGGTGACTTCAGGTGGGGAAGCTGCCATCCAGAGGTGTTAGGGAGCTTGCCCCAGACCACACATAAGTTAGTTGCAGGGCCTAGAAAGACTTAGGTCTTGCGATCCAAGACAAGCTCCTAATGCTCTACAACACTGTCCTGCAGATGGGTAACAACAGCTACAAAAATAATAGTGCCTAACGCCACATGTCAGGCACTGTCAGAAGCCCTTTACATATGCTAACTCATTCCTCTGAATAGAAGGAATCATGGGGAGAAGTAAGGAATTTGGGGAACATTTCTAACCACCATCTGCAAGAGCAAGCTGGGTCAGGGGCTAGTGGTGAACTCAAGCTTCATGTGGGGTGTCCTGGGGTCCCCCAAGTAGAAGGAGACCTAAGGGGAATGCTGAGTGCACCTTGGGTGGTCAGAGCCTCGGGACTCTATCAGAGACTCGGGAGTCACTTTAGGGGGTTAGAGGATGGGATCCATCGAGGATATCAGGGCTCCTGCCAAAATGATCTGGGCTTACATCCTAGTGAAGGAAACAAAGACAGAAATGTAGTCAGGGGGCTGAGACTAACAAGTGATCTTAGCCTCTGCCAGCACATTGCCACAGGTAACCTTAAGGGCTGCTGCCCTGGCCCAGCCCCTGGGAATGAACTGGCTTACCAACTGCATTATGGGTAATCTATGCATTGTGCACTGTTATTGGCCACCGCCCCCTGCAGGGCTTATGAAACCCCCCCCATAACCCAGCTCTCGGGCTGGTCAGGTTGCCTGCCTTTGTCAGCAGCTTCACCTCAACTAAATGTTCACAGGTTACCATAACAACTCATTTAGCTTTGTATCCCAACCTGCTCCCTGCCTCTTGACTGAAAACATATTTTAAACTCATCTTTCGACATTCCAGTATTCTCTTTTAAGACAGGACTTAGATATCTGCCCACTTGTCCTGTGATGGCAAAGAAGTGCATCTCCTATATATTTTGAAAGAGTGGCAGAATCAATGAATGTGTAAATGAGCCTCCGTGGTGTTTAACAAGGGTCTGATACTTAATGATTCTTCAGAACATTTGTTATCTTGAATGAACTACTAGATAGAGTGGGTGGGTGGGTGGATGGATGGATGGATGGATGGATGGATGGTTAGATGGACAGATGGGTGAATGGAAGGATGGTAGATGGACAGATGGATGGTTGGATGGATGAAGGGTGAGTGAATGGATAGGTAGATGGAAGGATGAGTAGATGGGTGGATAGGTAGATGGATGGATAGATGGATGGATGGATGGATGGATGGATGGATGATTGGACGGATGGAAGGGTGGCTGGCTGGATGGATGGATAGATGGATGGATGAGTAGTTGAGTGGAAGCATGGATGGATAGGTGGTGTATGGATAGATGAAAGGCAAGAATCCTTGTCATTGTTTTACTTTTTAAGATTTCTGGCATAGTGCACCTCTTTTATTCCCCCAAGAAATACACTGTCTATCCTCATGGAGTTTAAAGACCAGTAAGAGAGACAGAATCTAAATATATAATTATCCCTATAAGTAATTAATTTCAACTGCATAGGTGCTAAGAGGAACTTCCAGGTGCTAAGGGAACATATAATAGTAGCCCAGAAAATCAGGTAAGCCCTCCCCAAAGATATGTCAGTAAGCCAAGACCCAAAGTGCCACTAGGAGCTGGCCTAGGAAAAAGTGATCAGGTTGGGGGAAAATAGGTGGGAGTTTTAGGCAAGAGTTGTTCAGGTCGGAGAAATGCCAAGTAGCATGGCAGAGGCGTGAAAGAGCATGGCTTCAGAGACTGAATGAAAGAACAGCAAAGTAGCAAGAACCGAGTGAAAAAGGCTTAAATGTCAAGAGAAGACGGTGGAAAGGTAAGCAGGACTCTAGGTCACGAAGCAATTTTAATGTCAGATTAAGGATTTGGGACTTGCTTCTGCCTGAGACAGTGAGCAGTTGAAGGGTCTGGCATAATCAGACCATGAACATGCTGTTTGGAATAGTAATGAAGTCCTGAGCACAGGGTCCGATGTGCTTCCTTCCATTCATTGCCTCTGACAAGGTGAGCAAAGAAGGCTGCATTCCTTGACCATGTTTGTGTTCTATTCTCATCAGCTTCACAGGGCAAAGGTTTGGCCAAGGTGTGGTTGTTAATGTAATCTCCATCCTTCCTTTAAGTAAATGACTGCCCTTGTGTTTGGAAGACCCTTGTCTCCATGCTCCTCAACATATTGAGTGCTTACTCTATGCTTGGCACTTGCTAAGAGCTTTACATGTATTATCTCATTTAATGCCACCAGCATCCTTAGGGTCATATTTGACAAGTTACCCACTTTATGGAGGAGCTAGGAGTTGAGAAATGCCGTATCACTTATGTGCAGTCACACAAACCCAGGTTTATCTTTAAAACTTAGGCTCTTTCCACTAAGCTACGTTGACTATGAGTGGCCTTCCCATCATGCCTTAAGCACTGGTCAAGAGAAGTAATTCTCCTAGCCACTCTTTGTGCCAGACATTATGTTCAGAGAGCTGTTCGTTAAGACTGGAAGACATATGTCAATGGAGATGGCCTACAAGTTTCTAAAGAGACCCTGACTCTACAGGCCTAACCCAAATTCTTTGAAACTGATCATATACTCAGCCTGGGCCCGATGCCTGACCTTGTTGGATCCCACCATTTATTTGACTGTGGTGTTTAATCAGACCATAGATTCCCCATGCATATTTGCCCCTACTTGGACACAGAACTTTCTGCTGTAGAAAGGGTCCAATATCAGACACTAGTCCTTATCCAAAATAATTCTCACCCACAGATGAGAGCTGGCACCTTCATCCATTGCATCCACTCCCTCCATTTTCATATGAATAGCTGGGACATGTCCCGCTTTATATCCAAATGAGAAAGGTCATTAGGAGGGCTAGCCTCATTTAGAGGCAGTGGGCAGTGGGCGGACATCATCTCTCAAAACCAACTAGATGATGCTGCATAGACTATACCTGAGCTTGTCCTGTTTATACACCAGTCTGATTTTATACACCAGGAAAGTTGGCTTCTGCTCCTACTACACCACCATGGGAATACTGCAGAATCAAAAGGACCCACATCTTGTCCTCCTTGGTGATCATGGTACCTCCCCTGCCAGGTAAGTATTCAGGAAGTATTCTTCTCATCCTCCTTGAACTCAAGTAGCAGCTCTGCCGGTAATCACTGGGAAGACCAGATGCTTCCCTTCTCTAAGCTTCTCAGATGAGGATGAAAGATGGGCCCTTCTCATATTCATCCACTAGTGTTTCCCAAAGTAAGTAGGGATGTTATCTGTATCCCCATTTCACATATCTAGAAAATAGGGCTGCATATAAGAAACTCTTGTCTACCTGTGTCTACTTCCCTTCTCGACCTACAAAATTTCCTGAGATCTCACCTACTGTCCAAGAGCATCAATCTTCTCTGTACACCTGATGAAAATTGCAACATTTAGGTTTGCTTGTCCAGCATCCATACAACACATCCTCCTTCCCCACTTCCTATAAGGTTTTGTTCAAAAGCCCACCTCTTCTACATTGGGAAGCTTACTTCATCCCCAGCTCCAGGAGTGGAGTCTAATTCATGGTCAGCCAACCATTTCACACTTTCCTGTGGTGACTGTGGACACAGGACATAGCTGACCAATCAAAGGGAATGGCTGCAGTGATATTTGGGAGAGAGATTTTGCTCTCTTCTGCTGGATATGGATAGAGAAGTATGTGGCCCACATGGCCACCAGAAGCCCTCAGATGAACCCTGAACAATGGAAAACAGAGAAAAAGACTAAGAATTTGGGTCTTTGATGATGTCATTGAGCTGGTGAATTGATTCGATCGACTCTGGAACGCACCCTACCTCTGGAATTACTGTTTCCAGACATAAGAAATCTCCCCATTGTTTGTGGCAATTGGGATTGCTTTTCTTTTCTGTTATTTGGAGGTGCCAGCATCTCACTGATAATTCTCAAACCTCTATCTCCACTCAGAACTTTCCCCTGAGTTCCAGACTCTCCAGATGGCATCATTCCTATCCGCATAAAACATGTGGAAATAGCTCTTGTGTCAACAAAACTAGCAAGAAGGCCGAGCTCAGCTTCCTACAGGAAGACTCCTTGAAAGTGCTATGTGTCCTCATTGCCTCTGCTTCCAGATCCATCCTCTTCTACTTCCTCTCCAATGGACCATCTCAAGCTTCGCCTACCACCAACCACCCCCTCCATCTTGCCACATCTTCTGATTCCACTGCTCTGCAAGATGTGGCTCAGTTGGTCACTCTCTCCTTCCTAAAATACGTTTTTTTTTTTTTAAAGATTTTATTTATTTATTTGACAGAGACAGAGACAGCGAGAGCAGGAACACAAGCAGGGGGAGTGGGAGAGGGAGAAGCAGGCTTCCTGCTGAGCCGGGAGCCCGATGTGGGACTCGATCCCAGGACCCTGGGATCATGACCTGAGCCGAAGGCAGTTGCTTAACCAACCGAGCCACCCAGGCGCCCCCTAAAATACTTCTTGCATGATGTTTCTAAGACATTATGCTCCTGCTTTTTCCCCCTGCCCAAAACTTCCCCATCTTGTCTTCTTGGCTGGCTTTGCCTCCTGCTTCCTAATGTGACATGAAAAGCCCCAGGATTTGCTTCTTAGACCTTTTTTCTAGCTACACTCGCTCCCGAGGTGATATCACCAAGCCCCATGTCTTCAAATATTACCCACAAACTGATAATTCCCAACTTCCACTCTGAAGTCCAGACTTTTAATCTCCACCTGGATGCCTCACACCTAATTTAACCAAAAGGGGAGCTGAGTGGACACCCACGCCTACTTCTCTGGCGGATATCCCCAGCTCGGCAAATGGCCCCTTCACTCTGCTGTTGGTGCAGAAAAGCCAAGACCCATCCTCAACTCTTCCCTTTCCTTCACACCCCACATGCCACCCAACACAAAGTCCTGTTGGCTTGTCAGGGAACTATGTTCTGAATCTGCCTGTTTCCCATCACCTCCACCGCTGCTTCCAAATCACCAGCAATACCGTCCATACCAGAATCTCTGCTTCCTCTCCTCTCCCAGCAGCCAGAGTAAGCTTCTAAAGAGATTAAGAAGTAAATAAATAAATACGAATCACATCATCCAGTTACTCAAAACCATCAATGACGACCCATCGCACTCAGAATTAAAACCCATGGCGGAGGGGCTGGCTCTGCGTCCTGGTCCCTGGCTGCCCTCCAAGCCCATGGCCACCTCACGGTCTCTCACCATCATGCCAAGGGTCTTCCTGCTGTTCTTCCTGCCATTACTCCAGGCCTGTTTCCATCTCGGGTCCCTCTGCGTGGAATGCTCCTTCCCCAGATGTCAACATGGCTGGCTCCCTCCCCCTAATGCAAGTCTTAACTCAGATGCCACCTCCTTCAAGAGGACTTAGCCAACTCCAGCCCAGCCCTTTGCTCTTCTTCCCCCTCCTCTGCCTCAGTTTCCTTCCACGAACTTATTGCGACCTGACATTGTGTTGTAATTCATTTGTCTGCTCTCTGCTGCTGGAGTGGGAGCCCCGTGAGGCAGAGATGTAATCCCACAGGAGCCTTGTTATCTACAACATAACCAGATGCATGGTACACACGCCATAATATTGATGGAATCTACACCTGACTTACAAAGGAGGCTCTCCACTTAGATGAGCTAGCCCACTGGGGACCAGAATTCACTGTGTCCCAAACTAACTCTCTAACTCACCACTGCTCCACCCACAGCCCCTAGATCCCTTCTGTAGTTGTGTTCATGCCATTGGCCGGTGGTTTCCACTCCCAACAACCAGCGCATGGGTTGCTTTGTCAGAGGGCTGCCAAGCAAATGTCAGACAATGTGCAAAGGCTTGGGGAAATGAAAGAACAGGGTGTTTTAAGGAAAGAGAAAATTGCACTGAGTATCTGGAGAATCACATGTATAATGAAGAGTAGCTAGTTTGGATTAGAACCAATAGTGAAGGAATATGAATACAAAGTTCATGAGTCTGGACTGAATCTTTTTTTTTTTTTAAGATTTTATTTATTTATTTATTTGAGAGAGAGAGAGAGAGCACATGAGAAGGGGGAGGGTCAGAGGGAGAAGCAGACTCCCTGCCGAGCAGGGAGCCCGATGCAGGACTCGATCCCAGGACTCCAGGATCACGACCTGAGCCGAAGGCAGTCGCTTAACCAACTGAGCCACCCAGGCGCCCCTGGACTGAATCTTAAGGCAAGAGGGAGCCATGGAAAGTTTTTTATCTCACCAGTGGGTAGGAACCCAGGGAAGCAAAAGTGTTAGAGTCCACCCCAATCTCCAGTCATATAAATGATTCTTTAAAACTCCACTGATTGTTCATATTCTTTTAGCCTAAACCTCTGTACCCCTAGCTCCACATGGGCACTGTTCTGATGGTGCCAAATCTCGCATCCTTAAAAATCCATCACGGGAAGCTGTCACCAAGGTTGGCGACCACTGAATAAAGTCATCCTTTGGCCAACTGTCTAGTTCAAATGGACAAGAAATGGGTTCTGCTCTCAGGTCAGACCAAACTAAGATACTCAGCATTGGAAGACAGACAAGTTTGTGCTTGTGTGTGCACGCATGCATTTATGTATGCATGTGACCGTGTCCTTGGGTCTGTGTGTGAGTCCAAGGATGAGTTTGGGGTTCTCGAGGGCATACGATGTGAATTTGCATGTGTGTGCACTCCCCTGGG
Source organism: Mirounga leonina (assembly GCF_011800145.1). NCBI lineage: Eukaryota > Metazoa > Chordata > Mammalia > Carnivora > Phocidae > Mirounga > Mirounga leonina. The sequence goes on along the minus strand of NW_023270763.1, from coordinate 18,761,429 downwards.
TGTGTGGAACTTTTTGAATGTGTGTGTGTGCTTGTGCATAAATGTTTAATACATGTGTGTTTGCATGTGGACATGAGCATGTCCGCATATTTGTGTTTGTGTGTGCAGCTGCCTGTGTTGGAGGCATGTCTGTACGTGTAAGTCTCCACGTGTGCCATGCACATCTACCTTCAGCCTGCCATGTTTTGTTTGTGAGGTGCCCAAGCCTGCTTTCTGCCAGAGCCAGCCCCGTCCTTTCCTGCATGGCTCCCCATTGCTCATTAACACAGTCTGCATTGGTTACGCCCGTGGCAATGGGTCTCTGTAGAGTGTTAAATATCGCAACTGTTTATTGCTTAATATTTTTCATGCTAATGGCCGACTAATTCACAGGGATTCGGGGCAGTGTATAAAACACCTTCTGCTGACTGCTCATTTCGTGCCAAGGAAGGACCTGGCAACCCGCAGCCCCTGCCCCGGGCCTCTTTGACTCTGTATGTGATGCCACACTGCCCCCCGTTCGGTCTTCCCAGAATTAATTTGCAGCCAAGCTGAGTGCGCAGCAAACAGCAATATTTGCATTTCTCTGCTGAGTGGGTGGCGGGGGAAAGGGCAGCTGGGGCGAAAGCCCGGGAGTATACTCAGTGTACTCAGCCCTGGGGAAATCAATTGCAAGAGGGGAAAAAGGAGACAGTACCAGAAAAGATTCTGGAAATGACCGAGATCAAACCATGTCCATGTTTTTGATTGGCCATAGTCCGGTACCATGGCCAAGGCAAAGCCAACCTGACAATCACCAGTGAAAAAGCATGTGCCTCTCACAGAGGACGCTCCCAACAGCCACAACTTATTTTCTGGGCGTTTACTCATTGTTGGCAGTGCACCAAGCTTTGTATAAGAATTTTCTCATTGAATCTTCAACGCTAACTCTTTTAGACAAATAGTCACGTCTTCTTTTCACTGATGAAGAACCTGAAGTTCCAGACGGTTTAAATGATGCCAGCAGTCAGAGCCGATCAGCTAGTAAGTGACGAAATTAGGAGTCCAGCCCTGGGCTTTCAGACTCCATATTCCAAGCCCATTGCTAATGTTCCGCACTGCAGAGATTGTACATCTGAGCCCAAAGTGATCCCACAGATGTGTTTTGCTTGGCTCACAGAATGGGGTTGTTTTTCACACATTTGTTAATTGCCAGTATTTAAAAAATCATAAGGTGACTTAACAAAAATCGAGTTCCAATCTCTCTTAAAAACTGAATTATCTGGTGACTCTGAGTTCCCATTCCTGCCTGGTAACTACTGGCTGGGGCAGTTTCAGCTGCCTCTTCTAGATGGTGTATGTGTGTTGGCTTGCCACACTCCTCACCGCTCCCTATTACCACACACCCAGCCCTCTTTAGTGATTTATATATTACTGATGCAACACCTGCCAAACTTACTAGATCTTTTCTGCTGAGGAAATTTCTCTCTTTTTTTCAGGGAGGAAGTGAGTCCTAGAAGTGATTCTATAGGTTCACATTGTTGGATATGTGCTTATAGACTACTCTATGGTCAAGCCAATGTTTCCAACAAGACAGGTGGTATAAACCAGGAAGGTGGAGCAGTGGTGAATAACTTTTTGGGGTGCAGACAAGAGCAATTGATGTGAAAACTATGCACGTATACACATGTATTTATACCTTATGATTTTTCCTACATTCAAAATGCAGAGCATATAGTGAAGTCTCATGTTGATATGTAGATATTTTAAGGACTTAGATCACCTAGCAATTAAACTGAAGTTAAAATGGCTAACATTCGGGCACATTTAAAAAGCAGCCACATGGGGTTCTTGATAACCTTCCACTCTGAAAAATTGATGTGGTGTCCTTTGGGGAAATCAGCAGGCCCCGTGTGGCCCAAGGGTGGTGGAGTTGGTTAGAAAACCATATCACCACAGCATGGCCTTCTCTCAGTCAAGGGTAAAAGATCACTCCCCGCAGGACGATGGATTTCCTGAGCTCCACCCTGATGTGCATCTTGGGAGAAAAGACTGGGTCTGTGGCCGCAGCCTCTGAGAGTGAGAACATCCCCGGGGGCCTGCGGCTGGAAGCTGGGAGACCCAGATGCCCACAGAGTCTCGCGGTAATGGCAGGAGCCACAACTCAGCCCCGCCATTGTTTTTGTGCAGAAGTGTGGCCCCAGTGACAAGAGCTTCTCAAGAGAAGCCAGAATCCTGCACTTTATATGAAATCCCCAAATAGCTACATGCTAACAAATAAAGTGCTCTTTGAGGAGTTTCTTGGTGATCTTTGACCTTGAAGAAAATAGTAATCGTCCCTACTGTGTGCGAGGCCTGAGCCAAGCCGTGGCGTGTGCTAATTTAAGCAATCCCCACCGTCTAACCCTTACTTTGCGCCAGGCACTCTTCTCAGGGCTTTGAGGCTATTAACTCATTCAATCCTCCGAATAACCTTGTGCAACAGGCCCTCTTATTGGCATCCCTTTCAGACAAAGCAGGAAACTGAGGCATAGAGAGGTTAAATCATATAGCTAGCAAGTGGCAGGGCTGGGACGGGAACTGAGGGCTCTGGGTCCTAGCTCCCGAGTGACTCGCCATCAGTCCGCTGTGCTGCCTCAGTGAATGTTCCTAACGCCCCTTTGAGGTATGTCTGGTTACCACTCCCATTTCAAGGAAGGAGAAACTGAGGCCAGGAAGGAACAGCCACTTGCCCAAGGTCACGGTCTGTCTGACACCAGCGCAGGGGATGTTCTGGACCCCTTGCTTGTTTGTACAAGGCAAAGGGGGTGGGGCTGTGAGGAGTGAGGGAAAGATTTGTGAAGGGCCCAAATGTCATCTTTTTCCTGATAAGAAAAAGGCTATTCTAGCTGTCAGACATAAACAGCAACCTTTATGTTTACCAAGCACAAAGGGCAATTAAGTGAGACAAAATAAATCTTCTGGGTCTCTGTCGATGGGCCTTGCGGGTCTGCGGTCTGGGGCCTGATTGACAGGACACATTACATTCAGGAGCGGACTGGCCTCTGATATTACCTTGATGCCGCCCTGAAGCATGAGGGCCCGTCTCTTAAAGTGCCCCTGCCTGCCGCTCTCTGGGCTTAGGGATCCCCAAGGTGGGAGCGCAGAGGGGAGGGCAGTGCAGTGCTTGACTGCGACAGGAGGTGATGGCCACCTTCACAGTGAAGATCACAATTCCGATCACGATGACGCCATGACAGTCGGCACACTTTGCCAGTGGAGGGCTCACAGCTTCATCACTGTCAGTAAGGCGGGTCCCATTGTGGTCGCCGTCTGGGTGTGCAGGGGCTTGCAAGGAATTTCACAGAATGGCCCTGTTGGAGACTCAGAAACCAGAGTCAATGAGAGGGGATAAGTTTCTCCGGTCCTCTTGTCCGCAGACAGATGCAGCTGCCCGGCTGGCCCCTCGGTCCTGGTATGTTTGCCGGAGAGGCCCTGCCCCCTAGGACTGTCCCTTCTCCTGGGTAAGCATGAGAATGACTTTGGCAGCGGGGAATACAGACTGGCTTCGGGAATTCTGGAGTTTGCTGGGAAAAGCCCTGGAAAGTTGGGTTTGGGCACAGCTCCTCCCCCTGGGAGTTGGAAGCCAGGTCATTCCATGAGAAGGTGAGCATGGTCCCGTCCCTCCCTTGCAGGAAGGAGAACCTCTGGTCTTCCTTGACTCCTTGTCCAGCCTTCATTCAGGATGGTCCTTCCTTGGCATCTCAATTGTCCCATGTCACCCTCAGGATGGTCCACCCCATTGGCACGACCAGCCCCTGTTTTCAGTGTTGCCCTGCGGATGGAGCCTGTTTGTCTTTCACGGTCCCATTCCTGATGGTGGGCATTAGGGATGTGAGATGTAGGTGCCCAGGGGTTGGAATTCAATTCTGTGAACGGATTCATCAATTGATCAATCGGTGACGACTTCTGCCTCCATCTGGAAAGGCAGCATAAAACTCGGACTCAGAGTCAGAGGGGCCCGGCCTCACATTCCTGGTGTCTGCAGAAATGAGTGTGTGACTCCCAGCAGGCCGCTTAACATTCTGGGGGAAATTCAGTGGAGCTGTGAGAAGTCAAAGAGACCAAGTGTGTAAAGTGCCCAACCATGCACCAAGCGCACAGGGTTCTCGATGGTTGTCAGCTCCTGACCATCTAGTTACAGTTGATACTACTTCTGGAGAGGATGCTGATGACAACAAGGATGAAGGTGATGTCCTCCAGACATCTCATGCCACAGTCTCAGAGGAAAGACGTGAGCTGGCGGGTCCCTGGCATCTGCTGATTTGTATTTTCTCAGTCAGGCAGACAGTAAGGCCATCTTTGGTCAGTGGGGGCATGAGGGGTATGGATAGGGCTTGAATACAGTGGAGTTGGGAGAGCAGAGGGGGCTGAGCATGCACCAAGTCCCTTTCCTGGTGTCACTGGAGAGCCCGAGTTACTGTGGCATCACCTAAAGTGATCGCTCTTTCCGGGCTCTTCCTCACATGTGCTGTTGGTGTGGGCTAATGTGCTACACTGGACCAGACCGATGACACCCTGCCCTCTGCCCTTCAAATGCCACAGACATTCATGGGGGCATGGAAATCCACCGAGCTGTGAGCTAGCCACTCCACTGTGGAGACCAGGAGGCAAGGTTCTGTGACTCAAGAAGAGGAACATTCAGGTCCCTAAGTCCAAACATCCAGGTGTGTTCTGTCTGGCTGAGCCCCCAAAGCAGGACCTACTGGTCGTGGAATTGTTATAGAATAGGGAGGGATGTGGGTGGGAAGCCAATACTTCTAAATCATGACCGCAGATGCCATGGTGTCCCTCCCTCCTGGAAAGGAGTAATGAAAAATCTCACACCACCACCCAGCGTTGGCTCCAAAGAGGCCATCATGCTTTGTGGTACTAAAACAGAAGTCTGGAGACCTGAGTTTGAATGCCCGCCTCTCCATCACCTGGATGACCTGGGGCAAGTCACTGCCATCCAAACGTGACCTTCTTTGTGCTTGAAATGGGTAAAGGTCCCAGCTCAGACCATCTCACTAGGTTGTAGGGAAGACCAAATGAGATAAAGGGTGTGCAGGACCTTTGAGAGGTGTAAAGTGCCGGGAAAGCACTTGCTTTATTAATAGCCTATCTGTTCTCTCTGACAGTTACTTAAGGAGGAGAAAGAAACCCATTATGGAGAACTCCTCCCCTCCCAGCAGCCAAGCATAGTACTCAAAATCTCGGTACTTGTGCTGAAGTATCTACCCAACATAAAGTAACACTTAAGGAAAAAAATATGATTATGATAATGAGGAGGAGGAGGATGGTAATGAAGAACAGGGGGTGACTGAACATAACTATCAGAATGTTTTCAGCAGCAAGTAATTGACTGAAAATGGCTTAAACAATATGACAATTTGTAATCTCATGCAACTGTTGTGTAGTGGATGAAGAGGGTGGGTTTCAGGTTCAGTATGATCCAGGACTCAACAATACCACCTAAAGCCAATGTGTTTCCCTCTGCCACCCTCACTGCGTGTGGGCTTTGTGCTGCCTGCCCTCCCCAGGGACTCAAGACAGTGTCCGTGGTTCTAAGCTTTATGTCCAGGACATTGTAGGGGCAAAAATGGAGGAAGTGCAGGAAACAATGTAGGAAAAAGAAAAAGGGGTCATCGCTTAAGAAGGAGAATGATTTTACCAAAAGGAACTCCAGAACTTTCTCCTAACCGGACTCTTGCTCACTGGCAAGGGGAAAAGAATTCCCTTTGCTGGGAATACACTGCTGTCCAATACAATAGACACCAGTCACATGCAACTACTTTTTAAATTGAAATATAATTCATATACCATTAAATCACCCTTTAAAAGTGTTTAATTCAGTGGATCTTCATATATTTGTAATGCTGTGCAATGATCACTACTAATTCCAGAACATTTTCATCATCCCAGAAAGAAACCCTGTACTCATTCCCTCTTCCTCTTAGCTTTTGGTAACCCCTAATCTACTTTCTGTCTCTGTGGGTTTGCCTCTTCTGGACATTTCATATAAATGGAATCATATAATATGTGATCTTTCATGTTTGGCTTTTTTTTTTTTTTTACTTGGCATAATGTTTTCAGGTTTCATCCATGTTGTAGCATGAATCCATACCTCATTTCTTTTTGTGGCTGATTAATATTCCATTGTGTGTATATACCAGAGTTTCAATGTGCTGCATTTATCGGTTGAAAGACAATTAGGTTGTTTCTATTTGGGGGCTATTTTGAATAATGCTGTGAACATTCATGCACAAGTGTTTGTGTGAATGTGTGTTTTCAATTCTCTTGGGCATAGACCTGGAAGTGGAGAACTGGCATCTGTTCTCTTATCCTTCATAGAGAATTGTACTAACAGTAATAAAAATTTGTTGAGCATTTAAAAAAAAATAAAGCATTTAAAAGCAGCCAGGGTGAAACAGGGGGGAGGGAAGGGAAGAACACACAAATCCAGACAGAATACATTGCTGGGTCATGTGTGACCTCCATGTTTAACTCTTGGAGGAGCTGCCAAACTGTTTTCCGAAGGGGCTATACATCATTCTACATTCCTGTCAGCAATGTAGGAGGAGTTCAATTTCTCCATACCCTTGCTGACACTTACCTTTTTTTATTATTATGATTATTATCAGCATGTACCTTTTAAATTTTAAATTGATATTAATTAAACTTAAATAAAATTTAAAATTGAGTTTCTCAGTGGGACTAGCCACATTTCAAGTACCCCGTAGCCACATGTGACTACTGGTTACTTTTCCACATTGTGAAGCACAGAGCATAGCTCTCATCTCAGGAACTTCTGTTGGATGAGCCCTGGTAAAGGCCAGTCAACATCCTCCCACTGGAGCTGGAGATCAGGTCAACTTCCCCTGCTGCATAATTTCCGGGTTTTAGGGAAGGAGGAATGAGGAAATGAATGGCTGGAGGCAACCAATTGTCTTCCTCATTAACATTTTCCATAGGCCTTCATCATGTATTAAAAAAAAAAATTCTGTCTGCACATCTTTCCCCACTATCCTTCTTACAACCGTGTATTATTGGTCCTATTTTATAGTTGAGGAGATTGGAGCTCAAAGAAATTCAGTGCCTTGGAGAAAAATGTATTTAATTCTGGCCTTTCCCACCCCCAACTCCCACCACCCCCATCCTCCTCACAGACCTAGCAGATTCCATTCCTAAAACTCTCTGAAAAGTGTCTAGTGTTCTGCAGGGACAGAATTAGAGAATGAGAGACTAGGTCACTCAACTCCAAACTCATTTATCTGCCTAAAGATCCACTCACTCAAAAACCCACCGCTGGAGGCAACAAGATGGCAGACTAGAAAGCCCGGTCTCCCTTCCCCCTGTGAATACAAAACAAACAACTACAGAATGACTAAAATAACTTTATAGGAGCCCTAGACCAAAGATCGATGGCAACCAGTGAAAACCCAATCAAAAAAATAAAATAAGCCCATTCAAAATGGAAGGAAATTTCATGCAATTTTTCCTCACGATTGGCCCATACCCTCCCCCATACAGCAAGGTGTAGTCTGGAGGAAGGGGCTCAATTCCAGTTTCTCTCATTCAAGCCAGAAATAAGAATGGAAATGGTTTGCAACATCCATGCCTGCCTGTGGGCTGCCCAAGGGACTGGTTTCTGTCTTACCAGACTTGAGTTCAGACAGGAATGGTGGAAAACTGTGGATCTTAGTTTAGACACTGCAGAAGGCAGCAGTGCGTACCACAGTGCATGAAAACTGCAGGGGGACTGCAGACCCACCGACACCTTGGGGCAAGAAATTATAAACAGAGGAATATAATGGAACATCTAAGGCCCTGAGAAGAAACTTAGGTAACACATTTTAGGAAATTAAAGCATGTAATCAACATGGATGGAACTGGAGGGCATTATGCTGAGCGAAATAAGTCAATCAGAGAAAGACAATTATCATATGGTTTCACTCATATGTGGAATATAAGAAATAGTGCAGAGGATCATAGGGGAAGGGAGGGAACACTGAATGGGAAGAAATCAGAGAGGGAGACAAACCATGAGAGACTCTTAACTCTAGGAAACAAACTGAGGGTTGCTGGAGGGGAGGTGGGTAGGGGGATGGGGTAGCTGGGTGATGGACATTAAGGAGGGCACGTGATGTGATGAGCACTGCGTGTTATACGCAACTGATAAATTATTGAACTCTACATCTGAAACTAATGATGTACTATAAGTTGGCTGATTAAATTTAAATAAAAACAAAAAACAAACAAAAAGCCATCCTGCTGTGTAATTACAATACAACCTCAAATCTGTTCTCTTATCCTTCATAGAGAACTGTGTGTACTAACAATAATAAAAATTTGTTGAGCATTAAAAAAAAAAAAAAAAAGCATTTAAAAGCAGCCAGGAGAAAACAGGGGGGAGGGGAGGGAAGAACACACAAATCCAGACAGAATACATGCCCAGAAAAAAACCTGAGAACAACTTAAGCCATCACCACAGGCTGATCTCAAGGGTCAGGGAACCACTAATTAGTAAAAATCTTCCATGCCAGTGTGCACAGACTGGGAAAGAGAACTTTTTTCAAATGCCCAAATTTGAACAAAAGACCACAAAGCTTAAAAAAACAAACAAAACAAAACAAACAACAACAAAAGAGACAAAAACATGGAAATGTGGTTCATTCAAAGGAAAAAAATAAATATCCAGGGACGCCTAGCTGGCTCAGTTAGTATAGCATCAACAGCAGACTCTTGACCTCAGGGTTGTGAGTTCAAGTCCCACACTGGGTGTAGAGCCTATTTAAAATTTTCTTAAAAATTTAATTTTTAAGGGCGCCTGGGTGGCTCAGTTGGTTAAGCGACTGCCTTCGGCTCAGGTCATGATCCTGGAGTCCCTGGATCGAGTCCCGCATCGGGCTTCCTGCTCGGCAGGGAGTCTGCTTCGTCCTCAGACCCTATCCCCTCTCAGGTGTTCTCTCTCTCTCATTCTCTCTCTGTCAAATAAATAAATAAAATCTTTAAAAAAAAAAGAATTTAATTTTTAAAAATTAAATATCCAAAAATAGTCTCTGAAGTCATCCATGAACACATGCATCCGACTTACTAGATCAAGACTTTTAAACAACTATCTTAACTCTGCTTACACACCAAGACCAAGTGGAATTTATTCCTTGAATGCAAAGATGGTTCAACATATGAAAATCAATCATTGTGATACAGCATATTAATATATGAAGGGGGGGACCTACATGATCATTTCAACTGATGCAAAAAAAAATCTGACAAAATTCAATTCCTTTTCATGATAAAAACACTCAACAAACTAGGAATAGAAATAAACTACCTCCATATAATAAAGTCCATCTATCAAACACTCAGCCAGCATCATACTCAGTGGTAAAAGACTAAAGCTTTTCTTCTAAGATCAGGAACAAAACAAGAATGCCATTTTCACCACTTCTACTCTGCATAGTACTAGAAGTACTAGCCAGGGCAATTATGCAAGACTAAGAAATAAAATGCACCCAAACTGGAAAGTAAGGAGCAAAATTATCTCTGTTTACTAAGAACATGGTCTTATAGAAAACCCTAAAGATGGCACACACACACACACACAAAGCTGTTATAACTAATAAATGAATTCAGCAAAGTTGCAAGATACAAAATCAACACATAATAATCAGTTGGAATTTTGTACACTAATGAATAATCTGAAAAGAGAAATTAAGAAAACGATTGTTTATAATATCATCAAAAATAATAAAAAACCTAGGATAGTAGACCCAATGAAAAAAGTTTTAGAATTCACCAAAGATAAGCTTTGTTTTCCTTTCTCATTAAATCATTTCAGGCATCACGTTACAGATATTACCATTTCGGGCATTTGTGTAAATCAAGGTGGGCTTTTTGTTTTTCACCTTTAGAGATGTGGCAGTGATTGAAATCTTGCCTGAGACCATGAATTTTTCCTAATAGCTAGATGTCTATTCAGCCCAGCACTCTAAAACTATAAACCTCAGTTGTGATCTAAGCAAGCTTAAATGGAAATAATACTTGACAGTATTTCACTAACCTCTATCATGTACACACATGCCACTTCCTTTAATTTACTTTTCATACATAATTATTCATTCATACAGTAAAAACAAATCTGTTACACAAAAATACAAATTCACTTTTCATCTACAAGTGGTAAACCCCATGTGTTTTTTCTAAAAAAAAAGTGATAAATCCCTTTCTGAATTTTATTATATTCATTTTTACATACTACCTACTTTATTTTATACTTTCAATTCTATATTCTATATGAATCAATATCATATGATTATGATTATTATATGAAATCTGTATATTTAAAAAAATTTTTTTGTTAGAGAGAGAGTGAGCAGCAGGGGGAGGGGCAGAGAGAGAGTGAGAGGGAGAATCTTAAGCAGGGTCCACGTTCAGCACAGAGCCTGACTTGGGGCTCTATCTCATGACCCTGAGATCATGGATCATGACCTGAACCAAAATCAAGAGTGGGATGTTTAACTAACTGAGCCACCCAAGCGCCCCTGTATAGTTTTTATTTTTAATGGCAACATGACACACAATTTTATTATACAAACACACACACATACACATACAGACACACACACTTCTATAAGGATTTCTCAATTTCAATCATATGATACATCCTTATTTTCTTTTTTTAAATATTTATTTATTATTTATTTGAGAGAGAGAACATGAGCGGGGAGGAGGGGCAGAGGGAGAAGCAGATCCCCGGCTGAGCAGGGAGCCCCACTCGGGGATGTATCCCAGGACCCCGGACTATGACCCGGGCAGAAGGCAGACGCCCAACTGACCGAGCCACCCAGGCGCCCCCATCCTTAATTTCTAATTTTATGTTGTTATTGATATCAAAGTTACTAACATCCTTGTAAAAGTTTGAACTAGTTTATATTTTTAGGTTACTTTCTTAAGTAATAATTGTATCTAATATGGCATTATTTAGTATAAGATGTGAAAATTTTCTATGACTCCATGAAGTATTTTTATATTACCTTAATCCCTCAAGATAGTCAAATTACACTTTTGCTATTTGAATAAATTGGAATATTATTTCTCTTTTCAAGAAAAGGAATAAAATAGGTAGGAATAAACTTAACCAAGGAGGCAAAAGTTTTGAGAACTGCAAGATGCTGACAGAAGTTTAAGAGGACACAAATAAATGGAAAGACAGCCCATATTCATTGACTGGAAGATTTAATATTATTAAGATGTCAATAATATCCAAAGTAATCTACATACTCAATGCAATCCTTATCAAAATCCCAACAACATTTTTTGCAGATATAGAAAAATCCATCCTGGGGCGCCTGGGTGGCTCAGTTGGTTAAGCGACTGCCTTCGGCTCAGGTCATGATCCTGGAGTCCCGGGATCGAGTCCCGCATCGGGCTCCCTGCTCGGCGGGGGGTCTGCTTCTCCCTCTGATCCTCTTTCCTCTCGTGCTGTCTCTCATTCTCTCTCTCTCAAATAAATAAATAAAATCTTTAAAAAAAAAAAAGAAAAGAAAAATCCATCCTAAAGTTTGCATGGATTTGCAAGAGATCCCAAATAGCCAAAGCATCTTGAAAAACAAGATGATTGTTTCAAATCATTGATTGCAAACTCACTACAAAACCACAGTAATCAAAACTGTGTACTGGCATGACGACAGACGTATAGACCGATGGATTAGAATAGAAAGCCCAGAAATAAACCGTCACATATATGGCCAAATGATTTCAACAAGTGTGCTCATACCGTTTAAGGGAGGAAAGGACAATCTTTTCAGTAAATGTTTAGCAAAGAGAAAACTAGATATCCACATTTTAAAAACAAAGAACTTGGCCCCTTATTCACACCATATACAAAAAGTAACTAAAAAGGGATCAAAAACCTAAATGTAAGAGCTGAAATCCTAAAATTCTTAGAAAGCATAGGGGAAAATCTTCATGAGACTAGATTTGGCAATGATTTCTTAGATATGACACCAAAAGCACAGACAGCAAAAGAAAAAAATAGGTAAATTGAACTTGATCAGAATTTAAAATTTTGTGCGTCAAAGGGCCCTAAAGATTTGCACATTCTGTATCTGGGAAAGGATTGATTTCCAGAATATATAAAGAGGTATAACTCAAGAACAACAGTAACAAAAAAATAAACAACCCAATCAAAAAATGGGCAAAGGACTTGAAATAGTCATTCTCCAAATAAGATACACAAATGGTTAACAAGCACATGGAAAGGTGCCCGACATAATTAATCATTAAGAAAATGTAAATAAAAACCACCGTTAAGATACCACCTCACACCATTTAGCACAGCTACAATCAAAGAATGAGAAAAATAACAAGTTAGTGAGGATGTGGAGAAATTGAAAGCCTGGAGCATCATTGGTGGGAATGTAAACGGATGCAGCCACTGTGGAAAATGGTACAGTGATCCTCCAAAAACTTAAACCTAGAATGACCAGATGATCTAGCAATTCAACTTCTGGGCATGTACCCAAAAGAATCGAGAGCAAGGGCGCCTGGGTGTCTCAGTTGTTAGACATCTGCCTTCGGCTCAGGTCATGATCCCAGGGTCCTGGGATCGAGCCCCTCATCGGTCTCCCTGCTCAGCGGGGAGCCTGCTTCTCCCTCTCCCTCTGCTGCTCTCTCTCTTTGACAAATAAATAAATAAATAAATAAAATCTTCAAAAAAAATGAATCAAGAGCAAGACTATGAGCAGATATTTATACATCCACATTCATAGCAACATTATTCACCATATCCAAAAGGTAGAAGTAACACGTGTCCACTGACAGATGAATGGTGGAACACAATGTGCTGTATATAGACAGTGGAGTATTCACCTTAAGAAGGAAACTGACATGATGCTATGATGGAGATAGATTTTGAGGACGTTGTGCTGAGTGAAATAAGGTAGTCACAAAAGGACAAATATTGTAGGGTCCTCTTTCTGAGGTTTCTAGAATAATGAAATTCATAGAGCCAGAAAGTAGAATAGTGGTTTCCAGGGGCTCGAGGAAGGAGTGGAGGGGGGCATGAATATTTAACGGGGACAGAGTGTCGGTTGGGGGCGATGACAAAGTTCTGGAGATGGATGGTGGTGGTCACACAACACTGTGAATGCAGTTAACACCGCAGAACTGCACACCTCAAATGGTTAAAATGGTCAAATTTATGTTATATATATTTGATCACCAGTTAAAAAATCTAGTCCCCTTAGAGTGCTTTTGCATCCACTCAGTCATTCTAGAAAGACAAATAAAGGTATTCAAAGGCAGATAAAATAGGAGGGAGGAAAGGCACCCACAAGGTTTCAAATGAATCCTACCTTTCATAAAAATGTAGAAACACTGATACTCAGCAGATAAGAGAGGCACTCAGATATATAGGTTTAAAATACCTTAACACGTTGAAAAATGATGAACAAAAATGAAACATGGGCAGATGCAAAGATCCCAGAGGCTCGTATGTTTTAGGTCCACTAATCGTTAGGGTAATTGATCATTAGAGAAACTGCTGTCTTGTGACAGACCCCACCAGTCCCACTCCTGACGATGCTCCTGCCCAAGAGTGGGGCAGCCAGGGGGCGGGGAGGAGGGGAAATGTGGGGGGAAGGAGGCGGGGCATGTGCTGTGGCCAAATCCGGTGAAAACAGCTATAGGAGGAGAGCCAAAGGGTCAGGGATGTTGGACTCACCAGAGCCATGGACATGGTTTCCATGGCTCAAGATGAGTTTCTCCTCTTCTGGGCCCAGCTTCCCCTCACCAAGGTCTCTGTCAGTTCCCAGGAGGGAAATTCACTAGGAAGATCCCAGCTGGCAACGCAGACACCTGGGACCCATGCCTGCTTTGGCTTGGTGTCACTGCTGATGGGGAAGAGGAACTCTCCCTTCCTCTTTGCTGAGTGAGGATGCAGCTAATGAGCATAGGATGACTTAGACCATGCCGCAGAAACAGAGGACCAGCGTGGAGAAGTTATCTGCTCACAGTCAGGCTGAGGGAGGATTTCCTATTTTGGACAGGTGGTCGGGGACGGCTTCCCTGCAAAGCTATTTGATGGAGAACTGAAGGGGGGGCAGAAGCAAGCCATGTGGCCACATGCAGGGAAAGCATCTGGGTAGAGGGGACAGCAAGGACCATGCCACAGGTGGGAGAGTTTGCAGGCACATTTGAAGAACAGGAGGGAGTCTGGTGTGGCTGGAACAAGAGAGCGGAAACAAAGCAGCAGAGACAGGGCTGGATGTGCAGGGCCACGCAGGCTGAGGTAAGGACTTGGCTTCTACCCAGAGTGAAAGGGGGAGCCGCGGAGTTTCTGGGAAACGGACGGGTGAGATCTGGCTCAGGCTTACCCAGAATTCCTCTGGCTTCTCTTTGAGACCAGACCATGCTACTGATCAGAAACAGAAAACCAGGTAGGGGGATGACTTGTACAAAATCACACAGGATATTGGAAGCAGCCAGACAAGCCATGGGAAGATGAGCCAGAGGTCCCCCTGCTCTGGATGCCAGAGCGGCTCTGAGCCCTTCAGGGCTGAGTGCCAAGGTCTGCCCGGCAGACTTCCTATTGTCACACTTGATGACGAAAAAGAAGTGTTAGTTGTACTCTCTCCCACCCCGAACCTCTCCTTCAGGGGAGAACACACAGCCACCTTATCTCAGAGACCACCTATCTCCTGCCTCTGATGGTGGGACACCTAACACAAATCAGCCCTTAGGAGATGTGAGTAAATTTGAATGCACCCACTGAACAAGTTTGGGTGGGGAACAGGATGTAGACTTCTGACCTTAACCTCAGTCAGTAAGGACGAGAAAAGATTGTGTTTTTGAGCAAATGCACACACCAGTGTGCACAAACACAAACCTGGGCTCCATCCCTCCTCCCCACCAGCCTGGGCAATGTCTCCACCCCACTGGGTAGAAATTGGCCCTTGGGCTACCCCGAGGGGGGTGGTAAAATACCCGTCATTCAATAAGCCGAACTCTGCCACCTGCTAGCTGATGATGCCGATCCCGTTTTTTGGCCCCTGTATTACTCTCAGCTCACTCGTCCCGTGAAATGGAGATTTAAAATGCCAGCCTCGTTTATTTTATAACTAGCAGTTTGTACCTCTTAATCCCCTTCCCCAATTTCACCCATCCCTCCACTCACCTCCGCTCTAGCGACCACCAGTTTGTTGTCTGGTTTATTTGTGTGTTTGCTTGTTCATTTGTTTAATTTTTAGATCCCACATATAAGAGAAATCCTATGGTGTTTGTCTGGATCTGTCCGACTTATTTCACTTGGCATGTTTTCTAAGTCCATTCATGTCATAGCAAATGGCAATAGCTCATTCTTTTTCGTAGCTGAGTAATAGTCCATTGTATATCTATATATATTCCATTATCTATCTATCTATCTATCTATCTATCTATCTATCTATCTATCTAGATATAGATACCACATCTTCGTTATCCATTCATCTATCAATGGATACTTGGGTTGCATAGCATAGGGAATATAGTCAATAATATTGTCATAACATTATATGGTGACAGACAGTGACAACACTAATCGTGAGCACTGAGTAACATATAGAATTGCCAAATCACCATGTGGTGCACCTGAAACTAATATAACATTGTATGTAACTATATTTCAGTAATAAATTTTTTAAAAAGTCCTACCCCTCAGTAGATAGATAGATAGATAGATAGATAGATAGATAGATAGATGATAGATAGATAGATAGATAGATAGATAGATAGATAGATAGATAGCAGCCTCATAAGCTTGTTGTAGGGATTTAACGATGTAAGTGAAGGTTTAGGAAGCAATGCCCAGTCTCCAGGAGTTGCCCATGGCCACAGTAAAATCTCTTTCTCAGGTCCCCTGTGTAGAATGCAGGGGCCTCCCTACTCCTCAGCTCTTCCCCACCAGCACACTCCCCACATGGACTACTTGGTATCTGAATATGACTGTCCCTGGAACAAATATTCAGAGACATTAAATTGTTTGAGCTCCTTATATTTCCTCCTTTCTCTCCCCCAACTTTCAAGCAGAGCATGGCAGGAACAAAACCAAAGCTTCCCTGCTTTGGAAACCCCTCTGTCTTCTGTGTTCCATGAACCCCAAGCCCTTAGGAAAATGGGATTCACTGGCAAGGTCAAAGTGAGAAATAGGAAGGACCAGGATTTCTGCCAGACTGAGAGAGGTAATAAAAGCAGAGATCTGTGGATCCTGGAGCATGCGTGACCTGACGCCTACTGAGAGACAGCAAAATCCAAGTAAGGAAGGTCTGCAGGGTATGTCAGGGGGAAACCAGATTCACAATTTACAAGATTCCCATGCCTAGCTTGGCCACGGAGAGCCACCAGACCCCAAGGGGTCACTCAGACAGAGATGGTGAACCCCTCATCATCAATCACCCACATGATTGATCAAGCAGCAGACAGCCTGCTAAAACATCAGTGGGCTTCCCCCAAATTCCTTGACACCGTGTAAGACCCCAGAACATGAATGAGATAATGCCCTGACCTTCTTTAGGGAACCTCCCTAAATCGGTTGGGAGTAATGTTCAAATGGGAGGGCTCAAATTTGGAAATTAAGTTGAATTATACAAAAAAGAAGTTTGATCTCATGCAGAGTTGCATTTGTGGATTGAGATTCACACCTGCTGCAGGATTAGATCCTATGGCTCCCCATTGCCCTGAAAAATCACACCTCTCCACCATCATAAAAGTCCCTCCACAGTCTGGCTTCTGTTCCCCCCACCAGCCTCATATTGCGCCACCCCCTGGAGCCGACATACCTGCCAGCTATACTTAACGACTTAGAGCTCCCAGAGGTTCGCGTCATGCGCTCTCCCACTTTCATGCCTTTGTCTGTTTTTCCCTTTGCCTGGAACACCCTTACACACTGAGGCCACCCTGACACTTCCTACTGTCTTCTGAAAATCAGCTCAAACATGAGACCCACCTGGGATCCAGGATGAATTAGGGATCCCCCCCCCCAAGCTTGCTGTTCCTACAGCATTAATGTCACTGTCGTATCGTCGGCCAGAGTCTGTTGCAATTGTTGACCCAGCCATCTCCACCACTCTGAGCTCCTTGAGCGCAGAAATAACGTGCTTTGCATTCTTGCACCCCCAGTGTCTGGCACAGGGCCTGGCACCAGATGCGCACATGGTAAATGAAGGAATCAATGCATAAAACAAATATTGTCTCTGTGTGTGCCTCAGTATCCCCGTTTGTCAAGCTAGGAAAGCAGACCAGACAATAACTCTGACATCCTGTGACTCCATGAATCTCTGGTTGATCGAGCCTTTAGCAGGGTTCGGAATAGATTGTTATTAGCTCTTGTGAGTCAGGCGGGAGGGGACAGGGATACAAGAGGGGACATATCCATACTTATCTTCATACTTATCAAAAGAGGAGTTACTGACTCATGGAACTTAAAAGTCCAAAGCTTCTGGGCTGGTTTAAGGCAGAACTTAATGCAGGGGCTCAAATGGCATGGCTTGCACCCTAATTTCTCCTTCTCTCGGCTCACTTCTGGATGCTGCTTAAATTCTTTGTCAAGTTCTGACTTTGGTGGGACAAGATGGCAGCCCAAACTCTTAGCTGCCTGCCCTCCCTTGTTAAAATCAGTGGGAGAGTGTGATCGACACCCCCAGTAGCTCTTGTTGACTTTGATTGGTCTAACCTGGCTCTGGTGCCCATCCCTGAGTCAGTTGCCAAGGACATGCAACGGGACTGGCAAAGGTATGGATCATGTGACTCCCCCCCATGATGTGGA
This sequence comes from Mirounga leonina, assembly GCF_011800145.1. Lineage (NCBI taxonomy): Eukaryota > Metazoa > Chordata > Mammalia > Carnivora > Phocidae > Mirounga > Mirounga leonina. Next base: position 18,743,647 of record NW_023270763.1, on the reverse strand, counting down.
ATGTAGAGCCACCATGCTGCCTGGGGACAGAAAATGAGGTGTGGCTCCCCCACTGGAACTTGGAATCTGTCTGTGCAGGATGGGGATACTATGTAGACAGCCAGGTCTCTACACTCTCACTCTAGTCGCTGAGCTCCTCCCGGCCAGGATGTGGATAATAGAAATCCCAACTCCATCAGCAGTTCTGGAATTAACCTGGATGCTCCAAATCCATCCTTCGGGACGGGGGGCAACCCCCACATACCCATGAACTCCCGGAATCTTAAGCTTTTCTGATTGACCCCTACACCCTCCTCCTCATTTCTATAGTGTTAAATCCTGCTCTGGAATCAAGCCAGGGGCTTCCGGTTCACCTCCCTGCTACCCCCATCTCACAGTGGCTTAATCTGATCTCCCATGTCTGAGTATCTGTCTGCCCAGAATGTACCAATCACCTAGAATAATGGTGCTGCCCCCAGTTCACTTAGAGACCACTTTCTGGATTTACCCCAATGCCCAGCCCAGATGACCTTTGGTTGGACAATAGATGTTGGGTGGTGGCCACCATGCTGGAAGCCAATCAAAAGCAGATTCATTTGTCCTAAATAAGCCCCACTAATTCCTACTGCCTCCTTCTCCTGGCCAGCTGAGCCGCCAAGGCTACAAAAAGACATAGGAGCACATTACAGCTGCAGATCCAATGGGACATCCTCTGGCTTCCCTTGGCAAACATTCATTCATTCAACAGCATGGCTTCCCAAGAATTTTTCAGTTTAGAGAGGGAAGTGGATATTTACCAAACAACCATGCAAATGATTGTTTAATTTCAACTGTGCCTGGTACTCAAAAAGAAGGGTACAGGTTGCTCAAAGAACATATAATTTGGTCTAAAAGATCTCCCTGAGGAAATTATATTGAAGCTGGAACCATAAGGTCAAGTAAGACTTAGCCAGGTGAAGAGTGGGAAGATGAGTGAGACAGAAGCAGCAGCTTATGCAAAGGTCCTGGGGCTGAAAGGTGAAGCCAGGAAAAGAGGACCAGGCTGGAAGTGTACTTAAGTCAGTATCTTCCAGATATGTAAAGTTTTTAAATTTCTACATCTCATTTCATTAGAAATGGAAAATCTCTGTAAAGCAGCCAAGACTAATTTTTTTTTTCACCCTTTCTTTCTTATTCTCATACAATTCAGACTTCAAACAGCCGTTCCCCACACTGCCTCGGGGCACCTAACCTGGAGCATCCCTGAAAGTCTGCCAATTACAGTAGTCCACTTATTAATTCCTCCACTGAGAGGGCTCTAAGAAACAGTCGGGCGCCTAAGGGGACTGAGAAGTTGCTCTTACAGCAAACTCTCTTCTGGGCACTGCCCGCGTGTTGAGATTTCATGGGTGTGATCTTGCTGCTCCCAAGCACTTAGTAATGCAATGTCTGAATGTCTTTCCCATTTAAGGGGGAGGAAGAAAAAGGTTCTGTTAAAACACACACACACACATACACACACACACTGCCACTCAAACTCTCTCCAAACATGCTGTCACAGGGGCTCTGTCCCAGTCTCTGTTGATGCGATTTCAATGCTGTCACAGCACCAGCCAGATCCCCCGCCCCGCTTGGCTGCCTCGGCGACCTCCATTATTTATGACGGGGCGTGAAATTGATTGTGGTTGAAAGATCCACACTGGAATCAAATGAACTCTTCAATTATTGCTGCACAAATAAATCTCTGTTTCCAGAGTTCCCCTAGGGAGCAGACATCTAACCCTGGGTTCAAGGTAATAGATATTTCTGGATGGCAAAGTACGGTAACTCTATTGTAATGATTGTCAAGTGATAAGATTCCCAGGGTCAAGCGATTCTTTCTCTGCCTCTCGGCCCCCCCCTCCTTTTAACAATTCCGAAGGAAGCATATTCCAACAGTCTTCCCGTTGTGTGCCTACATGGCCTTTCCCCGGCTGCTGGGTGCATGACAGATCTTTCCATGCTACGGGCCCTGGTCATTTCCAACCCTCTTCACAGGAAATATGAGTGAGTGTTAATGGGGTTATAGAAAGATTAATGGAGCTTTCAGGGTATTCGGCTTGGCTGGTATTTCTTCCACAGAAAGCCATCAGCTCAGGAAAATTTAATGATGAGACTTACCCATTGAGACAACAAAAAGACAACCTCCACCCATCCTGGGCTTAATCTTATTTCCCTTCCTGATAATGCACAGCCTTCCTGGATAGGGAAGAGAAGCAGAGAGCCCAAAGACACTGAAGGCTTACTGTGGCATGCCAAACATGGAGCTGGGTATCTTCACAAACATCGGGTATCAAAAACCAGTGATCATGGGCTGCATTTGACTGACAGAGGCATTTTGGTTGGTACACCCAGTGTTTGTGGAAAATAAGAATTGGTCAATTTTACATACGAAATCTGGCTTTCCTGGAAATGACACATCTGACTAGACCACACCTGGATCTCCGCGTGGGCAGGAACGGAGGTGTATTGCCCCCTGTAGGTGGCCAAGGGCAAACACCTTCAGATAAGCCTTAGTCCCTGTCTGGCCCCAGTTCATTAATTCACTTGCCTGGACACTGTGAACATTTGAATGTGCAGTCCCTGACATTTCCCACCTCATCGCCTTGTCACCACGACCAACATCTCCCCTTGGTAGCTGTGACCACATGCTGTCCCAGCACAGAGAAGACAGAGGTGAATCTGTCTTGTTGTATATAGACCTCATGACACCGTCTGGCTTTATGGGACCAGGACAAACAATGTCTTAAGTCTAGCTAAAAAAATAACATAACATAACTTACAAATAATAATAAAATAAATTAAATCCTTATTTTTTTATTTCCCTTGCAACATTTTATAATCCCCTCCCAGTTTCGACCTCTCATGTCACCCTCATGGTCCCCATCTTATGGACCAGTTTGGGGCTGCTGGGAGGGGCCAGGAGAAGACTGGGAAGGAACCGGGTCCCTTAGACTTTCGACACCTGCGTACTTGCCGTGGGCCCAGGGGACTAAGCAAGTTATCTGGAGAGATGGAAGAACCAAAGCCGTCACTGATCTTCTCCCCTCAATTCAGAGGTGTTGTCCTTGCCACTCACATCCAGAAATCTCACCACCTTCTTGTAGAATCTTGGTGTTCCGTGCTATGCAGTGTCTCGTACCCACGGAGGAAATGGTAAAGTCTCCAGCTGTGTCTAGGTGATCTTAAGGTCTTATGACCAAAGGTTTCACTTGCATCCCTCCCTGTGTTTATTACCAATAGAGTCAACTAATAACCGTGTCACACAAGACCACGTGGTTTACTATTGTCTTGATTCATGCCACGCCTCCACTCCAGGAGCAAGAACATGGCAAAATCAGGTCAGTTTACCTTTCGGAGGTAAATGCACCACGAAGCCATGTATTGGATCCTTGTGCACAATTTAAGTTGGCTAAGGTGAAGCAGACAGAGCTGGGGGTCATTCTGAGCCCTCAGGGCCCTGAAGTGACCTTGCAGGGACAGTTGACAGAGAATGGCCCCTTTCCTACACCTTGGTCTTGGTCACCTACATTTCTAGGAAGCCCTGGTTGAGCTCGTAACTTCACAAGGCTATCTATGAACATGGTTCTTTTGCCACCTTCCCCTGCCTCTTTCGTAGGACCTCAAAGACATTTTGAAAGGCCAGGAGGAGAAAAGTTACCATATCCCACTCTCTACATTGGGATACCTCCAAATCTTCCAGTCAACCCAGAACCGCCCATGGGCATCACTACAGACACCAAGAAGTTACCTGTCTCCAAACAGTGAAATGTACAACCCCAAGGGTACTGTGGAAAAACCTTCATGACAGAAGGCAATCAGTATGTTCTTTCTTTTGCTCCCCTATGGGTTGGGCTAAAGTTCATTTATTACAGTTGACCCAGGAACAACACGGGTTTAAACTGTACGAGTCCCCTTATACACAGATTTTTTTTCAAAAAATATACCAACAGCGCTGTAAATGTGTTTTCTCTTACTTATGAGTTTTTCTTAATAACACTGTCTTCTCTCTAGCTTACTTTATTGTAAGAATATAGTATAGAATATATGTAACATAATAAAACATGTGTTGATCAACTGTTTATGTTATTGGTAAAGCTTCTGGTCAATAGTAGGCTATTAATAGTTATGTTTGGGGGGAGTCAGAAGTTATAGTGTGTGTTTTTAATTGCGCAGGGGGTTGGTGCCCCTTACCCCCATGTTGTTCAAGGGGAGATCATATATGCACCACAGGTTCATGTTCTATGGCTTTCTCTTCCAAACCAAGACGTTCCCACCCTAGTTCCTATCTTGCCAGCCACAAGTCTCCCCAAACGTGGATGGGCAACAAAGAGGGAAACCCATGGATTGTTCAACTTTTCTTATGCCTCATTACCCCTCCCCCCAACTACTTATGAGGACATTAACACCTGTTCAGAATGCTCTTAATTATATTTCTTAATGATTTTTTTCTGGAATTGGGTGATTTCTTTCATCATCTACCACACTTCAACAGATATGCACCAATTTCTATTCCATAACATCCTGTAAGATAGATGCCTATGCCGCTAACAAGCTGTGTGACTGTGGGCAAGTTACTCAACCTCTCTGTGCTTAATTACCTCCTGTGTAAAATGGGAATTAAAATAGTAACTATACCAGAAGGTGGTTATGAGTATTAAATACATAACCAGAACAGTGCCTAGCACACCTATAGGCACTTACAAGTGTTTTTATCATCTTGCCCTGCAGAAGTTCCCAGTCAAGTGAGGAAGAGGTGAGATACAGGGAAACTGAGGGAGCCTGAGGAGGCACCCCCAACCCAGCCTTGAGGGGAGAGCGGCAGATCTAGGAAGGGATCCCTATAGAAATGACACCCAAATCAAATCCTTAAAAGTGAATGGGAATTAGTCAGGGGGGCTAGACCTGGGAAGAGCATGCCTGGCAGAAGGAACAGCCTCTGTAAAAGCAGAAACTGAAAGGGGCGTGGAGCCTGGGAGGGTTAATTTCCCGTATCACCTCGACTGACCCCAGGGCACCCAGGTCAAACACTACAGCTAGGTATGTCTGTGGGGTGTTCCCGGACGAGATTAGCATTTGAATCCATGTCTCAGTAAAGCAGATGGTCCACCCCAATGCAGGTAGCCAGCAGCCAATCCATGGAATAAACAAAAGGTGGAGGAGGGAGAAATTCGTCCCTTTTTTCCTCCATTACTGTTGAGCAGGGACATCTCATCTCATCTTCTCCTGCCTTCGGACTGGGATTTACACCTTTGGCTTCCCCAGTTGTCAGGCTTTCTGACTTGGACTGAATTATACTACCAGCTTTCCTAGGTCCCCAGCTTGCAGATGACAGACCATGGGACATCTCAGCCTCTGTAAACACATGAGCCAATTCCTCCAATAAAATCTCTCTCTCCCTCTCTTCTTCCAGATAGAAGATAGATAGATGGATACATAGATAGATAGACGATAGATGGATAAAGATAGACAAATGGATAGATAGATAGATAGATAGATAGATAGATAGATAGATAGATAGATAAATAGATAGATGATGGATAAAGATAGATGGATAGATGAGAGATGATAGATGGATACATAGATAGACGATAGATGGATAAAGATAGATAAATGGATAGTAGATAGGTAGATAGATGATAGATAGATGGATAGATAGATAGATAGATAGATAGATAGATAGATAGCTAGCTAGCTATAAAAGTCCCATTGGTCTGAGAACCCTGACTAATATAGAGATCTGAACAAGGGCTGCAACAACCTCCATTTTGACCTCAAACTTTCTAATTGATTAAGTTCTTTCCTGCTATCTCTTAATTCCGGCAAAAGATCCTGCACACAAAGCATCTCGTGATGGGAACGCAAACTACCACCGCAAGCAGTAAGGACCACCCTGAGCCAACAAGACCCCACCTGTGATTGACCCTGAGACAATAATAATTTGACCTTCACTGCCCACCTGCACTACCCACCCACCTTTGTCTCACATTTTCCTTATATAAACCTGGAAGGACTTCCAGCACTTTGGAGACTGTCTTTGAGATGCTAGTCCACTGTCTTTCCCTGTGCTGGCCTCACGGAAATAAATCCCTTTCTCATTTCCCCGCCTATCAGCTCTCTGCCTTTGGATTTTGTCAGTGGTGAGTGGCCGGACCGGGTCTGTTGGGGACTCCCAGAGCCAGGGGCTCTTGCATCACTTCACCCGGTCCACAGACCAACTAGAATTACAAAGTACAGCCTGGCAGAGCAGAGCTCCTGAGGGGCGTGGGGAGAGAAGGGTCTGGAGATCCTGCAGGGGCCAGCTGGTGAGGGCCTTGTCCACCATGCTACACAGCTTGGCTCTTCTCCTGAGGGCAAGAGGGCCTTTTGGAGGAATTGGAGCTAGTGTGTGACCTGCTTGTAGTATGAAGAGGCTGGGAGGAAGCAGGCTAGAGGCAGGGAGGCCAGGTGTCAAGCTGGACCGGCTCCCAGGTGGGGGTGACAAGGACTGAGTAATGCAGAATTGGGGCCACCAACTTGCTCTCAGGCCTTAGCAGCGTTTCTCCAGTTCTGGCAGCTTTGAATCTCAAGAAAATATTCCCTTGCAATTCCCCTCTCCTGGTCAGAAACGTGGGGGAAGGGGCTGAGGTTGAAACGCTGAAAAGCAGAGGTTTGGAATCCCCGCCTGCGACTATACATAGATCAATGCCGGCTTTACAGATGGGGAAACTGAGGCCAATAAAGTGACTTGCCGGAGCTCACACAGTTGTGTAAGTGAGGGACTCAGAGGAGAAATGCCTGGTTATCAGTTACTGCTCAAGAGTCAGCATTGAATGAAGGTAGTTCCACTGTCATCAAGCCTCAGGGAAGCCTTACAGCCATCCCATGAGGTCTTAACAGTGTTTCTCCACCAGGGATGGAAAAGCTGAGGCCACGAGCACGGGGAATCTTAGCGTGGAGAAACGAGTCATATTCTAATATTCAGGCTCATAGCCAGTGTCCATCATGCAGCGTCCAGTGTGTGTCAGGCAGAATGCCACAGGCTTTACACCTACCAACTCGCCTAATCCCCGCCCCCCCAAAACCCCCAGGAAAGAGAACCAAGGGCAAAGAGGATAGACAGGTCACTATTCTGAGGCTCCACGGCCAGGGCCAAGGGTGGGACGTGAAGCCAGGCCGTCGGACCCCGGAGCCTGTATTCCTCGGGGCTCTGCTGGTTGGCTGTCACATGGTGATGGAAGCAGGCGGGCCGTGAGGGATGACCCACTCTCCTGCTCAGGGTTTTCCAGCTGTGCACACGTGGGACCTCATTATCAACTTCACCAGCATGTTTTTGGGCAGCCAACACCAAGGGGTGGGCTTGGGGTACTAGGCGCCTCCCTGGAAGACCCTGAAGAGCATTCAGAGTCCAAATCAGGGAGTTGGAGATGCCAGCCCAGTTAGGAAATGCCCGCCGGGCATATAAACGAAGACAAAAGTTAAAGGTAATGTGTCCTAGACTTTAAATATGGAACCTGACAGCCAGACGGCAAGAGCATTGGCACTGGACCCCCAGGCCCGGGCACCCTCCTTATGCTACAAGCCTGTTTCATTCATTCACCTGCATGATTCCAAGCCCTAGTTAGTTTGTCACAGTGGTGCGCCAGTTATCACGCTGTTAACCAATATTTCTGATTTTCTCCTTCAAAGGATTGAGTACAGTGAACTTGCCCAACTCCTTCAACTTCAACAGGGCCACATGATTTGTCCAATAGAACGTGAACAGAAGTGACTCCCAACTTCTAGGCAGAAGGGTTTAAGACTCAGGGTGAAATTGCCGCATTTCCTCCCCCTTCCCTGGTGAGTGGCCACAGCCCGGGTTGTTGTGGAGAAAGCTCCATCAATCAGCCTGGATGCCAGAATGAGCATGACATGGGGCCCGGCCCCAGCTTGACCCCCGATGGACCCGTAGTGGGAGCAAGAAATCAACCCTTGTCATCGTAAGCCACCTCCTAAGGGGTCCGGCTGGCCTGTGACTGTAGCCCAGCCCAGCCTGTCCTGATGGACACAGGGGGTATGAGGACAGGGGTACAAGATGGCCCTGCCCGCAAGGTAATCACAGTCCAGTGGATGGGAAAACGAGTATACAAATACCAGTCACCCCAGTCAGACTTCCGAGGATCTATCTCAATTACTGCACGCTCCTACACCAAAGTGCTCGTGCTCTCACGTGACACACACAGCCACGGGGGGCTGGCTGGAGGGGACACGGACATGTGAGTGTAGTTCTCTGATGAGAACAACGAGTTTTCCTCCAAACGTGGTTTCCTGAAAGGCCTATCGCAAGGATGTGTGGCCCATCTGGGAAATTCATTATTCTCTAGCCGAGTGATATGGCCCCATTTATCCTGGAGTCAAGAATCGCCCTGTGGGCAGCTGTATAAACTCCAAGGGAAATGGAATATCGATTTGCAATCTCTTGAACACACGCGCGCGCACACACACACACACAGCCTCCTTTAAAACAGTGGCTTCTAACCACTTTGTCACCAACACTTTCTTATTCTTTTATTCTTCTTCTTTGGAGCTATATTTGGAAAGACATTTTCTCCCAACCAACTGGTACATAGGAAGGAACAGTTCCTTCCTTCCAGCTAGGTAATGTTCCCTTTTCTTGAACGTCATCCCAGAGTTTTAAGCCACAGTCCTTACAGACTCATCTTTGTGTTACTCAGTGTTGGTGATCCACAAGCTTCAGATACTTTAGAAGCAGTCCTGGGTCCCGGCCCCAGACATTCCGACCGGCTATGTCCGAGCTCATGCCTGGGACTCTGCACTTCAGCAGAACCACACAGGACACTCCGGTGCTGGTAGTGGGTGGGACAGAGGGAAGAAGTGTTGGTTCTAATGCCGCCACAGAAAGGCATTGCACATTCCTGGTCCGGTGGCTGCCAATGGCCTGAAGACATCCACTGGCTCCCCTCAGCCCCACGGGCAAAACTCCACCCAGATCCCCATCAACTCTCTGTAGGGCCACCATGTAGACTCCTAAGTGGTCTCCTTGTCTCTAGTTCCCCATCCCCAGTCCATCTCCCCACCACAGCCCCACATCCAACATGGCACCCTAGCCGCCAAGCCTCCCTGGGAGGCATATTGCCTACCATAAGCCTTTACTGAGCACTTATGCTAGGCAGACATAATGCTGAGCACTTCACATCTGATGTCCTATCTAGTCTCCACAAATCCCCATGACGTAAGGGCTTTTAGTCTCACTCATGGGAAAGGAAACTAAGAAGCAAATAGTTTCAAAACAGACCTTCCCTTGACGTTTATAAGAGGGGGCCTTGAGGGCGCCTGGGTGGCTCAGATGGTTAAGCGTCTGCCTTCAGCTCAGGTCATGATCCCAGGGTCCTGGGATCGAGTCCCGCATCGGGCTCCCTGCTCCTTGGGAGTCTGCTTCTCTCTCTCTCTCTGTCTCTCATGAATAAATAAATAAATAAATCTAAAAAAAAGAGGAGGCCTTGAGCCCAAAACCCATACCCCTTCTTTTCTTTCCATCCTGGTTCCAACCCATACTTGAAGGGGTTTCATCATGCCTGTGTGTGGACACCCCAGCTTGCACACCAAAGCTTCATCCGTGTCTCCCCCAAACTACAACACCTTGGCCGCTTCTCAGCAGTGAGAATGTGCCAGCAGCATGGTGCATCCTCAGGGGGTGGTCTTGGTAAAGGGGTCCATGTAGGCTCTCGGAGTAGGTTAGAGGATGCTTGGACAGGAATCACAGGTGGCTTGGTCTAGAATAAGGCAGCTTGGGTTCTGGGCAGGCACATCCCCTGGACTCCATTGACTCCTCACCCCATGCAGAGGGCACTGCTGAGAAGGCGCCACAATGGTGGGGTGACTCCAAGGCCCGTGACCTCAATTAACATTTCACCCTTCTTCCTCCCTCCACGTTCAGACTGCTCAACATGGAGTTTGGTCAATTTGGTCTGGGCTGCCCCGGGGCAGCTTCCTGCCTGGACCCTCCCTCCTCCACGGACAGAACCCTTTCTCTGTGTCAGACCCAAGCTATGATTTGCCAATTCTGAGCCATGCCATGCTCTCTCATCTCCCTCTGGCTTTGTGAGCTCTAGTTCATACGTTTGAAATGTCTTCTCTTTGTTTTTCACCTAGACAACTTCTATTTACTTAAAGCTCAGATCAAATGTCCTCTGCAAAGCCTTTTCCACTTCTTCCCCAGCCACACCGGGGCAGGATTTTAACCCCTCTTATGGCCGCCATCACATGAAACACACATTACACTCTTGATGAACCTGAGGCCCTCAATAATCGCAGAAACCAGCACAGAGTCTGGAATGTTCAGTGCTGAGTAAATGTTTCTTACAAGAATCATGCTAACTCCGGTGACAAATAACTCTTCGCTGCTTCCAAAACCCAAATAGTTTTCAAGAGATAAAAACTTATCTCGTGTGGAAAACTCAAAGTGTGTATATCCTAAGCAGAAAAAGATGTTCATCCTTAGCAAAAAAAAAAAAGGGATAAAATACATTTATTTGATGTGAGAAAAATGTTAAATGAAAACAGCATTATTACAGATCAAAGGGAATGTTCACATTTAAAATTACACACCTAAAATATGTATTAAATATAGGTGTACTCATAGAAAGATATGTGATAATTATATGTGCCAAAATATTAAGTGTCATTCCCCATAGCATGCAGGGCCAGGAGATTCATTAAAGTCTTGCTTTAATGAACAGTTAGATTGTTTTGTATTAAGAATATTTATTTTATGTTTTAAAAATAAAGGTATATTCTTGGGGCACATTGGTGGCTCAGCCGGTTAAGTGTCTGCCTTCTGCTCAGGTCATGATCCCGGGGTCTTGGGATCGAGCCCCACATCGGGCTCCCTGCTCAGCAGGGAGTCTGCGTCTCTCTCTCTCCTTCTCCCTCTGCCCCTCCCCACTGCTTGTTCTCTCAAATAAATAAATAAAATCTCTAAAAATATATAAAAAATAAAAATAAAGGTATATTCTTTTTTTTTTTTAAGAGTTTATTTATTTATTTGACAGAGAGAGACACAGCGAGAGAGGGAACACAAGCAGGGGAAGTGGGAGGGGGAGAAGCAGGCTTCCTGCTGAGCAGGGAGCCCGATGCAGGGCTCGATCCCAGGAACCTGGGACCATGACCTGAGCCGAAGGCAGACGCTTAACGGCTGAGCCACCCAGGCGCCCCAATAAAGGTATATTCTTAAAATCAAGTGGCACAGAGCTAGAAACCTCCTGGGAATGCCAGCTTTGTTCGAAGGTGTGGGTGCCTCCCTGGGTCAGTGCTTTGAAAATGCCACTCCTCATCTGTAGGCAGCAACCCCGATCACCAGCAGATGAGTGGATAAAGAAAATGAGATATCTATAGACAATGGAATATTATTCAGCCATAAAAAAAGAATGAATTCTGGCCATTTGTAACAACATGGATGGACTTTGAGGGCATTATACTAAGTGAAGTAAGTCAGAGAAAGGCAAATGCTGTATGCTCTCACTTATATGTGGAATCTTTAAAAAAAAAAAAAAGCTCATAGATATAGAGAACAGACTTATAGATTGATGGTTGTCAGAGGTAGGGGGTGAGCAAAAATGGGTGATAGGAGTCAAAAGGTACAAATTTTCGTTATAAGTAAGTCCTGGAATGTAATGTACAGCATGGTAATGATCATTAATCATACTGGACTGCATATTTGAAAGTCACAAAGAGAGTAGACTTAGAAGTTCTCATCACAAGGGGTTATCTGGGTGGCTCAGTCGGTTAAGCATCCAACCCTTAACTTTGGCTCAGGTAGTGATCTCAGAGTCGTGAGATTGAGCCCCACGTGGGCTCAATGTGGAGTTGGCTTGGGATTCTCTCTCCCTCTCCCTCTGCCCTCCCCTCCCCTGTGATTGCACGCTCTCTCTAAAAAAAAAAAAAAAAAATAGTTCTCATCATGAGAAAAAATAATTCTGTAACTATGTGTGGTGGTGGATGTTGACTAGATTTATTGTGGTGACCAGTTTGCAATGTACACAAATATCAAATCATTATGTTGGATACCTGAAGCCAATACAATGGATGTCAACTCTATCTCAGTAGAAAAGTACATATACCCTCCTCATTGTTGTTTTATTCTCCAACTGCAATCTCACCGATGTAGAATAGAACGAGACCATGTGTCTTCTATTTCTTTTAAGGAAAGCGTGATTCGTAGTCTAGTCTTACAAGCACAATGACATCATTATCGGCTGACACTGACTTTGTGCTCCACGGCAAAATCCTAAATCCTGTTACCCGTGAAGTGTTCTTTCTCCAGCCCCCTCACACCCACCAGGCAAGTCAGGAATGCTTTGAACCTAAACGTTTGCCTTTACGTGCACACTCCTCAGATCTCATCGGGCTTTCCATTTTGAAACCCGGGCTGAACCACCAGGCAGCAGAAGCGACCGGTGTACACTTTGGGGATTAGGCTAGGAAACCTGGACCCTCTCCTCACCCAGAAAAGCCAACACTGATCATTTCTTTCTTTCATTAGCAATCTGAATTTGGCCAAGCATTTACCTGTGGCCCCGTCTGAGAGAGCAACTTACAAACGGCTGGGAATCTCTAACTATATTCCAAAGCCAGAGTAAGTGCAACCTTCATGGGTCCATCACCGTTGTTCTCTGCCTCCCCAAGGGCCCAGCTGTTGAAGATCCCTTTCCTACTGTCACCGCAGACAGCCGGTTCCTGGCCCTCCAGCCAACATTACTTAAAGAAATCCACATTTGCCTCCCCAAAGAAGAGAAAAGAAGAAGAGAAATATTTAAGGTTCAAAATCTCTGACACTGACCCTATGGAAGGGTGATAGACCCAAATTGGCAGGAGCATGAGCTTTGGGGCAAATGCTGGATTTGACTCCTGGCTCTTGTACCTGTTCAGCTATGTGACCCTTGGCTACCTATTAATCTCTCTGAGCCTTCACACCCACATCTTTGGAGAAGAACTAGTAATACTATGTCAGAGGGTGGTTTAGAGGTCGAGAGGTGGTTGATGATATAAAATATGTCAGACCCTTGTCTTAGGCTGAGTTCTCCCAGAAATAGAGCCGGAGGTGGGGAGAGAGGGGGGCAAGAATGGAATGAAGACAGAAAGAAAAGCAAGCTTATGGTCTCAACCCAAGACTACCTTCAGCCTGATCCCACAGGGAGCTCTAGAGCACACACTGAACCGCAGAGCTAGTCCCCGATTGAGATAAGGAAGCCAGCCTGGGGCAGTCAGTCACTGGCTGGTGGCAAGGGCAGGTGAGATGCTCCCTTTTAGCCAGAAAAGGTGGCTCCCATTCAGCCAAGTGAGGTGGCTCCCATTCGGCCCAAGTGGCAGCTGTGAGCTATTAGCAGCCAGCACCCACAGCAGCTGGAGGGGGTTTGTACAGACAGTGGACAGATCTTGGCGAGGCACCAGGATCATCCACGACAAAACAGCCTGGCAAGTTAAGTGTTCGTTTGATGATGGTTACCGTTATTATTTTAAATCGTCCTCACAATTTCAGGCTGAGCCAGTTTCACGTCCTGTAGCAGAAACCGTGGCACATCTTAAGCATCTGTTTTTGGCCCCGAGACCTGAAGAAGTGAAGACCTGGTCCGCAGTGATAACATAATGACAGGAAGAAATTTTCCCTCCTCTGATGTGGAAACCAAATGCCCTGAATTGCCCAACATCAGAAACCTCAGAAAACCCTAACAGGATGTTTTGACATATATAGTTCAGGCTTCAGACAACCGTTTCCCAGTGGAAATACTGTGTAAAGAAGAAGGGAAGGTTTAGGAAGTCGAAATGACAGGACAGATCAATTTGAGAAGCTTAACGCGTAAAGCTTGCTATGCAGAGCAATTATACTGAAATGACAGTTTCTCCAAGCAAATTTTCTTGGCCCTTCTGGGGCTGCAGGAAACTGAGGTGTTCTCTTCGAGTCACTAGGAAAATAGCCGGGTGCCATCTGTGCCCATTACATCTGGGGCCCAGACTTCAGCAGAGCAAAGAGCTGCAAATGCAGGGCTAAGCTGCACGGCAGCAAGAAGAGGACAGCTGCGCTCTCTGCACCTCCTCTGTCTCGCGTCCATGCATCTAGGCCACTTAGGGGCTGATGACCCCCATGCATAAGCCCTGGTTAGGACCCTCCCGGGGATTCCAACCTCAGATATCCAAGAGTCTACTTAACGTCTCCACTTGGATGTCCAACAGGCGTCACAAAGTCAACACGACCAAGCGGACCTCCTGATGTCCCCTCTGCTTCGTCCTCCCCAATTCCCCCATCTCCATATGGGGCAACTCAGTTTTCTCAATCACTCAGGTCCAAAATAGCATCCCCATCTCTCTCATTCTCTTGCATAGCACATAGCTAACTGGTCAGCAAGTTCTGCTTGCTCAACCTTCAGAATCTACCCAGAGTCCGACCACATCTTGCTGTCACCTGAGTTGTGATCCTGCCTCACTGGGATTCTGCAACAGACACCCCCCTCCGGTCTCCCCGTAACTGCCCCTGCTCCCCCTGAGTCTGTTCCCAGGGATGCTGTTAGACTCTGTCGGATCAGGCGACCCCCCTGCCCAAAGATCTTCAGTGGCTCCCCATCTCGCTCAGACTAAAAGCTCAATTCCCGGCAGTGTCCCCCGGGGCCCTGTATGCTCCTGCCCCCTCTCTACCCCTCCGATCTTCTGTTCTACTATACTTCCCCTTGCGCTCTCCGTTCCAAACACACGGGCTCCATGCTCTTCTTGGCCAGGCCAGCCCTGCGCTAGCCTCAGAGCTTTGTCCTTGCTGTCCCCTCTGCGAGGGGCACTCTGTCTCAGACACTGGTGTGACTGGCTCCCTCGGGCCTTCCTGTAAATACCACCTGCTCCACGAGGCGTTCCCTGCCACCCCATTTAAAGTGCGCCCCCACCCCTGCCCCTCTTCCAATCTGCCTCTTCTGCTTTACTTATTCCGCAAATAAATGTTGTCACCTGGAATATCTTCTGCTTCACCTGTTTACTTTGTTTTCTGCCTTCCCTGCTGGACCACCAGCTCCGGGAAAGGCCTGCCCTGGGTCTGTTTTAATCTACTGCTGCATCCTCAGCAGCGTCCAGTAAGTAGTCAACACTAGATAAATATTTCCTAAATAAATGGAGGACTAAACTCACTTATACACTTCTTGGTAAATTGATTGCCTTTTTAACATGCATAAATTCATTTGTAAAGGAAATGTGTATCTAGACCGTAAATGAACCTGCATCAACAGTTGTAGAGAGAAGTTATCCGGCAAAAGAAATTCAGCGCAAAGACAATGCTGATACTAAATCTAGCTAGATATTATAAATGGCCCAAGTCTCTAAGCCTGAGGCATAATCTCTTTTCTGAAAAGGGAGATCAGCAAGTGTTTAAAGACGCACTAGCACCAAACTCCGACTGTTTTTTAACTAATCAAAAGAGTCAATAAAGAATGGAAGGATAAATAGCTTTCTAACTCTTTGATTCACTGTTAACTGGTGTTGGGTCTGTGTATCATCTCCTCTACCACCCATAAATACTGAGCATCCCACACGTCTGGAAGCAATGAAATAGATATTAATGACCTTCAATTTTCCAAGTGTCCATTCTTCCCACAGTTTCCCCCATCTCTATATAGGACAACTCAATTTTCTCAATTGCTTGGGTCAAAAACAACATCATCGTCTCCCTGACTCTCTTACCTAATGCATATCCAATCTATCAGCAAATCCCTTTTGCCCTACCTTCAAAATATACCCAGACTCTGACCACAGATCACCGCGTGCCATATCCTTTTCCACGTTGATTGGTGCGGGAGGTTCTGAGGCCGGCTGCACATGGATCGTGCCCTGAAGACATTCACGGTATGGTTGAGAGATAGAGCATGTGTGCAACTCACGGGCATGTAGCAGAGAGTTTAAAGTCGTAGACTCCACAAGGAATACAAATCATGTGCGATTGGGACCTGTGGTTCATTAGGGTAATGTACATTCCTCATGAGAATAATGGGCTTCCTTGCATGCTGCCGTCAGGGGCTTGCCGTGTGATTGGCTTTGTCCAATAAGATGTGAGTGGAAGAAACAGTTTGTGAATTCAGAGTCAGGGCCTTCAGAAACATTACACATTTCGGCTTGCCCTCTGGGAGCAGCCAACCTCTTTCTGGGGAAGAACAGACTTTGATTGGAAATCAATCAGGGATACTTCCCAGTTGGGGTAGCACTGTGGGGTTTCACCCCACACTTAGTGCTCACAGCAGTCTCGCTGGGCTGCAAACCAATAGGGTGTGAGAAGAAAGTACCCCAGAGAATCCTATGCCAGGGATCTGAAAACTGCTATAACCTCACAGCCCCGTAGAGGATAAGGGGCCAGAAAGAAGAAGAAGGGAAGGCTGATGAGGGTTTTCTCCTAAGTATTTGGTTGTTGGTGTTTGCTCTTAGGTGACTTGTTCCTTTGTGTATTTGGGAGAGAAACTGCCTCTTCTTCCTCGCCTGCCCTTCAAGGGTTAGGGTGTTGTCTTCATCCCTGTGCTCCCTTTTTCCCAAAAAACCTGCTACTGCCCTGATCAGAGCCAGTGCTGTGAGAATCTATCCTGTTCTGGGTCCCCCCCCCCCCCCCCCCTCCCCACGACCCCCCCCCCCGGCTGTTGAGAGGTATATTTGAGAAAGCAGGAGCGAGGGTGTAGAGGGTGAGGAGGAGAGCTGAGTGAAGGGTCCGCTGAGGGCAGGAGACTTCTATCTGCAGCTGGTGTTGGGTCCTTCCGGGAACCCTCTGAGGTCCCTGTAGAATGCCCCTGGGAACTGTCCCACCAGAGAATGGGAAGAGGGAGGCGGGGCATTGACCTGCCACCTCTTATACCCCTTTGGTTGAGGGTCTCCCCAGCGATGTTAACCTCCCTCCACCACTTCCTGGTGGCACCTGCCCTGAACTGAGGGGCCTCCACTGAGTGCGTAAATCAGACATGCCGGGGACGTGCCTCAGTACCTCCCACGTGGCTGCCACAACTGAGGGCAGGAGACCTTTCTCCTGAGGGACACACACACACCTGGGATTCAACAGGTTTCAAGCTATGTCATCGTCCCCTCCCCCCACTCCTACGCTTTCCCCCAAGTTCCTAAGCTCAGGCAATGAATGGCCCACCATCCCCTCCATTTTGGAAACTTCAAAGGTATCATCCATCTCTCCCTCTCCCCCACCTATCAGATTAAAATAGGGATCTGAGTCAAAGCCAGGTTTTTCCCTGGCTGCCCTTACCCCATTCTGCAATTCACCATCCCCCAACACCCCACTCTGTTTTCTCACAGCATGATTGCTCTCTGAGACGCACCTGCTTATGACCATTGACATGTTAGTGATCTGTTGTCCACAGCTGGAATGTACGTTCAGAAAGTAGAACCTTCTCTTTCTGGTTCACACCTGCATCTCCAGTGCCTCGAAAGATCCCCAGCACATGGTTGGTGCTCAGTAAGTGTGTGTTAAGTGAACAGGTGGCCCATGGGCAGAGGGACCCACAAGGCTCACCCTGTGGTCCACCAAGGCAAAGGTAAATCAGAAACCTCCCGGTTCGCTGTCACTGGGTCTGTCCCTTTCTGGCTGGTCCCACGTAAGATAAGGCACATGTGTGGTAGGAAGTCTGCACCAACCCCCGGGACAGGGAGGAAGGCTGTGGGGAAGAGAACTAAAGAATTCTGTGCAGAACATCCAAGTTGGAGAAGTCTGTTAAGACCATTGAGGTTCAGTACATTACTTGTTTCTTTCTTTCCAGCTGTACAATTTCACATCTCAGTGAACTTGCAGGGGGGTGTCTGAGCAGTCCACAGCAGTAACTCCCAGCCTTGCCCCATCTCCCACCCACTCCCCCTCCACGCCAGAGCCACGGCCTCCCCGCCTCCCCCACCAGCTCCTCAAGGACACTCACCATCAATACTGGACCCGAGGGACCATTTCTCTTGTTGGTGCAGCCGGGATTTCCTCCCCGAGAGGAGAACATAAAGATTAACTAGGTGAGGAAATTTTTCCCTTGGCTCTGAAGCTGGAGACATTTGTCTCATACAGCACATATTCTCCAGGAGACAGGCTAAATTAAAATACTAATGGACTGCTGTATTTAAAATATATTTACCAATGATTAACAGCTCGGTGGGTGATATATGTCTCAATAATTTCTTATTACAACGTGGGAAAACCTCAATAAATATTCTCAGGGTAATTAGCGGGTGTTTGTGTAACTTTCAGCTGTGTTTTCCTGCACACCCAGAAGGGTGTCATTGTGCCAGCCAGGCCCCTCCTGTGTACAGAGAGGAACCCGACCCACACGAGATACCAGACTTGACGGAAGAGAGGCCCAGCCCTCGGGAACTAGTCCTCCTGCAGATATGTCTGGTTTTGGCCACATACTGCTGGGTAGGTTTGAGAGGATTATGCATTGTTAGCATTAAAAAAAAAAAGAGTACCTATAAAAGTTTTGACTTGCTGATTCTCTGACAGTTCTGAAAATCTGGATACAACAAGCTTCCCTCCGGAGCCACTCAGCGGGGCCTGAGCGGGCAATCCTCGCCAAGCCAACATCCACTGCATCGCATTTTTCATTTAAAGAGCGACCCAGGTCCCATAGATATTTAAGTTTGCAACGCTGGCATGCTCTGACCGGTCTTTCATCGGGCCCCTGCCCCAAGGGTGATGTCCCAATTCGGCACAAATGCCACCAGCAGAGATGCTCGCAAAGGAATGGGGGGAGGGGCTTCCTCAGAGCAGGGGGATCACGGCTCAGGCTTCTGGGATGTGGGCAAGCTGGGTCCGGCCACCCAAGGCCTGCCCTCTCTCCCCAGCCACAGCCTGGAGCCTCTCTTCCCTTGACCCCCAAATCAAGGAGTAGAGGGCACTGGATGGTGTGCAGTCAAGACTCAAAGCCAAGAGTGTCTGGATCCAAACCCAACGCCATTAATCACCACACCTCCATGGCCGAGGGCAGATGTGGTGAGGACAGCTAGGTGCCTCCCTCGTACCTACACACACACACACACACACACACACACACACATACACATGTGCGTGTTTACACAACTCACATACACACGTACACACATATGCGTGCACGCACACACACATATATACACACACGTGCACACGCACACACACATCCCAAGCCCAGAGTTTGTCCAGGGCAGCAATGTGCTCAGCTAAAACATTAATCTCACTGCCATCTTTGCACTTGGCCATCTATGCACGTTGGCATCGGAGTGCCAACCTGGCCCAGTTCTGACCAACGGGTCCTAGGTGCCAATCCCTTCTGCAGTTATCAGGCCAAGTCTGCCTAGGAGGAAACCCTCTGCCAGAGGCATGTGGGCACACTGCTGTGCGCCACCTCCCAGCCCGATCCAAACATTCCCAAGCGATGCTCTTACTTTCTGTCCACTGAAGCTGAGAACCCAGAGGAGAGCAGGGCCCTAAAAGGGACAGGATGTGGGTTCCTGAAAACTGAATGGAGCAGAGCCCCTGCGCTAGCCCCAACTGGCCGGTGATGTGATGTAAGAAATTTTTCTGCTGCATTACAGCCACTGACATTTGGAAACTGTTCCATAATCAGCCTATCCTGTCAAATATACCCATTTGTCTCTCTTACCAAAGGGAGGAGGGTAGAGAGTTTTCTGAAGACCTTCTCTTCCGCCCCTGGGTTGATCTCCAGTGAAGCAGCCTCCCAGTATGGGAAAGCCATCTTCTGTCTGCCCCTGGAACAGGGGTCCACCCACCAAAAAGGGAGATGCGGCCACATCCCCCAAGTTAGAAGCTTCCCCTTGGATTAGCCTTCAGAGAGGCACTTTCCTGGCCAACTTGGGTCAGGACCCAGGAGGGAAGCAGAGACACCGACCCCTTGCTGCTCTTAGCCTCAAAGAGCAATGTTCTGAATCTCGTTTCTAACCTGAAGGCTGCCCTGAGTCTTCCCTCCTTCCGGGACTAATCCCTGAACCCGTTCCTCCCCCAACCAAGGAGGGATTGCCATTACATTTCACAATCCGAGGTTGTCCCTGTGGTAACAGCTGGGTTTTCTCAACCTCCTCACTTCCAGGGAAAAAATATGTTCTGATGCCCTTTGCAGGTACATCAGCATGGACCCGAGGGTGAATGCATCTGACTTGGATGAATAACTTCATCTCCCTTAAGGAAATCCCTTGGGGTGAGCCCCCTTCCAGGCAGATGGCAGGGGGTTCCTCCCCTTCAACACCTGGAAACTCACCCTGAGGGGCTCAGAACTGGGGGCAAAGACCAACATCTGTACTATCTCCACGTCACCATCCCAACCCAAATGTGACCACCCCTCCCCTCTCTCATGCAGGCCAGCCCCAAGGGAGAGCTAGAAGAACTCTAGTCATTTATGGCGGCCCAGACAGGAAGGGAGAGACTGAAGGATGTCCAGGTTGTCATTCCAAGAAGGAGGAGAGCCTTGTGTCCAGGGAATGGCCCAGTGGGTGGGAGGAGAGCACTGCACCCTCAGTCCATCAGACTTGTCCTATGCCACAAAGCCCCCATCTAGCACTACTTGCCTTGGACCGTCTTGAACTGCACACCACTCCCCCGCATCCTGGCTCTCGGAAAGTGACTCCATGATCATTTTTTCTTGGTACCTACCCATATTCTGTCCGGTTGTGGCATCATCTTCCCCCTCAGACCTGACTTCTGGTCTTACTCCCCCGTGCTTCACTGTCCTCCTCACCTGCTTTTTTAGCCACTCTGGAAAAATATCCCACCTGCCCGTCCCAGCCCTGAGACCTCACAGGGCATCACAGAATGGAGCCTGGGAGCCAGCAGATGCTAAGCCACCCCCATGGTGGGTGAAGAATTCACTAATTGCCCAGCTCATCCCTGGGATCTCAGTCACCAGTGTCCCTCACCAACTAGGTCTCAGGAGAAACAGATATGTCTTTTTTAGGTATTTGCTTAACAGGATGACAGAGATTCCTCAAGTGATCCTTGGTCAAAAAACACTTTGATAGAGACCTTGCCCTTGGAGGGTAACTCAAACAGCAAGACACCAAAGGGACTCACCTTCCCTTGGATTGCCTTGGCCTCTGTGGGGGTGAAAAGACATCCCCAGGGGGATGGTGCTTTGTGCCAGCGGCAAGCACAGACTGTTGTCAAGCAAGAAGCTGGAGACCCAAGCAGAGAAGGAAGGATTCCATGGGAACAGCAGCTGGTCCCAGCAGGCTAGTCCTATGAAAAGGGCTTAACTCTAGAAGTAGATTGGATCTAGCAGTAGGTCAGATCTAGAAGTATGTTGGATCTCTAAGTAGGTAGGATCTAGACTGTGGAGGGCTCGAAACTCCAGAATAAGGAGTTTAGACCTTTTTTTCCTCAGGGTGCTCAGGAGACTTTGAAGGTGTCCTATCATCCTCTCGCCCTGATCAAGAAAAGTTCCTGCCAGACCTCCCCTCCCAGGGGAATGACCCTCAAGCCCTAGGAGAACCATCTCCAGCACTTCCCATCTCCTCCAGCCCCAGTTTGCCACTGCAGAGCTCAGAGAAGGCCAGGAAGGGCCAGAAACGCCAGGATCCCAGGGCACTTCATCCACTGCAGCTTCCTGCCCTCTGTGTCTGCGGAGTAGAAAGAGCAGAGGCTTTGGAGCCAGGCATGGTCAAGGGAGCCCCAGCGCAGCCACGTGACACCTCAGTTTCCCCATCTTTAAAGTAAAATCAGTGATGTCACTAACCCAGAAGGCTGTCTTGAGGGTCAAAGGAGGAAATACATAAATGTGATCAGCACAGATGTATGCAGACCACCTTGACACAGGAGGCGGGCTTTCTGCACATGCTGTTTGTCTCAAACCAGAAGACCAAGGCTCCAGGTAGAGCTGTCAGGAACAACATCACATCCTCTATAGAGTTCCTGTCTCCCCACTCTTCTCTCCTTGAGTGGACAAATACTTATTAGTGGCTAAGCTAATAAACATGTTAGCCAAGTATGTAGTAGGTGCTCAACAAATACTCATAAAAAAAACCTTACTACTGGAAACAGTGGCAAGTAACTGAATAAAGGAACAAGTGATCAGCATATGGAATCCACAATCTGCCTTTTCTCCTCTGTAAGCTTGTGCTTGAACTGGGCTGAATGTGTCTCCAGCACCAGATAGAGACCCACTGGCCCCAACAAACAGCTTCTGGAGCACCTTTACTCCCTCGGCATATCTAGGTGGTCTCAGGGGGTCTCAATGAAAGGGACCCATCAAATCGGAGAGACATGAGCGACAGGTTAGCAACCATGACAACTACAAGACCAGACAACGAACGTCAGGCAGAAGAATGTTTTCAGTAGGTTTTGGTGGGACCTCAAATTCAGGAACCAGATGATTGAGTGTGAATCCTGAGGGCCAGATACACTCCTTTTTCTCCCATCTTTTCATTCATAAAGTGGGGGGAAATATGGTATCTGCCTCGTGCAGTGGCCATAAATATTAGGTGAGTTAATATTAAATGTGAGTTAAATGTGTAGAACAGGGGGCACCTGGGTGGCTCAGTCATTAAGCGTCTGCCTTCAGCTCAGGTCATGATCGCAGGGTCCTGGGTTCGAGCCCTGCATTGGGCTCCCTGCTCCACGGGAAACCTGCTTCTCCCTCTCCCACCGCCCCCCTCCCACTTGTGTTCCCTCTCTCACTGTCAAATAAATAAATAAAATCTTTTTAAAAAAATGTGTAGAACGGTACCCAGCACACGAAAATTTTCTGTGGATGTGTTTTTGACTATCAAAAATCTGACTTCAGAAAACCTAACTGAAAATGGCCTTTTTTTTTTTCTGTTTGGCAGTGAAACACCATTCATTCATCTAGGGTCACGAAATGCTCCAGCTCCTGCCACAAACCTGCTTTGGGAAGCCAAGGATATAGCTATCAGAGAGTGCAGGATAAAACATTGAGATCCCAGCTCCAAACTGTCAACTTCTGGGCAGTCTAGACAAACATCTTAGTCTCACTAATCCCCAGGAATCTGCTTTCCTGTCTTCATCCCAATGGTCCCTTCTGCTGCAGCCCTGAAGTAAATAGACTTCATGGGTCTTTCAGAACCTTGGAGAGCTGCCCCAAAATCTAATAAAGTGCTGAGGTCACTGCCTTTTAGGAGTCCCTGGGGAGAGTATTCTGGAGTCCCTAGGAAGTCAGTGCCCCCTTCCCATCTGCCATGGCAGTCCCCTTCCCCACCCCATGCCTCTTCCATGAACCCAGAGCCCTGACTGGTTAACCAGCCAGCCGCTCCTATGAGACCCAGAGGTGCAGAGGCCGTTTGTCCAGCTGCATGGGGCTGAGAATCCGAAAGAAGCGAATGTCAGGTAAGATCAATAAAGCTCTGAATGGATTGGAGAAATGAGGTTTGAGCCTTAGCGTACGTGCTTAGCCAAAGCCCTGGAGACCAGCATGGATAAAGGTGATGAATGCCGCAGCCAGCAAATGTGGCAGCCCCAGGTGAGAGGGCAGGGAAGCCAGCCAAGAGGGGGCCCGGGGGGAATGTAAAGAACCCTGGGCTGGGGGCAACAAGGCTTGGGTTCTAGTGTGAGTTCACCACTAATTCCCCATCTCTGGACAGAGTTCAGGCTCTGGAACCAAAGCTCTAGGCTCAGATCCTGGCTCTACCTCTTAGCAGTGGTGTGACATTGGGAAAATCACTTCCCCTCTCTGACTGTCATGTATTCCCTCCGAAAAGTGGGGTTAATAATAGTACTCATGTCATGGGGTTGTTGTGAGGATTAAATAAATCAGTGATCGGAAAGCATTTGGAAGAGTATCAGGTGCACAGCAAGCACTCAGGAAGCATTAGCTAATGTTATTAATGACAAAGAGGAGGTGGAGCTGAGGGTTGTTCTGGAAGGGATACGGCCAGCACCATGGAGGACTGTCCCTGTGCATTCTACTCATGATTCAAGGTGCATATCACAGAATGGCTCCTAACTGCAGGTCACTTCCTTCATCCAGTACTCAACAAAGCAATAGTCACCTGTACCAAAATTAGGGGAATGTTTGACTCTGTCATACTCATTGAGGAAAAGCACAATGTACCCAAGATAACAGGCACAGAACTTCATGAACAATTCAAAATCGTTTTCCAAAATTTGGGCTCTCCACTATTTTCTCCTTACATGCTGGCTGGAAAATCTAATCTCCATGCAGAAAGCAATGGTCTGGGTGTCACTCACCTGCCAAATCTGGAACGGCAACTACCTGGAATGTTAGGTGGAGGCTGATTTTAAGACGCGGTGAGGAGGAGATCTGAGACCAACTGGCAAGGTCTGCTGTGGGCAGTGGTGGAACAGGGGCCATGTACTGCCATCCCTGGTCAAGTTATCCTCCAAGAGACTTCCACTTTGGAAAATCTAGGAGCTCATGAAAGTCACCAGTGAGATGAAGCAGAGAAACAGCAAACTAAGGGCCCACTTTTTAGTGACAGGGTCCATGCCATAGAGCCATCTCTACACCCCAGATCTGGTACCTTCTCCCACAGCCAAAGGGACCTATGAAATCAGCTCAGCACAGAGAAAGGGGATGAGGGTTCTGCCACTAACACGCTGTGTGATTTTGAGCAAGCCCCTTCCTCTCCGAGCCTCAGTTCCCCCAACTGTAAAATGAAATGGATAGACCTTAAAATTTAAGGAAAGGGTCAGATACTTATACTATTAGGTATGCTTGACCTTGCTTCTGATGACACAGGAGAATGGGTCAGATTGGGGTAAGACCGCCCAGAAGTGGGAGCCAAACGTCCACAGGGGTCCATGAGAACAGGGGATGTCGCGGCAGCCCTGTGGCTGCAGTCAACATACCAACAGCCAATTTGAATTTCTTGGATTTCTCAGAGGCATCTACAATACAATATGTCCAAAGTGAAGTTCTCATTCACAATTTCTGCCAAAACTACTCCTCCTACATATGAGTAAAGGTAAACATCTCTCAGCCAGCTATTCAATCCAAAAACCTTGGGAGAACTTTGATGGTTCCCCTTGCCTCATTGCCCATTGGCAAACCCTCCTGTGTCTACCTCCAAGGATAGCCTGAAGCCACCTCTCTGCCTCTTCTCCCCAAACATTGGGTCCCGGCCCTCCCTCCTACTTCTCTTCCTGCAATCAGTTCTTCCCACAGACCCACGACAGTCTTACTCTGATGACCGTGCCACTCCGGTTTAAAATCCCGCCCCTCCCCCCCCCCTTGAATTCTATTACACTTAGGATCAAATTTAAATCTCTTACTATGGACTACAAAACAATGCTGACCACCTCGCCAAGTAGTATTTAGCTTCTAGGAGGAGAAACATTTCTCAAGAGATAAATAGAGTCTCTATGGCTGGGAGAAAGGCCTGGCATTTCGTGACTTTTTCAAAATATTTTCAATAGCAATTTGGAGGCTCTGCTCATCTGACATTTATCTTCATTTGGCATGGGAAATGGTTGAAAGACACGGAGGGCGGGGAGCATTGCTTACAAATGTTGGGTGGTGGCAAAGGGGACCTCTTATAAGAATCCATCACAAAGAGGAGCTGTGGCCACTCGGCTCGATGAAATCTGCCCCATCTGCTTTGATTTATTCAGCCGGGGTGCCCCCTGATAGCTTGACTCATTTGAAGGATAATTATCCACTGTGTTATATACGCCAGTCCCTTGTCCCCAGGAAGCTGGTGTCAAGGAGGTTAGACAAGTGACAAGTGACAAAGCATGTCCGATCATTGCTCATACCCCGGGAGAGGTGGCCAGCTGGGGTCGGGTCACTGGGCCCCGGGCGTGTGCATAGGGGTCGGCTGTGTCTGCCTGTTCTACTGATGGTGGCCCTTCTCCTGTCCCCTGCATATCAGAGGCACAGACTGCCTTTCCAGTCTGCTCCTCCCCAAAGTGACATCATTCAGGGTGGAGCTCAAGTCAGCACCTGGGGGTAGCAGCTCACTGTTGCAGGGTTTGTGCCCAATGTTCTCTGTGTGTCCCTCCAGATTCACTCTACCTATTTCTACCTTCTCCAGGCCCAGGAGGCTACTTCTGGAGTTAATATCAGTTACCTCCCTGAATCCAGCTTCAGGCTCAGTGTGGCTCCTGGGTGGCGCCAACAGGGCTGTTGGAAGGAATGAGACTCAGCCCAGTGCCTGGTACATGGTAGGTGGATAATGACTGGTATCCCTTCTTATACGTAAAGCCACTGAGCTATATGGTTACATCCTAAGGCCATCTGACTGCTCTGAGTAAGACAGCATTCTGGTTAAGAAACACAGGCTCCAGGGGCACCTGGCTGGCTCAGTTGGTAGAGCATGCAACCCTTGATCTCGGAGTTGTAAGTTTGAACCCCATGTTGGGTGTAGAGATTATTAAAAATAAACTCTTAAAAAAAATAACAAAAAACAGAAAGAAACACAGGCTCTAGCATCGAACTTACCTGGGTTATAGCCCAGCTCTGACCATGAACAGCTGTGCAACCTCAGGCAAGTAACTCAAACTCTCTGAATGGGAAATGGGTCTGAAGGTCTTTATGAGAATAAGGCAGAGAAAGTACTCAACACCCTGCCTGTAGCTTTAATACTGATGGTTGTTGCGTTGCTGTTGGCAGCCTTACTTTAAAGGAACATTGAGCCATTACCACCCAGTACCCCTCCTTCCAGATGGTTGTAATTCTGACTCCTGCTCTTTTACTGAAGCTGGAGATAGGTGGGCTCGGGAGGAAATATTTATGTAAACCAGTGACTCTCCACCCCAGTTGCACATTAGAATCACCCAGGGAGCTTTGTGAATCCTTATACCCAGACAGCAGCCCTGACCAATAAAATCAGGATCTCGGGAAGTGGGACCCAAGCATCAGAGTGTTAAGTCCCCGAGGTATCCATTCTGGTTACCAGGGTGGGTGCACTGAGAATTGCCATCAGAGCATTGTTCCTACCGGCCGATTCGCATACATAAATCAACAAAGCTTCTGACAGGTTTTGGAGATAAATATGAATTTGCCCCTCTTTACTCTAGGAGGAAACTGAGGCACAGAACAGAGAAGAGACATAAAGGGTAGAGGTAGTTATCGTCGTCCCCATTCCAGAAACAAGGAAGCTGAAGCCTGCCCCAACGGTCCCTACACGGTGTGGAGATGGAACCGCATCGTGGCATTTTAGCGGGAATCACATGGTGGCCATCACCCAGGCTGCGGGGGCTCCCTGCGGGGAGCAGTAGCTTCAGTGGAGGAACGTGGCATTACAAGATCTCCCGGGGCCTTTCACGGTGCAACCCAAGCAGGAAAACCAAGAGCCAGCTTTAGTCTGCCTTTGCGCGGGAACGCGAGCCAGGCCCTCCCCGCTCCACCTGTCAGTTTTGAAATCTAGCAAGGGAAAGTGTACACACAATGGAAGATTCCAGAACAGGAAAAAGAACGTTAGTAATGAAATCTACATAAAGTCCATGGGTGACTTAATAACATTGTCCCAATGTGAACATTTCTGTTTTTTTGTTTTTTTGTTTTTTGGGTTTTTTTTAAGATTTTATTTATTTATTTGAGAGAGA
Source organism: Mirounga leonina (assembly GCF_011800145.1). Classification (NCBI taxonomy): domain Eukaryota; kingdom Metazoa; phylum Chordata; class Mammalia; order Carnivora; family Phocidae; genus Mirounga; species Mirounga leonina. Next base: position 18,716,172 of record NW_023270763.1, on the reverse strand, counting down.
GAGAATGAGAGACAGAGAGCACGAGAGGGAAGAGGGCAGAGGGAGAAGCAGACCCCCTGCTGAGCAGGGAGCCCGATGTGGGACTTGATCCCGGGACTCCAGGATCATGACCTGAGCCGAAGGCAGTCGCTTAACCAACTGAGCCACCCAGGCGCCCGAACATTTCTGTTTTGCTAAACGCACCACAGTAAGGTGAGACATGAACATAACCAGAAGCTGGGTGAAGGGTATTCCGAAAGTCTGCACTATCTTGGCAAATCTGCAAACGTTTAATAAACAAATAAGTGAAAAGGCATGCCGGGGCCTTCCCCCTTTCTACCACATCCCCAGGAATCATGCTGAGGCCCCAAGCCCCAGTACTTCCGAATGTGACTATATTTGGAGGTGGGGCCTTTGGGGAAGTGATTTGGCTAAACGGGGATGTTAGGGTGGCCCTAACCTGATCTGACTGGTGTCCTTACAAGAGGGGGAGGAGGACAGGACACGGGGAGGGACATCGCGGATGTGCGCGCCCCAAGAGCAGGCCATCTGCAGGCCACAGAGTGAGGCCTCAGTTGAAACCAGCCCTGCCGGCACCTCAAGCTCGGACATCCAGCCTCCAGAAGCATGAGACACAAATCCCTGCCATTGACAACCCCCCCCACCCCAGGCTGTGGTACTTTGTCTGGCAGCCCAGTAGACCGGTACAGCTCCCTAGGGATACTTCTCCCTGTGGGGGCTCCTGGAGGAAGGGGGGGTCAAAGAAGAAGGGGAGGGGGCAGGAAGAAGAGAGGAAGAGATGGAAGCAATGAAAGAGACAAGGGGAGAAGTTTCCAAAAGAAAAAGAAGAGGAGCCCTGCGTTTAATTTCCACCCAGGACTGGCTGTACGGGTTGTTAAAATATTGACAACCTGCCCTAATAGTTGGGGAATAGCTGCCCCAAGTGGCTCCCAGTCAGCCTGTCCCCACCCAAGACCCCCCAGCTCTCCCCCAATCCAAGGGGGCTCTGGACCCAGTCTTCCAGCCATCATGTTCCTGATAGGACAGGGATGTCTGGGCCAGTGATAAATATTGCCACCCTCACCCTGTCCCCTTACCCCTTACCCATAACTCTATGTGGCCTCAGGGGACCTAACTTCCTGGTCCCTTTTCTTCATCTCTAAAAGCCTGGAGTTTTTCTGAGCATTCAGAGGGATTACAAAGGGAAAGGTCTCAGTATGGTGGCCTAAGGGTCCCCCCCCCCCAGTGTGTATTAATGCTGGGGTCTTGATCATAGTTGTGGTCACCAGGGGACAATTACAGCTGTAACTCACCAGTGCCTCCTGGCGGTTGTGGTAATAAAGCTGACACATGTCATAACCAGGAGGAGCTGGGGTAAGGGAGGGGTCTCTGGGGTTAACAGACCAGACCTACAGGGTGCCTAGACCCCACAGGAGCATATCCACTGACCCCACCCAGTGCCCCATGGAGTCTAGGGACCTCAGGCTCCAGCGAGGCTCCCTAGGGTGGCCTGATGATCTGATGGGGACTCGCCTTGGGAGTCACAGAGCTGGATTTGGGAGGCTGAGGTCAAGCCAGAGTAAGGACCATGGGCCAGGAAAACTGAGACAGTGACCAGGAATGGGGAGAAAGATGGGTGGAAATATAAATATAGCAATGTTTGGGAAGAAGGCAGCCGGAGTTCCCCAGATCCTCAAGATTCGGTGCCGGGGCTGCAGAGCTGGGCAGCCCCTCTCCTGATGATGATTTACTGAGCACCTACTAGGTGCCCGCTGCTGAGCTAGCCGTTCTGTATTTACACGTAACCCAACCTCATCTCAGCCGGGTCTTGCCGACGCACCGTAAATCAAAGCCCATTTCACAGACACAGAAAATTGAGGACACGGGATACACAGTAACTTGTTCAAGGCCAAGTAGAATACATGATGTCATCCAAGTAAAGAGGTAACATCCTGTTCAATAAATGTTTAGATAGCATCAAAAAAAAAAAAAAAAAAAAAAAAAAGGTCAAGCAGAAAAGCCAAGATGGGAACTCAAGTCTCTGTGACCTCTACACCCACACGGCCCCCATGAAATCCTACAATCGTCCCTAGCTGGGGCTGGTCTGCTTCCGGGTGTGGGCTGCCTGCCGGGTAGATGGGCAGGGGCCAGCAAGGCGGGGCTGATGGCCCTGGCGTCTGTGCCCGCCCCTGGAGGCTGGTTGTCCGCCTCTCCCAGCTCCCCAGACCAGGTGGTAGGAGGGCGGGGAGAAACATCGAGTGGCCACATCTGCGGCACTGACCACTGGCGGCAGGTGGGGTAGCAAACACCATGGCAACGTGACCATGTCATCAGTAATGGCTTCCGCCACGCTGCATGCAGGGCTGTGACATGACGAACGGGGCTGCAGGTGGCCTGACAAGCCGGGAAATTAAGATTGAGGAGCACAGTGCCGGGAGCTCAGTACTCTGCAGTAATGACGTCCCGAAGTGGGAGGAAGAAGCCCACGCGCTGGAGCTGGGGCATGTCCCCACCCCTCCTCCTCCTCCACATCCCCTCCTAGAGCCCGGGGTGGGGTGCCTGAGCCTCTGCCATTCTTTGAGGCTCCTGACATATTAAAAAATATAAGAATGCTCCCTGCCTAAAAAAAAAAAAAAAAACCTCACAAGAGTCATGGCACATCTCTAGTGAACATATTAACATTTTAAAACCCTCGGGAAAAAAAAAAAGGCAAAGCAATGTAATTATACTTTTCAAAAGATAATTATGGGAGTTCTAAAATATTATCAATTCCGTGTTCCCTATGGGCAGTGAGGTCCAGGTTTGGGACATAAATTTAAAGTTTGAGAATAAATGACTTCTTCTGAACCTGTTGGTGGATCTCTGAATATAATGATGGGTAAGCCTTATTTGGATGTGATGGCAGGAATCTAAACTGTGTGTGTGTGTGTACATTTGTGTGTCTACACACATACACACCAGCATTTATTATGTTCCAGATAGAGCACACAATATAGCTTTGTAGACAGTCAGGCATTTAAATCTCAAAAACCTTAGGAGTAGGTACTGTTATCCACCCCATTTTGCAGATGAGGATACAGAGGCAAAGAAGGCCTGAATGACTTGCCCAAGGTCACACAGCCACTGAACGGCACAGCTGGGATTTGAGCTCAGGGCATCTGGCTAGAGAGTGTGTGTTTGTAACCGTCACGATGGGTGCATCTTCAAGTCTTTGGGGAAGGTGAGGTCCAGACCACAGGGACCTCCTGATCTCCCCCATGCACTAAAGGAACACAGAGGTCTTGCAGAGCAAAAATATTCCCCCAGAGCATGGCTGCATTATTTCGGCATGTCCATCAGCAGCAGACCCTGGAACACCCCCCACCCCAATAGCTCCCACTCTTCTGCTTCCAATGGATTCCCCATGCTGAACCAAGACTGTGCATTCCCGTTCACCCATTGGATGGGCCTTTTGACATCAGCACTGACAAGAACCCATCAGGGCTGGGGCTGGCTCAGTCAGAAGAGCATGTGATTCTTGATCCCCAGGGTCGTGAGTTCAAGCCCCACATTGGGCATGAAGATTAGTTACTTACATAAACCAACAAACAACAACAACAACAAAAATGAATCAGGGCTGTGACAGCTCCCCCCCACAGTGTGGGGCCCACCCAGAGGGTCCCCACGGGCCTCCCCAGCTTCTTCACATGCCTATCTCAAACACCCTCCCCAGAGAGCTCTTTCCCCCCGGTCAGTTCATTATCACCCTGTTTAATTTTCTCCATGATACTGACTGAATCTAAAATCTCCCAATCTATTCAATTACCTCTTGGCATATTATTTACTGTCAGTCTCTGTCCAGCAGAAGTCAAGCGCAAATGTAAAAAAGCTACATCCCTAGCACCTAGTGGTTGGCACATTGTAGGTGCTCAATAAATGTTTGTTGAATAAGTGAAGGCTGAGGTCCCAGCATCAGCAACATTTCTGGGGGAAGGAGGGACGGTTATTTGATAAAGTCACATTCTCCAAAAGAGCCAGCTCTCCAACAGGGTTTAAGTTACTATGCTGATAGAACTATTGTTAAGACCTTGGCAAAAAGCCGGGAGGGCAATCGGTATGGACAAAGGAGTGGGTCTGCTTAACACAGATTGAACTAGAAGTGGTCAGACCGTGAGAAAGTAGCTGAGGAGAATAAACTAGTCCATTTGCTCACTCTCCACCAACTAACAGCCTAAGCCCTGATTTCTTGCCCTCTCCCCCTATCTAAGCACTTCTTCTTCAGGCTGACCCTAGCTAGACTTCTGCCCACCCACCCTGCAGTAGGAGGTCACCAAAGAGCCGAGGGAAGGGAGGGGCTCCATTTTTGCTGGCCTGGAAGGAGGTAGGGAGGAAGCTTCTCTCCCCTGAACACCCAATATGTGCCAGGCTCTCTGGTTTAGAGGTCTGAGCCTTTAGCACCTCGGGTTTTTATCCATCCCCATTGTACAGATGAGAAAAGCAAGCTCAGAGAAGCCCTGTAATTCATCCAATGTTCATAGCAAAGGAGAGGAGGGACTCCTGGTGCCCAAAGCTTCATCCCACTGACGTAGCAGGGATGAGTGCCGGCTGGTGGGGGGTTAGCTCTCCCTTCTTGCTGCATGACTATATTCATTGCCTATTCTCACTAGGACAATTACCACAAATTGAAAGGCTCCAAAAAACACAATTTTGTTACAGTTCTGCTGTCAGAAGTCCTAAAATAAAGGGGCCTGTGTTCCCATGGGAGGTTCTAGGAGAGAATCTGACTCTGCCTTTTTTTATAAGGACCATGTGATTACATGGACCCAGCAGATAATCCAGGATAATTTCCCATCTCAAAATCCTTAATCTCATCCACAGAGTCCTTTTGCCACATGAGGTAACATATTCACACGTTCTCAGGACTAGGATGTGCACTTCTTTGGAGGACCTTTATTCCGTCTGCCACATCCATCAGCCCGATCCCCATCACGGAGGGGAGGGCAAATACCGGTCCTATAATATGAGAAAAAGTATCTGCACCAAAGAGAGAGTCAGACAAAGTGCTGAGTGCAGGCTACGGGGGAGCCTAGTGCAGTCCTTACGCGGGGGGTGCAATGAGCAAGGGGTTGTTCCAAGCTCCCTCTGCGGTCAACTCATTGAACTGCCACAACAGCTTTATCAGATAGGCACTATTTTTGTCCCATTTTACAGATGAGGGAACTGAGGTGCAAAGCAGCCAAGGAACTTGCCCAACCCAGCTGGTTAGGTGGTGGGGCTGGGCTTCGACCCCAGGCCCAGAGTCTTGACCACTCTGCCTTGGAGCTGGACTCTCGCCTGCAGGCATTATTGACTATTATGAACCCCTTCTGGACGTAACTCAGCTTCCATTTCTTGAGGGCTTGCGATGTGCCAGGCTGTGGGGCTGTGTGAAGTCCCTTGAGTCCACTGTCTCACCTAATCCTCCCACAAACCTGGACAGAGTCCTCCCCCTCTTTGTAGTGATGAGATAATAAGAGGACCAGAGGGACGAAAGGAGTGCTAAAGACAAAACCGAACCTTGGGACTTTAAAATCCAGGCTGTTACCGCTACAGTCCCCTGCAACTGAGGGCAGGGGTTGCCAAAGCCTCCAGATGAGACCCCAGTCTGGCAGGTGTTTGGAGCCATTGCCTCCCTGCACAGAGCCCACTTTGCCCTTCAGGAGTGGTCCAGGGGCGGGGGAGGCAGCGTAATAATGCATGGCATCCGGGAGATAAAGCGTGTCCATAACCGCTGCTAGCGGAAGCTCATCAATGGTGCACGGGGTTTTAAGTTTCCCAGCTCGGATGAAGGCAGTTCCCGCCTTGCCTTGAGCCAGCATAAAAGATGTGACCTGCAAAGGTTACATCTATCTCCCGAGACAGCCCTCCACCCCAGGTGCTGGGGCTGGGAGTGCCACCGTGACATGTAAGCAGGAACCCCCTGCGCCCTCCTCCCACCCAAGTTCAGTGGAGCCCAGCTCAGGGTCATTGAGTTTCCCATGTTGGGTCCCACACCACCCCCTCCTTTGCTGACAGAAGCTTCAACCTCTGGGGTGGAGCCCCATGGCTCTGGATTTGGGGGCCCCTAGGGGGCTAGAATCAGGCTCCCTGGACTTCCAGAATGCGGGTCCTAACCCCAAACTACGTTCATTCATTCATTCACTCCTTCATTTGTTCACTCACCAAAAATGCATCGAGCAACTACTTGGTGCTCTAGGTGCCGCTCTAGGTGCCGGCGAGAAATGGCAACCAAGAGAGAGACTTCCTCTTAGAGAACATTCCAGAGACGAAGTACATAGCATGAGAAACTTCGTGCCCATTTTCATATGTGGCGTTTAGGAGCAGAGATGGGGCAGCCCCAGCCAAAGTCACAGTTTATGAGTCACAGAGCTGGTTACTTTTTCTTTTAAAGGTTACTGACTCGAAACCCCTGTAATGGATGACAGCCAAGTTTGGAAATCGGAAAGATGCCTTAAATGTAAATCTTGGGAGAGAATCATACGTGAAAGGGAAATCTGAACTTAGCACGAGTCCTGGCACATAGTAGGTGCTCACAAAAATAGTTATGGAAGGAAGGGTACAAGGGAGGGAGAGAGGGAAGGAGGGAGGAGGCTCAATTTCAGGGGTGATCATGTTTCCTGCTGAAAGAGACAGTGAGGCTGACAGTTTTATTGTTCAATTGTTTCGTATGGATTTTGAATAAAAAATAAATTGGCTTCTTTTAAAGAGGACAATCCTGAAAGCCTGGGAGACTGGTGGTGAATCATGCATGACTGCCCTTGGCTTTGTTCCTGGCAGTGGGAACTCCCCGTTTGCAGTCAGGATATCTTAGAGCTCAGTGGGGGAGGGAATGACCCCCTGACTGCCCTCCTCCAGGCCTGGCCCTGGGGCCCTGGGGGAGGAAAACAGTATCCTGGGGGAGCTCCTCTACCCCCTCTTGCTGCTTCACTCTTTGCAAATAATGGCCCAGAAGAGGCAGACCCCAGTTGCGTTCACAGCCCCTGTGTGGGATCTGCCCTGAGACCTGGTACCTGCTGCCTCCGACTCACTCTGGGATCTTGGGCAGGTCTCTTCCTCATCTGTAAGACGTGCCTAGGAGAACCTTGATGTCCATGGCACATGCAGCATAGAGCCAGCCTCAAATGAGGCTGCATCACGTCAAAAGCAGGAGTTAACGGGTTCTCAGTGGTATGAAGGCGACTCTCTTCACCAATGAGGGAATAAGAAGGAATAAGTTCTTAAAGAAAAAAAAGAAATTCAACAGAGTAAATTTAAAGATCGAATTGGCTTTATTGGGTGATTCATGAACTGGGTGGCATCCCATCTAGCAGGTCAGAAGGAGGCCTGAGGATGAGCTAGATGGGATGGCAGACTCTCGCAGGCAGGAGGTGGGGTGAGGAAGTTCTTCTAGCAAAGAGCTGCTTGTTTCAAGCCAGGTTACCTTCCTTTGGGAGACCATAGTGATCTATCAGGGGGATTACCCACCAGTGTTAACCAAGAAATTCCAGACCAACTGCTTAGGGATACATTCCTGAGAGAAACTGAAACTGAAGTTGGGTTAGGGATGAAGTCTTGACTTGGTGATGTGGGCTTAGCACGAGTTACTCCATTTTGGGCCCGGTGTCACTGGCTTTCACTGGCCTGTCTCAAAGCCCCATGCCTGTCACTGAACCAATCCCTACAGCCAGGATGGGTGGCATGTGCTAACTGGTCCAATACAGGCCACTTGGTCACCTCTTGTGGCTAGAAGATCATCAACTCAGCCCCACCTGAACCAGTAGGATTGAGAGCGAAAAGGATGATTTCCCACAGGAAGATCAGGGTACTATTTCAGAAGATGGAAACATGGCTGTGGGGCAGGCAACAATGGCGGAAGGCCTTGGGCGGGGCTGTTGTGCGGAGGGTTTGCTTGGCCCTGACTCAATCCCACCACTATCTGCTTTCATTTCTGTCTCCAGCCATATAACACTGGGGGACCCAAGCCACTCGCCCACCTCCCATCCATGTGTGGAAGAGACACTCATCGGCCTCCCATCCTGTGTCTTGGAAGACAAGCTCCCCGTTGCCCACCACATAGCTGAAGGCCAATATCAACAATTCAGTGCTTGTCACCCCTGTCCCTGTTACCATCCCGGGTGCTCTCGCTTCATGCTGCTCAGCTCTGGGGCTGTGCTTCTGAAGCTCTTCCTGCCTCTGTCCTCCACTTCAGACTCAAGCGTGTTCCTCAGACTTGATGTTTGACCTTAGCATTCTCTAAAATGTGACCTGGACTCACACCTAGGGCACTTCCTGACCGCTTGGGAAATCATTTCTCCAAAACAGGCACAGAGACCCCAGGCCTACCAAACACTGACACCCCTACCCACTCCCAGAGGAGGAGTGGCCCCTGTGAGATAAGAGAAAATACATGTATTGGTCTCTCCCTCCCCTGGTTCCGACACAGAGCTCCTAAAACCTATTGGAATTTCCTGTGACAAAGGGCATTAAAGGTGTCGTTTGTTATGTTAATGAGGTGACTCTTGGACCTCACCTAAGGAGGAGGGTTGGTTGTCAGGACAATTAACCACATGACTAGGGGGCTGGAACTTTCAGTCATAGTCCCTGGCTTCCTGGGAGCCGAGAACAGCTGGAGTTTGAACCAATCACCAATGGCCAATGATTTAATCAATTGTGACTATACAACGAAGCTTCCATAAAAACCCAAAAGGACTGGCTCAGAGAGCTTCCAGGTTGGTGACCACGTGGAGATTTGGGGAGATTGGTGCTCCTGGGGAGGGCATGGAAGCTCTACCCCTTTTCCCCATGCCTTGCCCTATGCATCCCTTCCATCTGGCTGCTCCTGAGTTACATCCTTTTTTTTAATATATTTTTTTTAATATTTATTTATTTCAGTGAAAGAGCAAGAGAGAGGCGGGGAGGGGAAGGAGAAGAGGGAGAGAGAATCTCAAGCAGACTCTGCGCTGAGTGGGGAGCCTGACATGGGGCTCCATCTCACGATGCTGAGATCAGACCTGAGCCGAAACCATCGGACGCTTAACCAACTGTGCCACCCAAGTTACATCCTTCTATAATAAACCTGTAACCTATGGGATCTGACGCTATCTCCGAATAGATAGTATCAGAATTGAGTTGGATTGTAAGCCACACAGCTGGTGTCCCAAGAATTGCTTGTTGGAGGTATGGGGCACCCCCCCACCCACATGGAAACTGGCGCTCAGAACCCATGTTAGCCCCTGGTGACCAGAACTAGTTCAGGTGTTCCTACACCCCAGAAAACACACTTATACAGAGACAGCTCCAAGTCATTCCTTTTTGTCTTTTTCCATTTGCCACTTGAAACATCCTCACCCAATTATTGAAATGTTTTGGACAGGCTTACGTACTCATTACAACGATTTTAGCTGATGGAACAAATAAACCCCCAAACTTCAGTGGCTCACCACACACTGAGGTTTTTTTTATCCCTCCCAAATGTGACAGCATGATGTGGGTGTTCCTGGCCATTGCTGACGCTGCATTCAGGGAATTGGCACCCCAGGCTCCTTCCACCTTATGGTTCCTTCCGTTTTGGAGATTCCCCCATCCCCTAGGTCCTCGGAGCCTTCTGCATCCCCCTCGACATGGAGCTCACCCTACTTCCTAGAGGTCCTAGCCCCAGAGTGACCACGAACAGGCCCACTCACATTCCACTGGTGACTCTAGTCATGTGACCACATCTGGGAGCCAGGGAGACTCGGAAATGAGGGAGCTGTGGTGACAGTCCCCACACGAGAGAGCACACAATTCTGGCTATCTCTGCCACAGCATAATCTTATCATTTTATCATTAGTTGCTAACTGCAGGTAAATTGCTTTTTAAATTGATTTATATTGTGTGGAGTCTCCATGTATTAACATCCACCTTTCGGTTCCTCAGTTCTGATCACTGTGTTAACCAACAATGTGTGGCCTGCAGCAAATCAGGGCATTGCCAAGTTCCAGCTGGTTGGCAGCCCTGGGGTTCGGAGTGGCTGGATCCCGAGGCACATCCACAGGAAAGGAGTCTCGCACTGAGGCTGGGCCACAATGGGCTTAGATTTCACATGGCACACAAGAGGCTTCATTGGACATAAGTCAATGTCCCATATATCCCTTTAAAACTCCCCAAACCCAGTCTCCTCCTTAGAAAGTCTGGTAAGCAGTGGCGCTTTGAGTGCATCGACCCAGACGGCACTGTGCCCACAAGAGCATGCCCATGTGCAATGATCGCACAATGTCAAGCGCCCCATAGCCCTCCCCAGACCGTGCCAGGCAATGGAAATGGGGGCCTGTGTCCAGCCAGGCTTCGGCGGATCGCCTAGTCCAACCTCAGAAGGACACACACTCTGAGTTCCCGGATCTACCTCTTGTTCAGTCTGTGACCTTGAACACAGGATTCACCCACGCTGAGCTTCTGGTTCCTCATCTGAAAAATTGGAATAGCAGCGTTACCTGCCTCCCAAGAGTGTTGTGATCATCTAGTGCCTTTAAAGTGCTTGGCCCAGAGCCTGGCACAGAACAAGCTTAGAGTAACTATTAGCTGTTACTGAGCTTCGACTTAGGAAGAAGTCAGTCTTCACATCCCCTGGCTTTGGAACATGTTGGTCCAGGATCCGTTAGAGGATGCGCCTTTTGGGAGCACTGGGAGATTCGTTTTTGAAGTTGTAGAGTAAGAAAGGCCGAGGGGCCCTGGAGGCTGGCTGCAGGCCTCTCTGAGGAGCCCGAACAGCTGGCCGTGGGGAGGGGCCATCCCAACCCCAGCGGTATCGGTAGGAGCCTTTGTGGGAGGTCAGGGCAGGGACAACACGAGGCAGGACCGGAACTAAGCACTGGGCCAAAGAGGAAACCATTGGATTGGCGTACAAATATTTATGAACAGGGATGCTGACAATGATGGGAAACTGGAAACAACCCAGCTACCCAACAACAGGGGATCCACTAGACAATAAATGGCAATGATGCCCCCATTAAAAACAGTGAGACAGATCTCTATTTATTGAGCAGGGAAAACATTCCTGATCCAGCATTTAGTGGAAAATCAGACTGAAATAAGCCTCCTGGTTAAGAAAGCACGCAGCCTCTGCCGCGTACCAAGAACTATACCAAGGACTTTACATATATTAACTCACTTTAATCCTCACGCTGACCCCGAGACCCAGAAACTGCATGATCATAATGCCTACCAGCGAAAAGCAGAGTCTGGGTCCCCGAAGGCCTCTTTGAGCTCTGCACTAGCCCTGGAATGCCTACACAGTTTTCTTGTTACAAGTAGACAGACAGACACACCCCAGTGTCCCTAAGCCAGCGTCAGTGAGGTTTTCTGTCCGTTGCAGCCAGACACAATCCTAATTCATACAATCTGTAAATGGCAAGGATGGGCTCTAACCACGCCTGCAGAGGTGGGGGAGCAGAGCCCAACGTGCAGAAGATGCGAGAACATCAGACTTCTCTCTGGGGCGGCACTGATCCCATGGAGTCTTCTGTGGGCACGTGATCTCTGCTCTCCTCATTGCCTGGCACAAACACCTGTCGCGGCCACTGTCAGCTCCAGCTGGGCCCGCGGGCCCGCCCCCGGCACAAGACCCCAGAGCCTGGGGAAGCAAGGACGCTCCCCGGGGTCCTTCCTCCCTGAGCTCATGGCTCAGGCAGGTCCATCCCCAGAAAGACACTTTGCATCTCTTCTGCTCATTGGAATTCAGTCACGTCAAAGCAGCCCACAGGACCTGAATGCAATTTTCTCATTGAATTATGCTAAATCCTTCAGGGAAGGAGGCGAAATTATTTAAAACCTATAAAAACTAAAGCAATATTCTGGCTCTATATTTTAACTTTCTGATCATTATTTAGAGTTAACCTTTTCTGCTGCTAAATCACAAACCCATTTTGCTGTATATCAGGCAGCATGGGCCATAAGGCATGGGGAAAAAAAAAACACCCAGGCAAAGAGGATACCTGGGGATTGCTTCTTGGGCTCAGGCAGATAATAGAAATCGAGGTGGCATTTTGCTCTTAGAAATCAAAAGTATCAGGAGGTGATTCATTGAAGCAACAGAAAAATGAATTGTAGCTGTGTTGTTATAAATATTAGAGCAATAGATTAGGGCTGAGGTGGGTTACTGTGGGATAATGCAGTGACTGGCAAGATGAGAATTCACAGAGCAGGCAGATGAGGGACTGAATCCTGTGCCTGGGATCTCGGGAAATTATTTATTCCCTCTGAGCCTCAATGCCCCCATATATAAAATGACAAATATATATATAACTCATTCAATTACAAAGTTAGTACTATTTTTTATTGCCGTCTCTTAAGTGGACAAAACAAGGCGCAGAGAAGTCCAGGGACTTGTCTCTGTGGTGAAAAGTGGCAAAGCTAAAGGCCTGATTCCAGGCTGGTGGTTTCAGGGACAGGATTGCTCTGCAGTGTAAGAGAATGAACATAAATTGCTCAAGACAGTGCTTCGTATGTAGCAGGTGCTCAATAAATGCTGGATGAATAATTTGTATACATTTGTATTTATAATCAAATACATATCGTTTGGATAAATACCTTGCGCCAATAATCTTATCAATAGATCAGCCTAATTCCCATTTATCATTTTCCCAGAGCGCCTACAACAAAACCCCCAAATCAGCTGGATGTCCCTTCTTTGCTGTTCTTCTAGCACCTTGTATTTTTCCTTCGTGGCATTTCAGTGCAATTCATTATTCAGGTGACAGGCTTGTTCATAAGCAGCTTCCACTCTAGGCCCATGGGACTCACAATCATAGCGACTGGCTGTCTCCTGCTCTCATCCCCAGCATCTAGCAAAGCTCCTGCCCTCTTGAGTCCAGTGAGGGCATCCAGACAGTAAGTAAGCAAACTAGTGAGTACTTGGAGGTGCTGTCTAGTCTGTTTGGGCTGCTACCAGAAAATATCACTGACTTAGCAGCTTAAAGAAAAAATATTTATTTGTCACTGTTCTGGAGGCTGGGATGTCCAAGATCAAGGTACCAGCAGATCTGGTGTCTACTGAGACCCCTCTGTCTGGTTTGCAGATGACTGTCTTTTCGATGTATCCCCACACGACAAAAAGAGAGAGAGAGAGAGAGAATGAGATCCTGTGTCTCCTCCTCTTCTTATAAAGGCATTAATCCCACCAGGAGGACCCCACCCTCCCGGCCTAACTACTTCCCAAAGGCCTCACCTCTCAATACCATCACACTGAAAGTCAATATCTCAACATATAAATCTGTGGGGACATGACATTCAGTTACAACAAGGGGTATAAGTGCGGGGAGAGCCACACGGGTGGGGAAGAGGCATTATTCTATGTAGCTCTCAGAGAAGTTCTCCATCAGTAAGAAGGCCCTGGTGGAGCAGATGGATGGGACAGGGCGTGACAATTTCAGCAGAAAGAGCTACTCAGGCAGAGGCAGGTGCCAAATGCAAAGGCCCTGAGATGGATACGTCGTTGGATGTTCAAGGTCGGTGTTGCTGGAATGGAGTGGTTCTGGTTCAAGGAGTGAAGGAGATGAGGTCAGAGGGTGCAGGAGAAGCTAACAGATGGATGATCGTGTGAAAGAAGTGAAAACAGACAGAGACAGTACCTGTGTTCTTCTCCACATTCACCAACAAACATCAAGTGACTGAAATGACACAGGGTTGGCCATTTCAGGAACGCTGATGAGCTCTGAGCAACTAATACAAAATCTCAAAGTCTCTGGCCTAAGGAAGAGGGAGCATGGCCACAGTCTCCCAACATCCAAAGGGCTGTCATTCAATTGCTCTGGGATCACTCCAGTGGCCAGGATGGGACCAATGGATCACTCTTCCGTGAAGGCCGAAGACAGGGACAAATATTCAAAAGTCCCGGTAGCCAGATTTCTTCTTCTGGGGAAGATGTGGTAGACATACTGTGCCCTTTTCTTCCAGCGAAGCACGAACAGAATCCCTGGATGTGGTTCATATGACAAACCTCCGAAGCCTGAAGGGTGGAGCTAAGAAGACAGACCAGTCAGGAAACTGGGGACCCAAGGGAAAACACAAAGGTAAGTTCGCAGGGTTTTCCTTTCCCCCGACAGATCTCAGGCTTGGAACCTGAGAAAGCAGCAATCTGGAAAAACCAACTGCCACAGATAAAACTAAGCACTGACAAAAGCCTGATCTCTCTAGCTAGAGGACGAGCAAGGGGCATCCTAGAGCAACTGGAAACGTTTAGGCAGTAACCATGCTACTGTGACTTTACCACCACCCCCACCAGCAAATGCCAAAGGGAGAGCCCACCTTTCCACGCTTGTGAGGCGGTAACAAGGCACCCCAAGCCTCCCATTGGGGTGAGATCAGAGGAGTCAGAACAGGGAACAACCAAGCTGCCAAGTCGCCCTCTATAGTCCATTGATTTTCTAAAATATTATCGTTGAAAGTAAAGCATACTCACCAAGCATAGCGTTTGTGCCTAAATTAAAATTGCTACAATATAAGCAAGGTACATCGGCCTGGTGACTGAACAACAACAAAAAATCTCTGATACTAAACAGCAGAAAGAACCCAGGGATCCCAAGCAATCAGGTGGCAAAGGTGATTGGTTCAGGGATGTGCATGCGGGCCACACCGTCTAGGAACAGGGTAAGACTCTCATTCCAACTGTTGGGCAGGAGGGGTTTTATGTTGCTCCAAGGAAAGAAAGTCAGTCTGAGATGGAACCAACACAGAGAACGCAGAGCTCAGTGATGGAGAGAGACTGAATCGAGGGACATCCTTTAGGACCCGATCAAGCCAGACCTGAAGCTATTCTTTGTCTCTTCTATTACTTGAACCTACAAAGTCCCTTTACACTTAAGCTGCTTTGGTTTGTTTTCTGCCTCCAGCAACAAAAGAGTCCTAAATGACAGCAATGGGTGTGGTATGAGCTCCGCGCTCACTGCAGGTGTGCAAGCAGACGTGGAATGGTAGTCTGGGTAGGATGTGATGGCAGGACTCCAGCCTTAACAGGAAGATGGACAACAGATTCCTTCCGTTCTTGTTCTCAGCGATAACCTTCCAGGACCTTCTTGGTGAGGTTCTAGGGTTCTTTGTTAAGCAGTTAGGCAGAAAGTCAGTATTTCCCAGAAGGATGAATCAGCCCAGTGATCACTGGCTTATCTAGGCCCTTCTCTGAGGTCCTGTCTGGTGGCTCCTCGCTGTGGAATGCAACATCCTGTATGATCTGGCCACTGCTCACCTCTCTGACCTTACCTTGTCTCCTCTCCCTGACATTCCCTCTCCTCCTGTTCAGTCCTTGAATAGAAGAAGCATGTTCCTACCCCAGGGACTTTGCTCCTACTGTTCCCTCTGCCTGAAATGCTCCTCCTCCAGACCTTTCCATGGCTGGTTCCTTCTCAGCTCAGCCCAGTAGAGGTCCCCTCCTCAGAGAGGCTTAGTCATCCCTGACTGCCAAATCTAAATCACTCAGCCCTACCCTTATGCCAGGAACTCTCTGAACCATTCCCATGTCTTAATTCTCTCATAGCACTTTTACAGTCTGAAATTACCTGAAATTTCACTTGCTAATGATCTACACCTCCCAGATAGAATGTAACCTCCATGAAAGCTAGGATTCCATCTGTTGTGTTCACTGCTATATCCTTGGGAGTGCTGATTAGTGCCTGATAGGAGAAAGAAAGTAAAGAAAGAAGCAATAGAGAACTGAGACAAAAGACAGATGCCAAGAGCTAGGATTGGGAACTGCTGTCCATGAGGCCTTTCTATCTGCTGGGGACCCTCTAAGCAACCTCCAGAGGTTCAGAGGTCCCTGGTGGCCATGCAGGGAACCAGCTCATGCAAGCACACTTGACTGATGCATCTCCATTCCCTCTTTTTTTTCCCTGCTCCCTCATTTCTGCTCCCTGGAATCACCTCCTCAACGGAGTAACTGCACCCAAAGCTTTGACTCAGGCACTGGGTTCAAGGGCACCTAAATGAAGACAGACTCGTAGCCAGATCCACGCAAAGACACATTTGACAATGTTCATCACAGCCTTGCTCACGGTAATATGGGGCAGGAACTAACATAGTGCCCAACACCAGGGGGAACAGATACTAAGGGGGAGTCAGATGTAGCAGAATAAAGGAGAAGAAGCCCCATGGGAAGGTTTCGGTTACATAAGGCTGAGGGGAAATTTAATGTGACGTTGCTTTTGTAATTAAAAAAGAAAACAGGGGCACTTGGGTGGCTCAGTCAGTTAGGCTTCCGACTCTTGGTTTCGGATCAGGTCATGATCTCAGGATCGTGAGATGGAGCCCCATGTCAGGCTCCACACTCAGCATGGAGTCTGCTTGGGATTCTCTTTCTCCTTAAGAGAGGAGACCCTCTCCCTGCTCTATCTAAATAAATGAATAAAATCCTTTTTAAAAAGTAGGGGGGAGCACCTGGGTGGCTCAGCTGGTTAAGCATCTACCTGTGGCCCAGGTCATGGTCCAGGGGTCCTGGGATCAAGCCCCGTGTCAGGCTCCCCACTGAAGCCTGCTTCTCCCTCTCCCTCTGCCCTTCCCCCGGCTCATGCTTGTGCTCTCTCACGCGAACTCTCAGTCTCTCTCTCTCAAATAAATAAAATCTTAAAAAAAAAAAGAAAGAAAGAAAGAAAACACACTGACTTAAAAATCAGCATTATAGATTTCCCCAAAATACATACTTATTTAAGAACACATTTAAAATGCATTAGAGCAGCTGCCTCTGGGGGAACAATGACATGGGACGAAGAGAAGGGAGATCAAGAGAAAATGTCTGTGGTACATCGACTGGCCCACTGTCGGCGCCACACAACCCGAGAAGTGTGGCTCATTCACTTCGGCGTAACTGCGGTCCAAAAATACAAATAAAAAATCAGGTTACCGCAAATCCATCTTCTCTTCACCTAAACAGCTTCCCCTCCCCCTTCGGAGCCCAGGGCACGGCCTCCCTGACTCAGACAGCACCCCCATTACGTGCCCCCCACGGCGTCCAGGGCCTCCGCACACCCGTGCCAAGTGCCATTTCCCGTGTACTCCTGTCCTTCCTAGCCCGCGTCCATGTCCCCCAGTCTGGCTTTGGGAGGGCAGCAAACACACGTCCTCTCTCCTGTCTCCCCCCACCCCTCCCCTGCTTAGATCCCGATCCCTGATGTGCAGTCGGTGCTCCGCGATTGCAGACTACATGGCTGAGTGAGTCAAGACAAGACGTTCGTGAGAAATCCAGTCATCAGGGCCATATGCACGCACCCGAGAGAGGCACGCTGGCTTGCGTCGCACGGATCAAACCACATGTACGCTCAGAAAGCGTGTCACAGAGCTATGCCACGCCACACACACAAACGACATGGAAACATGTATCAAATGTGCCCCGATGTGCACGCGCAGAGACCTGCACCCCACAAAGGCTCAGGGCAGCAGCTTCCATTCACGGTCACCTCACTCCAGCCTGACCTCTCCTGTCCCCCACCTCCTGGATCTTTACAGGGGTGCCCTCCTGCACCCCTCCCTGGTAACAGGAACCCCCCACTTACAAGGGCAAACTTCATTTTCCATCCACTGGTTTTTCCCCTTTAAAATGTCTTTTTCTACTCAGGCCCATACCCGGGTTTAGCTCTGGAAGCCCCACACCTCCCTCCTGAGAACGTGCCCACAAAGCTTCCAGCTTAGCTGGCAAAATGAATCTAGCTGCCTCCAGCCCGCCCACCTCCCCTTCAAAGCCTGGCCTGTTAGTATCAACGGGGGGCTTTGGCAGGATAAACAGATAAAAGGCACACTGCTTTGTCATTGCAGAAAATAAAAACAAAGGGAGCAGCCAAGGAAGGGAAAGCAAATAACGCTGGAGGCGTTTAGAGAAAAGTTTTCACGAAAGCCATGGCCCAGACAACTGCAGGCTTCCCTTGCCTGCCCTTGGAAAAAACCCATGTGCAGTTATTGGAGGCTTGCAAGCACAGTTTTAATTAGAGCCCGCACCCTGAATAGTAGGTCCCAAGGAGGCAGGCTTCTCTACCAGGCATTGCACGGGGCCGGAAAATGCAAAGGGCATGCAGTGAATATCTGTGCTTTGAGCAATCAGACGCAAGCAAGACAGAAACCTGTGGACACACACACTTTGTCTTCAGCATTAAGTGAATGTCAACTATGACAAGGCAAGGGCTTTATATTTGTTATCTCATTTAATCTTCACAGCTCTGTGTGAAGGATCAGAGAGGTTTGTTCACTTGCCAGAGGACACACAGCTAGCAGGAAGCAGGTGCAGGTTTGGAAAGCAGATCTTTTATTCATTCATTCATGTGTTCTTTTGTTCTTCTAGTACTCGCTGAGCACCTACTATGTGCCAGGCTCTGTGGTGGGCTCAGAGAACAAAGTATTGAACAAAAAGAATACTCCCCCATAAGACAGTCTTCAGAATGGGAGAAGATATTTACAAATGACATATCTGATAAAGGGCTAGTATCCAAAATCTATAAAGAACTTATCAAACTCAACACCAAAAAGACGAATAATCCAGTTAAGACATGAGTAGGAGACATGAATAGATATTTTTCCAAAGACATACTGACTGCTAACAGACACATGAAAAGATGCTCAACATCACTCGGCATCAGGGAAATCCAAATCAAAACCACAACGAGATACCACCTCACACTGGTCAGAATGGCTAAAATTAACAAGTCAGGAAACAACAAATGTTGGCGAGGATGCAGAGAAAGGGAAACCCTCCTACACTGTTGGTGGGAATGCAAGCTGGTGCAGCCACTCTGGAAAACAGCATGGAAGTTCCTCAAAAAGTTAAAAATAGGACTACCATACGATCCAGTAACCACTAGGTATTTACCCAGAGGATACAAAAGTAGTGATTTGAAGGGGCACCTGCACCCCAATGTTTATAGCAGCATTATCCACAATAGCCAAACTATGGAAAGAGCCCAAATGTCCATCTACTGATGAGTGGATAAAGAAGATGTGGTATCTGTATCCAATGGAATATTAGTCAGCCATCAAAAAGAATGAAGTCTTGCCATTTGCAACGATGTGGATAGAACTAGAGGGTATTATGCTAAGCAAATTAAGTCAGTCAGAGAAAGACAAATACCATATGATCTCACTCATATGTGGAATCTAAGAAATAAAGCAGATGAACACAGGGGGAAAAAAGAGACAAACCATAAAACAGATTCTTAACTATAGAGAACAAATTGAGGGTTGTTGAAGGGGAGGGGGTGAGAGGACGGGTTAAATGAGTGATGGGGATTAAGGAAGGCACTTGTGATGAGCACTGGGGAAAAGAAAAGAGAAAGAAAAGGAAAGGAAAGGAGAGGAGAGGAGAGGAGAGGAGAGGAGAGGAGAGGAGAGGAGAGGAGAGGAAAGGAAAGAAAAGAAAAGGAAAGAAAAGAAAAGGAAAGAAAAGAAAAGAATATTCCCCTGTGATCTAAATGAAAGTGGTGTTTGAAGAATTGGAAATATGTGGAATGACTTATTAAAATTTAGTAGGTAGACTTGATGGTATTTGGGGATTGATTCTATATGGAGGGGGACAGGTATGTCATAAAAATGGGGAGGGGGAAATTGAATTGTCATTATTATTATTATTATTAGCCAATATATAATGCTTGTATATGTATCAGGTACTATTCAGCATTAAATCATTTACTTAGTTAATTTACTCTCGGAAAGCCTCCCGGCATGTAGCACTGTGGTGCCAATACACAGAAAAGAAAGGTAAGGTGGCAAGAGGCTGAGTAACTTGCCCAAGGCCACCAGCTAATAAGTTCTCTGGCTGCGGAGCCCACATGCCACCTAGCCATGGATAACACTGCCCTCAGAGAATTTCTCTTTCCCAATCCCAGATCCCTGTCTACCCCAGATAGGCTGAGAAGGAGGGAAAGGAAGGCAGGCCAATAAGAATCATCCTTGCCTGTTTTCTCTGCTCCAACAAAGTGTCTAAGAGATCCCAGGCTCCCAGAGACCTGAGGTTGACCTTGATCTGGCCTGGATGCAGACCACTGCTGTCTTTGTGATGGCTGCTTCCGGGCAGAGCAAAGGGGAAGGTCTTGGGATTAACATGCTTAACTCCTTGGGGCAGCTCCATATTGCAAACAAAATTAGCCCTGAGACTAAAACTGCCATCAAGAGTCACAGACAGAAACAGTCCCTTTACTTATTTTCAACACAGCTTTCTCCAACCAATACCGTTCAGACTGACACTCACTCAAAGTATGGTGCTGAGATCTTGTTAGAAATGCAGAATCCAGGCCCCACCCCAGAGCTAGTCAAGCAGAATCTGCATTTTAAACAAGATTCCCAAGTGACTGTGCACATCAAAGTTTAAGAAACACTGGTCTGGGCCACACTTCGGACCTCAGATTCAACCCAGGGATTCAACACCATCCCAAGAGAAACCCCATCTTATTATCCATTAGTCTCATTCTGCTGGAATATTCAAACTATTTCCCCAATACACCATCCAAACAACTTGGCTGACTTATGAATGAAGTGTTGACAGCAATCAAGACCACTCAATGGCCTCTCTAAACCCTCCTATGGAGTATGTCAGTGTTTTTTGTTTCCTGTGGGGGCCACTGGAGGAATTCCTAATATCCTCCAGGGCGAGAGACAAGAGAGCATTCAAGGAGGAGGGAGTGGCTTTCAGCAATCAGTGGCTTTCAGTGAATGCTGAACTGTGCCCAATGACTGTCCACATAATCTTTGAAAGAGAAACAAGATGGCGGAGGTAAAAGCAGACAGGCTGTCATGAGAACAAACAGAGAGAAAGTAGACCCCTTGTCCAGAAGTAAAAGTAACCGGGCAAAGTTGAAGGAAAAAGTGGTGACAGGGTAGTTTGAGACCTCTTGTTATTGCTGTTTGATTCCTATGCTTTGTTTGGTTTAAGATGGAAAGACTTGAGGATCCCTGAGAGAAGACCAGACTTGCCCTATGAAGACCAATGTGGCTCCAGCCAGAAGCATTGTAAGTGCACATGCTCCAAGCAATTCTGCTTCCGGGAATGTACACCACAGATATGCTGGCACATGCGAGAAATGATGTGTATGCCCCCAGGTATGCCCTGCAGCTTCCTCCAAAACTGTAGAAGATTGGACACGCAAGTGTCCATCGGGAGGGGACTGCTTACATCGACTATGGAAAATCCATCCAACCTAATGCCATATGGCTATAAAAGGGCTGGGGAACTTCTTTGTGTGTTGATATGAAATGATCTCCAAGATACATAAGGTAAAGAAAAGGAAGATACCCAACACTGTGTAATGGGACCACATCCATATGGACTTGCGTGCGTAAGATTCTCTGGAGCCCTACACTGCAACTAGCAAGTTTGAAAACTGGGTGGTAATGACAGGGTAAGAGGGGGGACTCACACTTTTGAACCTTCCGCTTCTATCTCTGTATTGATCAACTATTGCTGTAAAGTCAAAGGCCACAGAATCTCAGACTGAGCTTCGCCCGGCTGGGCTGTGGGCTACAGGTTGGATGTGGGTGGTGGGCTGGGTCTGCTCCTCACGTCTCTGGCTCCTGGCTCCCCGGGCATGGTGATGGCTGAGGAGCATTAGGCTCAGACGTGACATGCTGTCACTTCTGCCAAAGCGAGCCCCAGAATCAAAGGGCAGAGACGCACGCTCCATCCCCAGTGTGAGGAGCTTCCGAGGTGCCTGGCAAAAGGCATGGGCGTAGGAAGAGGTCCCCCAGAGATATATTACCTGTCTAAAAATACATATTATTTAAATGGAAAAAGATGATACATAAACAAAGGCACACACACACATGCACACTCTAGTAACCAATGAGGAGGAACCAACAGAGAGAGTGGAGGGGACTGACCAGACCCAAGAAGAGATCCTCCAGGAGTAGAGGCCTGCGAGGGGGAGGGGATGCATCCAGAGCCCGGCTGAAGTGCAGGGGACAGTCCAAAGGACATCATGAGGAAGAAAGCATGAAGAGTGGGTACAGGCAGAGGCAAGCTCATTCTCCACGCAGTAGCCAGCGTGCCCTTATAGAATTATCAACTAGATCATGGGACTTGCCTAGTCAAAACCCTCCACTGCCCTTAGAGAAAACCCAGAGTCCTCACTACAGCCTTCAAGGCACGGCGCGATCTGCCCCTGCCCCTCTGATCTCCTCTCCCCCACTCTCCTCACGGACTGTGCTCCAGTCACATGGGCCCCCTTTATTCCAGCCCCAGGGGCTCTGCACTGGCTGCTTCCTCCCTGAGAACACCCTTCCCCAGCCCTCCTCAAGGCTGGTCTTTTGGTGGCGTTCAGAGCTCACCTTCACAGTCACATCTCCGTAAATGGCCTTCCCAGAGTGAGCACACGCGTGTATACAACCAGGCATGCCTATCCCTCTTCCCAGTTCCATTGTCTTTCCGGCATTCAGCACTGCCTGAATCACCGTGTAAATGGATTCACTTGCTCGCTTGTTCATTATGGCTCCCTCCGTTCACACACAAGCTCCATGGGGTCAAGGACTCCGTCCCACTCATCACTGAGCAGCAGCATCTAACACAGTGCCGGGAACACAGTAGGTGCTCAATTAAAAAAATAAATCAAGGACAAATGAACGAAAGGATGTAGGAAGTTCAAAGACCCTTCTGGCAGTTTCTATCATCTCTATGAGCTAGGAGATCAGATCATCTGCTAAGAGGGAGGGAGGTGTCGTCTGTTACGGGGGAAATGGGAGGGTAAAGAGCTCATTGGGGGTTTCTAGGAAACACAGAGGATGCAGCTGAGACTGGAGACCATGAGATTATAGCACCATCATTCCAAGAGTATCGGTGGGTTCTTCTCTTTGCCTGTACAATGAAAAGTCAGAGGGGAAAGTTGGAGATCCCACGGTCGGGTCTCCAGGAGGGTATGCGGTGGACGGATTGTGGTCTTGACCCCCGTTATTCCTGCCTCCTTCTATCCATGCCCTTTGCCACTGCCCTCCCACCAGACTCTGGGACTGACCACTGGACTTGCTTTGGCCAAGAGGATTCCAGCAAACTCGGCGCAAGCTGAGATTTTTGAAAGTGCTTGTGCATTTGGGTTCCCTCTCTTGCCACTCTGCTTCTGCCGTGAGAACACGTCCAGGCTAGCTAAGGCCATCCTAGATCAGCCAGCCCCCAGCTGATCCACCAGCTGACTGGAGATGCGTGAGCAGCCGCCCCAGCCCAGAACAGCCAACCTACCTGACTGACCCGTAGACTCATGAGGAACCATAACGGGTTGTTAAGTCGCGAACTTTGGGTTGGGTTGTTACGTGGCATTACAATGACAATACGTAACTGATAGAGGGTACAACATAAGGACAAGGACGTGAAGTAACGAAAACTATTGGCCAAGTGAGTGGATGATTCTAAGTAATGTCATACCAGATCACTTTCCACCATATCACTCAGAGAAGGTCACCCGAAGGCTTAGGCAAGATTGGCCTCAAGTGTTCGAGGCTGCTGGAAAACTCCATGAATACCAAGTTCAGTTCTGGCAGATTTCCCAACTGTTATCCACAAACCCCCAGGTTGGGCTGGTAGAACAGACAACAAAGGTTCTGGACAACATGGCACAGCAGGACAGTTTGGACGTGATCCCATCTAATCCTGGCAGCAACGCCACATGGTAGATGTCTTGTCCCCATTGCACAGATGGGGTAACTGAGGCTCAGAAGGAGGTCGTGCCCGTCTGGAGTCCCACAGCCGGTGAGTGGGATGGCAGGCACTGGCCAGTCCAGGGCAGTCGGACTGCAAGGCCCCGGCTGCTTCGGGCACACAAACTCCTGAGAGAGAGGGTCCGTAGGGCAGGTCACCCCCAGCCTTGTCCCCTCTCCATGCCACCTCCTGGGAGCCCAGCCCCACTCTCCCTTGCACTAATTGGTCTGCTGAGTGTTCAGCCTGCTAGACCATCCCCCTTTGTTTAAAATCTCTTCGGCAGATGGAAGGAAACTTGGCAATTACCTCTGCACACAGCTTTAAGTACACATACTGGCCAATCTTTACAGATTTAATTGTCTATAAAATTACTCTGTGTGCAATTCCCATATGGATCTTCAGGGCCTGGACTGCTTCTTAGCCACAGCTCTCTCCCAGGCTGGGGCACAGCCACCGATTAGGGCCCATCAGCTCTGTGGGTTTAACACAAAATGAGGCTACTTATCAGGTGTGTGACTCTGAGTGGGTGACAAACAAGCTGGGGGCTCGGTTTCCTCACCTGCAAATGGGAACAATCACGGTAACTTGTCATGGGGCTGGAAAAGTGAACATCAAGCACACAGGTGAAACTCTTGGTACCCTGCCTCACACAGTGTGGCAGCTACTATTTTAAGATCTGAACCCATGCTCTTCCCCTCTGTTTTCTGGAGCCCTTTGTCTCCCTGCTGCTACTGAGTCACATACGTATTGACTCAGGGGACAGGGGGCTCCGAGGAAGAAATGAGATGCAAGAAACGAGCAAGGCTTTAAAACTTCAAAACACTGAGCCCTGCTGAATTCAAGGTACAAGGTTCATACCATACGGAACAGATTGGAAAAAGAATACATGAAGAGCCAGGGTAGCAGCCAGGAACCATCTATCCTCCAGCAGATAAGAGAAAACCCGAATCGAGTGAGCTAAAACCTCAAAAGGACTTCACTGGTTCAGGTGACAGACAGGGCCAGAGGGAGAGCTGCTTCAGAGCTGGCTGGCCCAGGAGCTCAACAGCGTCACCCCACGTGGTCCACCCGCCCTCCCTGCCTTCAATGGGGACTGCTCCAACCCACAGCTGGAGCCTTCCATGGAGACAAGGCGGCTGTCGGAGGCTTCCAGGGCCTTCCTCTTGCAAGGGGCAGGCAAGCGTGCATCTCCAGGGAGCTCCTCCCAGAACCCTCCAGCCGACACTCTCTCTTCTCATTGGTCCAAAACAGGTCACATGTCCATCTCTGAACCAATCCCTGGAGGAATGACTCCTACAGATTGGGTAAATTCAATGAGAACTCATTCCTGGGACTGTGGGTCTCTCCCCTCCAATCACTGAGGGGCTGTGGGGTGGGGTGGGACAAAGCGGGGCTTCTTTAATTAGTGAAGTATTCAAGACAAAAAGTTTATGCCAAAGTGCATAGACTGGAAAGAAAACAGATGAACTAAAGATCATATACTAAATATACTAAAAATTATATTATCCATACTAAATTACCCCTACTCTGAACAATTTTTGTGGGATACACTTTATTCATTCAACCATTATTTATAGGGAAGTTCGGTGGGGTGCTCATGGTCAAGACAGCTGTCAATGTCTCTTTTAGACTATGACACCCAGAAGGGAACCCAGCTCTCCAGGAGGTCTGACCAGCACAGAGCATTGGGGACCTGTCACCTCTGATGATAACAATAAGTAGCTAACATTTATCGAGGTGTTCCTGGCTGCCAACTGTTTCATGTATTAACTCTTTTGATCCACATAAGAGCCCTCTGACAGTAAGTCCCCTTAATTAGCCCCATTTTACAGAAGATGAAACAGAGGCACAGAGAGTAGCAGTAACTTGCCCGAGATCACACAGCTAATCAGTGGAAGACTGGGATTTAATCCAAATAGGCTTGTTCAAGCTTGTATGCTCTACTGTCTCTCCTTCTATGGTGCCACAGAAGTTCACAGAAGACTCCTGACAGGAGTAGTCATTCATTTGCTTGGCAAACACTTATTGACTGTGGTATGTCAGTCAATCTATGAGACATTTAAAATCCACTCATCCATGTCTTCAACAAGCATTTTTGAAAGCCTGCTCTGTACCAAACACTATATTTAGTGCCAGGAGACACTATTTACCAGTGGTAAATAGTCCTGACCTATCCTTTGCCTTCATGAAATGCACAATCTGCATTTTCTTGCTAGTAATGCTGAGCACACAGTCAGCTAAAAGCTCAGGGCTGTCATGTACAGTTGTACAGTGTGCACACTGCACAATGGCACCCAACCGAAGGGGTGAATGAGGGCTGAAATCCACCTCTCCCTCACCTCACCAAACCCTGTGCTCTGGCACTTAGCTGAATCCATCCCAAAAGACATCTTTTCTGTTAAGAAAGTTGCCTTTGGACATGCCAAGCCAAGCGCTGGCAGTGCCACATCCACCCAGCAGGGGGCACTTGCTCTAATTTACACAAAGGCGCCATGGAGAATAACAGTGACCTGGTCAAAGCTGCTCCCACTCCCACCCCGTCTTACAGGTCAGGGTTTTGCTTGTGTTGGCTGCTGCTCAACTAGGCCTTTGGTTCCACTGTCTGTCCATTGGCTTGAGCCCAAGACTTATGCCTGCTTCATTTCATCTCCAAAGAGCTGATCCTCAGGCTCCTAGGTGGCTCAGTCGGTTAAACGTCTTCCTTAGGCTCAGGTCATGATCCCAGGGTCCTGGGATCCAGCCTTGCATCAGGCGTCCTGCTCAGCAGGGAGCCTGCTTCTCCCTCTGCCCCTCCCGGTGCTCGTGCTCTCGCTCTCTCTCTCAAACAAATAAATAAAATAAAATAAAATCGAAAGAAAGATGGAAAGAAAGAGGGAGGGAGGGAGGGAGGGAGGGAGGGAGGGAGGGAGGAAGGAAGGAAGGAAGGAAGGAAGGAAGGAAAGAAAGAAAGAAAGAAAGAAAGAAAGAAAGAAAGAAAGAAAGAAAGAAAGAGAAAAAGAAAGAGGGAGGGAGGGAGGGAGGGAGGGAGGGAGGAAGGAAGGAAGGAAGGAAGGAAGGAAGGAAGGGAGGAAGGAAGGAAGGAAGGGAGGAAGGAAGGAAGGAAAGCAAGCAAGCTGGTCCTCTCGCAGAATGCCTGGTGGTGAACTTTTCTTCATGAGGGTTTGTATCTCAAAAAGTCTATCACTCACCCAGGAGCCTCAAGGGGAACCAGGAAACCCAGCTCTTCGGAGGTAAAAAAAAACTCCTCCCCTGGGACACCTGGGTGGCTCATTCGGTTAAGCGACTGCCTTCATTCTGCTCAGGTCATGATCCCGGGGTCCTGGGATGGAGCCCCACATCAGACTCCTTGCTCAGCAGGGAGCCTGCTTCTCCCTCTGCCTGCCCCTCGTGCTTGTGCTCTCTCTCCAACAAATAAATAAAATCTTGAAAAGAAAAAAAAAGACAATCCTCCGCTGTGACTACAGTTGGGGGTCCATCAGCCCAGGGAATCCCAGCCCTGTCCACTTCCACCTCAATCCCAAGCAGAGCTGAAGCAGCAGAGACCCATGTTGCCACTGGGGGCAAGCACTGGCCAGGGCCCCATCAACCCTCCGCATGTCCGCTTTCTGCTGCCTTCCCCAGTCCCAGGCACCCCGGCTGCCAATATGGTTTACCCCGCCAGACAGCACTTGCCCGTCTTCTCAGGAGGCCCACCTTCCCCGGCGGCCGGAACCACTGCTTATGTGTGGGAAGAGCCAGGAGCGGCTGGGGGCTTGTATCCCACCTGCCCCTCGGAAGCCCTTAACCAATGAATCTTGTGGGAGAATATATAGCCCGGCTGCCTTTCCCAGTCCAGCTCCGATGAGGAGGGGTCACCAGTATGTCTCAGGGGCCCCCCTGTGGCACCAAGCCCAAGGTCCACTGCGTGGGGACCGCCTTGCCTGACGTCACCTTTGCCCTGGCCTTCTTCCCTTCTGTGTCACTCCTTCACTCCCCTACTGATTTTCCCTGGGAATGCTTCCTAATAAAAAATCTTAACACACAAAACTTCATCCAAGGGTCTGATTCAGGGAAATTGAACCTAGAAGCGGGTCAGGCCATGCATGCTGAGCACCCCCCTGGCCCTGCCCCTTTCTAAGCCTGCTCCATCATTTCAGGAGACATATGTCAAGTACCACTTGGGGCCAGGTCTGAGCCATTTAACTAAATCCGCTGGCTCCCCATGGAAATCAATCGCTCACATTTTTTCCCCTAGACCTCTATGAGAAATGATTTGCAAAGCTCTCTCTCTCCTCTCTTTCCTCTCTCCTTTCTCTCTCTCTCTGTCTCTCTCTCGTTAAACTTGGGTGATGGTGTTCAAGGACTCCCCAAGATGTTTCTCTAACTGACAGCTTTATGGGACAATAGCTGCTGATGTTATATGTGTCCTCAGATAGGCAGGTCTTTTTATACTGTGTGTGTCCCCATAAAAATGATTGGTTTTAAGTTGTTATTTTAATATTGCTGTGATTGTAACATTGGAGCTGACAGTCTCCAAAGAAGATGCGTATCGAAGTCTGATGAATAGAAACAGGGAGGTGCCATCCGTCTGCGTGGCAGGAGGACGAGGCTGATAGGTCGCTGCCCGCCGGTGGGTCGGGGCTCGGAGCCTGTTGTTTTGATGTTATTATAAAGATACTGATTAATAAGTGATAGCATCGTAAATAATCCAAACGGCCTCCCAGACTGGATCCACCCAGAAGTGGCTCACTGTGGCCTGAGAAGGAAGGAGATGGACAGCATCCAGAAGAATGCAGAGAGAAACACACAGACCCACTCAGAGGGAAAGACAGACACACAGAGGGACAGGGCAGAGGGGAAAACGAAGCAACGGGCTCAAAGAGAGACAGGGAGACAGGGACACGGGACAGATAGACAGACGGTAGTGGGAATAAGGAGACAGACCCACGGACAAAGCCCAAGGCTGACATGGCGACAGAGAGAGCCACAGACACACCAGACACACAGAGGCAGATGGGGAGACTAGGACCAGATGAGATGTCAAGACAGATGAGCTAGGTCGGGATAGACGGGGAGACGGAGGCAGAGGTGAAAGAAGCAGAGGACAGTGACCAGGAGGAAGAGACACAGGGTGACATCACAAGCGTGGTGAAAGGTGTGGGGAAGCCCAGCTGATGGACCGAAGTGGGCAGAAGATTTAAGAGAAGCAGGTGGAGGATGAAGAGAAGGAAGCAGACTACTAGCAAAGCACGCTGGCAGCAGGGGTGCCCCCTGGCCCGACAGAGTGAGGAGTCTGAGGGTTACAAGTGGGGGCTCCGGAGCCAGGCAGCCTGGTCCCAAGCCTGGTTCTGCCACTTCTTAGGAGCCGAGTGACTTGGGGCATATTATTCAGCCTTTCTGTGCCTCGGTTTCCCCATCTGTAACCCGGGGCAAACGGACAGACACAGCACCCCCTCAGCCCCTCACCGGTGGTGGTCCCCAGCACTGCGGCATGCCTCTGGGGATACAAGAGCCTGAGGTGGCTCCCGGTGACCCCCTACTGCGTGGGGCTCACGCCGTTGTGTGGCAGCCTGAGAGTGGGCCGGGCCTGGGGACCAGCTTCTACCAAACAGGAGATGGAAAAAGTACTGGGACGGCACTTCTGAGATTCGGTCACCACAGCTTGGACTATTTCCACCTCCGGAGCTCTGGCTGCCCTAAGGGGACACCTGCGTGACAAGGCCCCGAGGCTCCCCCACTGGCAGTGAGCGGAGACGTGCGGGAGCTCAGACGGGGATCCTGGAGGTGCAGCCTTGGGAGGCAGCCTCAGCTAGGGGACCCCGATTCCTGACCCACAAACGAAGACGATTGCTGTTTGAAGCCTCGGTGTTGGGTGGGGGGCGTGGGGAATTTGTTCTGCGGCCATTAATAGGTGACGCAGACTTTGGTACCTGGGAGTGAAGCTCTGCTGGAACAGGTGTGTGGAAATGGGGGGCCGGCGCTGGGGACAAGGCAGAGGCAGGCGCTGAGTGGGCCTTACGGGGTGTGTTGGAGAGAGCCCACATTGCCTTGGACAGGCTGTTAGGAAAGTCTGGACGGAGAGGACAGAGTGAGGGTTCAGGAGGAAATGAGCATGTGACTGTTACAGCAGGTCCCTGTTACCTCCTGACGGAACCCTGGGCAGCATTCTCGCCTTCGGACACATGGCAAGTGGGAAATGCGCCTGGGAACGTGGTGCTGATCGAAGCATTAGGTGTCCCTGGCTTTCGCTTGCTGCTTCTAGTGAAACGCCACAGTGCCCTTTTTCGTGGTGCCCAGCACGACAGGCCCGCCAGTGACCTCACTCTCCTGTTACTGCGGTAAAAATTCAGCACAAATTTAGCGGCTTAAAACAACACAAATGTCTTACCTTCGGCCCTGGAGGTCAAGGCTAACTAATGTGGGTCTCATCGGGCTGATGTCATGGCATCAGCAGGCTTGCATTCTCGGACAGGAGAGTCTGCTTCCTCCGAGTCCCTGCCTTTGAAGTTTCTAGAGTCCACCTGCTGAGTCTGCTTCCTCCGAGTCCCTGCCTTTGAAGTTTCTAGAGTCCACCTGCTCTCACTGGCTCCTGGCGGTGTAGCAGCTTCCAGCACCTCTCTCTCTCACCCCTGGTTCCATCAGCAGTCAACACATCATCCCTAACTCTGCCTCCCACCGTCCCGCCTCCCCCTGGAAGGACCCTGTGATTGCACCAGGCCTGCCCAAATCCTCAGGATAATCTCCCCATCTCAAGGTCCTCAGCTTAATCACACTTGCCCTCGTGCCAAGTGAAGTAATGTGTTTGCAGGATTGGAATATGGATGTCCTGGTGGGGTGGGGGGCAGGAGGGGCTGCCACTCTTGTCCGGCACGCTCGTCTCCTAGTATTTACTTTACCGTACTTTGCGTATTTGATCATCTCCTTCTCGACCGGGCTGTGAGCTCTAGGAGAGGCTGTCTAACGTGGCGGTTGAGACCTTACCCAGAGTCTGATTCTAGAGACGGTGTACCCACGCTTGACATAGCCTCGTACTAATGACACATCACGTAACCTCTCCGAGCACAGTTTCCTCATCCGGAGGCCAGAAGACCAGCTCCTACAGGCTCTGCCTTTTGTCCGTTATGTTAGTGTTGGGACCACCCACACCTACGAGAGTCTGGCATCTCACCCGGGGCCTGATAAAGACTCAGTGAATGAATAAAAACCAGTACCTACTGCATAAGGCTGTCATGAGGATTTAATGAATCAATGACGCAGAGCGCACAGCACAGGCCTGGCCAAGGGGGGGCCTCCACCTGTCAGCAGGTTCATTACTAGCTGGCTTGCGGTGGGGGGAGTCGGGGAGACATGGAGGGAGGGAGCAACTGAGAGCAGACAGACAGACGGACAGAGACCTCGGGGCAGATGGACAGCAGCAAGAAGAACAGAAACAGGAAGAGAAGGTGAAGGAAGGAGGCAGCGGACATGCTCACCTGGTCTCTCACATCCTCTTGCCCGTCCCCCCCCGCCCCCGCATTTGCTGGAGCAGGAGGGGTGCCTGCCTGGAGGCAGTCAGTAAGTCATGAATTATTTGTTCCGGTAAGACCCACCCTCGAACCAAGATCTCCTGCCAGGCTTGATACTGGGAGAGAGAAGCTGAAAGGGTGTCAGCAGGAGGCAAAAAGAGAGAAGCTTCTGGGTCCTAGATTTGCCCCACCTGAATGATTGCGTGATCTGAGAGCACTCACAAGGTCCATTAGGCATATTGGGCTGTGTGCCATATACATAAAATCTCCTTTATTCCTCTCAGCAACCCTGTGGGGTGGGAAGTACTCTCATCACTTCCCTTTTACATATCGGGACAAGGAGGCACAGAGACGTTAAGTAACTTGGCCAAGGTCACACAGCTAGTAAGTGCTGGAGAGGTATTCAATCCCGGGCAGACTGGCTCCAGATAGCTTGCTTAGAGTCACAATGCTGTTCCTCATGACGTCCAGAAGTTCTTAACCCGTGGTCCATAAAAAGCCTTCAGGAGGTCCCCATCCTCCTAAGTTATATATAAAATAACAACAACCCACAGAGGTGTACCTGCCTATGCCTGGGGCAACAGTCCATATCTTGTATCAGATTCTCTTAGAGGATTATTGCTCAAAAAAAGGTCACAAATTGATCCAGTGTAGCCCACCTCTCCTCATACCCATTTTACAGAAGAAGGAACTGTTCCCCAATGAGATCATGCCTGCCCTAGATCACTCAAATGAGTCTTGGAACCCCTGGGCCATGTCCAGGACCCCCCCTCCTGGGTGAGACAATGTGCCCCAGAGCTCCCCAGGGGAATGGGAGGGGGCCTCTCTGGGCCCAGCTCATTACCCCGTGCTGATGGATGCAGTGGGACGCCATTGTCCAACCCCGAATCCCTATGCTGCCCATCACTGCCCAACAGTGAACCCACTGGGCTCCTCATCCTAGAGAATACCCAGGCCAAGGAAGTGGGGGCAGGGCTTAAGAGTTGCTAAGGCATAGGAATAAAGGGGGCGGGGGCTCCCATGGCAAGATATGAAGAAACTAGCTCAGGGACGGGAGCTAAATTGATCGTGAACTGATCATCTTAAACCTCACAAGTGGTCAACCAGCTGATCCCAGGCAGAAAAGTACCACCAGGACTTTCCCCTCCTCCTTTCCACCTCCTCCTAGGTCACCCCACTGTTTCTAAGCCGTAGGAACTGGGGAACTATCAAAGGAAATGAGGTCTTGGAGTTATAGCCAGGGGCCAAATCACTTGAGGTCCTATAGACCATGGTGAGCAGTTCGGATTTTATTCCCAGCACCAGGGGAAGCCGTAGGAGGAATATCAGCAACGAGGGTCCTGGTTGCACTTATGTTTTAAAGGATCTGCCCTCTGTTGGATGGTAAATAGACTGTAGGGGGGCAAAGGTGGAGTCAGGAACACTAGTTAACAGGCTAATGCAGTGTCCCCTCGAACCAAGAACGGGAGAGGGGCAGTCCACCCAATGATGCTGAGCAGACATCACACATCCCCTGGTTTCATTGTGTCTCCGTGTATCGGTTAGTCATACTAATAGAGCTCTGAATAACCAGCCTCACCTACATCAGTAGCTTAAAACCATCACTTCTCTCACTCACAGGGCTGCAAGTTGACCACAGAAGCTCTGCTCCTTGCGTCTCACTGAGGCCCAAACTCCAGGGGCAGTGACTATGTGGGGAAAGTTTTCCCAGGCCGGAAGGTAGACACTCCCAGAGTAGCAAGCAGAACATATTCTTCTCCTTAAGGCCTGGGCTCAGAACTCCTGCATGGTCCCTTAGCTTACAATCTATTAGCCCAAACAAACCTCTGAGGAAGCCTGACATCAAGGGGCGGAGTGGGAATATTTTCTGAACAATAAACTAATCCACCACCGTCTTGTGGATGCTCCTCAGCGCTCAGCTACTCTCTCCTGCTCCTCACTGTTCTCCTTCCCCAGGGGGTCCCTTCCCCCAAGCAACCAGGCCCTCCTGCTCCAGGGTACCAAAACCTAAGTGGCTGTGTCATATGTGTCTTCTGTCCTTAGGACTTTTGGGAGTTTGGCACAGAACTAAGGCACAAGTTAGGGCCACAGGATTCACCTCAGAGGACCCGGAGTCTGCACAGCGCGGGAGGGAAAGCTTGGCTTTCAGCTGCATTGCGTTTAGGCAAATCACCTCCCATCTCTGCCCCTCAGTCTCCCCCGCTGTGAGATAGATGGGAGTTGGGCACACTTTCCTTACCCGGATGTGAAGGTTAAAGCTAAGGTATGCCACACACCTGGCACGTGGTCCGCTCTCCACAGAGCTAGGAGACAGTCACCCATAGAGGTCTGGAGAGGTCTCCTCCCAGACAGCCATGTCTGTCGCCTCCACACCCCACCCTCCACTCCCCACCTCTCCAAAAGCATCGCAGATGACCCATAGCTCAACAGTCAACAGTGTCCATTTTCTGAGACCCTTGTCTGTTATGCTGACAGAGAAACAGCCTGCGGACCATTTCAAGCCCATTTGACAAACGCAATTATTTTTTTTTTTTGTCATTGAATTGTCTTTTCCTGATTGTCCAGACAGACACCCAGGCAGGAGAAAGGGATAGAATGAAAGGCTATTCGTGGCACTCCTTGGCCAGTGATGGGGTGTTCTGAGGGCGGACTCCAAGCTGTCCCACCACCACACTGGAAACCAGGCTGGGTCCATCAACATGGCACCTGGGCTGGGCAAATTCCAGGGCTCTCACGTGCATGGCTGTGTCCATAGGGGTGCGGCGGCATGCAGTGGCCCACCTACCCAGTGTTCTCCGAGCTTCTCGCTGAGTCTGTGGGGAGGTGTCAGATCCTAGGGCTGTGGCATCCCACTCCATGCCTCAAGTCCTCAAGCCGCAGGCACATCTCCAGTCGAGGTCCCAAGCCAGGCCTGACCACGCTGGAAATGCCGTCTCACAGTGGACAGAACTAGAAGGAGCCTTGCTGCCCCAGGGAGAGCACCAAAAGGGCCTGGAGGAGGCCCTGACAGCTTATGCCCAGGGCCCCTGCCTCTCCAAATCCTGGCCTGACCCACCCAGCCAAGCTTCTCTCTGAGGAGCTGTCCAGGCTCCCTTTCTGGCACCTCCTTGGCCATTCCCTGGCCCTCTCAACACAGCTATGCCCTGAGCCACTCATGATCCCCCAAACCAGAAAACCTGGGCCAGCCGACAAGTCTCTTCCCTGGAAACTGCCCCTCTGCCCACAGCCATGTTGTACCACAGGACCCTGATAGGCACAGCCACAAGCCAACTAAAATGGATCACTCGGACCCTCTCTGTGCATGCCACAGAGTCCTGGTTGCAAAAGATAGACCTCCTACTCAAACTGGCGGAAGCAAAATGGGAATGTATGAGCTCATGGGAACAAAAATCCTAGGAGAGAAGAGCCGAGGCTTAGCTGGCTCCAGAGGCTCAAAAACAATTTATTGAGACTCTGTGTTGACTCTGCTTCCCCCTAGGTTGACTTTATTCTTCAGCGTCATGGGTGACCTCTAGTGCCGCTTGGCTAATCCTACTACCTTTGCAATTGAGCACAAAGAGAATGTCTCTCTCCCAAAAGTCCTAGCAAAAGCTCCAAGGTGAGGACCTTATCTAGCTCATATGACTATCCTGGAAAACAGAATCACAGTGACCAGGGGCTAGAAGGTGGTGACTGACCCCACCTGGGTCACGTGGGGAGGGGAAGAGTCCTGCCTCAGCTGCATGGACTCAGGGGCAGGGGTGGGGAGGCATTCCCCAACAGAAAATCAAGGCGCTGCTCCCAGAAGAGTGGGTGACTGCTGGACAGCCCCCAACAGACATTCTGCAAGTCTCTCGGGGATCAGGACTCCACACCTGTCAACGCGGGCTCATCCCGCGGATGGAGATATGAGCTAGGAATCTTCAAGGCAATGATGTGTGTACAGAGGCAGAGAGCAGGACAAATAAAATAGGCTGTATGCAGCAAAGGGACGAGAAGCCAAGCCCTCCCCAGATCACTGAACATTTTCAACTTCTCAGTCCCTTGTGAGGCCAGCCTCTGATGACATTCCCCAAGAGGGAAGAGACTGTGTCCATTTCCCTTTGTGGAAGCACTCCCTCTCCTGCCAGTTCGCGTGGCTCAACCGAGGCTGGCCCCACTCTTTCCCACCAAAGCCAACAGGGAGCACGTGACGCAGCCTAGCCAATCACCTCACTCCATGCCTCTCCTGGCCAGTGATTGGTTCAGAGACAGGCATAGAGCAAAGCCAGGCCCCTAGGGCTCGATCTCTAGGACCTTTGTTGGAACCTCTGGGCCAAGGATGGTCTCTATAGCACGGACTGCCGGGATGAGGGCTGGTGGCACCCTGAGGCCATGAGGGAGCCAGAGGAAGAAGCCAGCACAGAGGGAAGCAGACATGACAGATGGAAACATATTCTGAAGACACTGTTCAAGCTTCTAGATCCAGCTATGCCTGCAGACAGACTCCATCCCCTGGAGCTTTTGGTTATGCAAAGCAACAAATACCCCCCCCCCTTTTTTTGTGTGTGTGCTTAATAAGTTAAAATCGGAGCTTCTGTCACTTGTAATCCAGAGAGTCCTGATTAACAGACTCTCCCTCAAGCCATCCTCCTCCCTTCAGTTCTTACTGTTTGTTTGATTACCCGTGAGGAAGCAGACAGAAATCAGAAGAAGGAGTGGTAGGAGCCTGAGGAGGGTGTCTCTCCCCAGAGAGCCTCAGTGGCAGGTCCCAAGCTTACCTGTAAGATCCAACCTTCCCTACCCGAGACAAATCTGCTTGAGGTGCAACATGGCCCCGCAGCTCGGCTCAGCGCATCCAGTGGGCTTTGGAGTGAAATCTCCCATCCAGGATCCGAGACAAAGCCTCCCTTAGCCCTGTACTCAAGCCTCCTTTGCTACCGATCACTCCATGAGTGAGATCGGGGTTAAGACTGTCGGGCACTGCCTGATCCCTCCTTGTCTCTTTGTAGATGAGTTACAGAAGGACAGTGGCCCCAGGTTCTCCTCCTGCTGGTGCCTCGTGCCATTTTGTAGACAAGTCATCTCGTGGTTGGCCTGACTCATGGACCTAGCAGCCACCTGAACTCTGCTCCTGCTGCATTCCTCGCCCCCCACTGGAGCTCTGGGAACCAGACTGCCAGAAGACACTAGAAGCATCTGTTGGGCCCTTGGTGAGACAGCAAGGTGAATGTGATGCAAAGAGCACAAGCTTTGAAGTCAGATCTGGGACCCCAGGCAAGTCACTCACCCTCTCTGAAACTTAGTTCCCTCATTTGTGAAATGGAGGGGTGACACCTATCTTGTAGGAATATGTAAGGAATACATAGGAAACATGTGCCTAGCCCAGGGCCTGGCATAGAGTGGGCCCCGGATAAATGCATGTTGCATGGAAGGAAGGAAGGCAGGATAGAAGGAAGGAGGACTGGAGGGAGGGAAGGACAGAGAGAAGGACCAACCTTATTATCTCCAGCATATTACAGATGCTCAGCACTCACTCATCCCCTCCTACCCCATCTCCCATTTTGCCCCCTGACAACCCAGCCACTTTCTGTAGTTTTCCCCAGGGTTGTCTGGTCCAGTCCTGACTCCACCCCCGTAGCCATCAGGCCTCGTGGTGGATTAGTCCGCAGCCCCATCCCCCAGCTCACCCACCAGAGGCGCAGCTATACTGCTGCCAGAGAGAAAGTGAAGCATCCAGCCTGGTGGTTCCAAGCCACAAGAATCCCAGAGATAACCTTCAGATGCCGCTTTCCCATAGGCCTTCTCGTCCATCCCGGAAATCTGGGGCCGATCAGCCGCAGGTGCTGCCTGACACATCCCTTGAGCACCGCCCACCTGAGACATCAGGCGGCAGGAGCAGGTGCTTCTGCTTACAGAACACCCATTTTGTGCCAGGTTGTAAACGGGTGCAAACTCACTCCAGCCCACAGATGTGTTTTGTTTGGCCTGACAGGTGTTTAAATATTTGAATAACTTACCAACATTTAAATACCAGAAAATCTAACAACAAAATCTCTTTCAACACAATCTAGAGATCTGGACCCGCATAGCCGGGGACTAGCAGCCCCTCTTGACTGGCATGGACTCCCATTTGCCACAGTGTCTGCCACATGGGCCCTTTCAGGCATTTGGATGTAGGATTTCTGCTGTAATAATAACAAATTCCAGCAGATAGATTAGAAAGGAGGAAATGAAACTAACCCCCTGTTTGCAGATGACATGATTATCCATGTGGAAATTTCCAAGGAATTCACACATACACACACACACACACACACCCCCGCCAAGAACTGATAAGTGAGTTCAGCTAGGTCACAGGTTACAAGAGCTACACACGAGGATCCTCTGCATTTCTATATACTAGCAATGAACAAGTGGAATCTAAAATTAAATACCATTTACAATTACCCAGAAAAAATGAAACACTTAGGCATAAATCAAGCAAAATATTACAAGGGTTCTATGCTGAAAACTACAAAATGTTGATGAAAGAAATCAAAGAAGATCTATTATTTGTTTCAGAGGTACAGGTCTGTGATTCATAAGTCTTACACAATTCACAGCGCTCACCATAGCACATCGGAGGGGGAGAAGAACCATGAGAGACTGTGGACTCTGGGAAACAAACTGAGGGTTCTAGAGGGGAGGGATGTGGGGGGATGGGTTAGCCTGGTGATGGGTATTAAGGAGGGCACGTACTGCATGGAGCACTGGGTGTTATATGCAAACAATGAACCATGGAACACTACATCAAAAAAATAATAAATAAATAGAAAAAAAAAAAGAAGATCTAAACAAATGGAGAAATATACCGTGTTCATGAATTGGAAGACTCAGCGTAGTAAAGATATCCATTCTCCCCAAGTTGATGTACAGGTTTAGCGTAACTCCTATCAGAAAGATCTTTTTTGGTAGGTAAAAGCAAGCTTATTCTAAAATGCACATGGAAAGGCAAAGAAACTAGAATTTGAACATTTTGTAAAAGAACAAAGTGGGAGGGGGGCGCCTGGGTGGCTCAGTTGGTTAAGCGACTGCCTTCGGCTCAGGTCATGATCCTGGAGTCCCGGGATCGAGTCCCACATCGAGCTCCCTGCTCAGCGGGGAGTCTGCTCCTCCCTCTCCCGCTCCCCCCTCTTGTGCTCTCTCACTCTCTCTCTCTCTCAAATAAATAAATAAATAAAATCTTTAAAAAAAAAAAAAAGAACAAAGTGGGAGGAACTATACTCCCCACTTTCAAGACTTACTCTACGGAAATGAAGACAGTGTGTGACTGCGAGAGGGACAGACACAGAGATCAGTGGAACAGAACAGAAGACCCACAGACAGCCACCCACAAGTATGGCCAACCGGTTTTTGGCAAAGGTGCAAAGGCAGTTCAATGGAGGAGGAACAGTTTTTTCAATAAATGGAGCTGGAGCATTTGGGTAGCCATGGGAAAAATAATAATAAATTCAATGAGAGAAGGGATGTCACTCTGTTTTGTTTGTTTTTTTGAAAGATTTATTTATTTATTTGAGAGCAAGAGCAGGGGGAGGGGCAGAGGGAGAGGCAGTCTCAAGCAGACCCTGTGCTGAGAGAGGAGCCCCACATGGAGCTCAATCTCATGACCCCTAGATCACAACCTGAGCCGAGTGGCGCCTCGGTGGCTCAGTCGGTTAAGCGTCTGCCTTCGGCTCAGGTCATGATCCCAGGGTCCTGGGATCGAGTCCCCCATCGGGCTCCCTGCTCTGCGGGGAGCCTGCTTCTCCCTCTCCCACTCCCCCTGCTTCTATTCCCTCTCTCGCTGTGTCTCTCTCTGTCAAATAAATAAATAAAATCTTACAGAACAACCTGAGCCAAAACCAAGAGTCAGACCCTTAACGGACCGAGCCACCCAGGCGCCCCTCACTCTGTTTTGTACAGAGCCCTACCCCAGGCACCTGGCACACTAATTGGCACATAGTAAGTGCTTAATATTTGTCCAGTGCTGAGTAGCTATAAAAACACTGTGTTCCAGGGATAGGTGTTGCTATCTCCGTATGATAGGAGGGACATGTGAAGCACAGAGAGGTCAGAAAACTTGCCCAATACCTCCCAGCATGTAAGAGATAGAGCCAATATAGCACATACATGATTTCATGTGATTCTCCATCCGTCCCCTTCTGCCCCCTTTCTGCCAATGGAAGAAACGCAAGTTCAGAGAGATTGCATGGATTTCAGAGGCCCCACAGCTAGCAGGAAGCAGAGCCAAAATCCAAGCAAGAATCTGTCTGACCCCAAGACACCTGCCCCTGCTTTCCAAAGCCTTTCCGGGTGCGGG
This sequence comes from Mirounga leonina, assembly GCF_011800145.1. Lineage (NCBI taxonomy): Eukaryota > Metazoa > Chordata > Mammalia > Carnivora > Phocidae > Mirounga > Mirounga leonina. The sequence goes on along the minus strand of NW_023270763.1, from coordinate 18,676,790 downwards.
TTCTCGGGCCACCACGCCAAGCCACGCTGTCCCTCTCGGCAAACCCTGCCTTTCCCAGTCTCTGATCAGAGCCTGCTGGCATTTGTGGCTTAACCACCGGGGCTCCCAGCGGGGCGCAGTTCACCGAGCCAGCTCATTTATTCATTAATTTGCTTTCCATATTTCCAAACAGAAAGCAGCCGTTCCAGGCAAGGCAAATCAATACTGTGCTCCGCGATTCATCTTCATTCGTACCACATCCCCGTGCGCTATCCCCAGCGCTCTTCACCCAGCCTCCTCCTGATGGGTTCCTGGATGCTGACGAATAGGATTCTCGGAGGCAGCCACGCCATGTTAGCAGATTAAATCATTAATATCTGCATCGGGTGTTTTTACGAGCCTCCCTTACCCCAAACTCCTCACCACCCTCGTGTTGAGTACACTGTTAGTGATCCGGGCGGGCGCGGTACAGATGAAATTGCTATTCCTGAGATTTTATTGGCTGCAAGCTCGGAGTTATTGATTTCCACCCCCCACCCCCCCACCCCCCACTTTTCTGAACTCGGGTATCCTGCCCAGAGTTGCAGAAATTATTGAGATGGGGGATGAATATGGATTTGCTGATGCCACCTGCTCTGCCTGCCACGGACTTTTCTTGTCTTCCTGCAAAGGGGAGAAAGGTGGTCTCCTAACATTTGTTCTATAGATCAATTTTAAAGCGGAGCACTTACTCTTTGACAACTACTGCTAAGCCCTGTCCAAGCGACGCTCCCTGAGGCCTCCCAGCACCCCACAGAGAGGAGAATTACCATGAGCTCTTCCGCTGGGGTTCTGGGATTCCCCCCGCTCTGATTACAGGGGACATGAATGCAGGTTTGCCTAACTCCGGTGACTGTGCTCTTGGCAGCACCCTCCCTGCCCTGCTAGCCCCCATTAGCTCCAAGAGAGGGCACAGGTACAAAGAGAATAGATGTTCAGTGTGACAGATGGAATGTTTGTGCCCCCCCCCCAAATTCATGCATCAGAGCCCTAAGCCCTAATGTGATGGTATTGGAAAGCGGGGCCTTTGGAAGGTCATTAGGCTAGACGGGGTCATGAAGATGGGGACCCCCTAATGACTTCGGTGTCTTTATAAGAAGAGGAAGCCCCCAGAGCATGTGCTCTCACTCTCTCCCCCTCGCTCTTTCTCTCTCTCCACCATGTGAGGACGCTGTGAGAAGGCGTCCGTCTGCCAGCCAGGAAGAGAGCCTCCCTGGGAACCTGACCATGCTGCCACCTTGAACTTGGACTTCCCAGCTGCCAAAACTGGGAGAAACGAATCTGTGTGTGGAAGCCGCCCAGTCTACGGTATTTTGCTACAGCAGCCGGAGCAGACGAAGACAAGAGAAGCACTGCTCTGTGCGGGAGCAGGGGCTGCAGGTCAGCCCAGGGAGGCAGGGAGGACAGGGGCAAGATGCTGGAAGGCACTCACACCTTCCACTGCCCTTAGGTCAGTCCACCGACCTGAACTTCCCCCACCTTCAAAGCAGGAGAGAATTGAAGGCATTCCCTCTTAAGTTCCAGAAGGTTTAACTTTATCTCCGAAGGAGCAGACAATAAATATTTTAGGCTTTGCAGGCCCCACAGCTCTGCACAAGGCTCAGGCTCTGTCATGGTAGCACAGAGGTGGCTACGGACAACAGGTGGATGAATGGGCATGGCTGCGTTCCAATCAAATTTTATTTAGAAGAACAGGCAGCAGGCCAGATGTCACCTGCCGGTCATAACCTCCTGTCCTGGAGGACGGGGATTTTAGGAGCAAGAGTGGTGTGATTTCTGGACCCGTGACACTGAGCTATCTTGCATCATGCAGTGGGGCCAAGGTGTAGGACGTGTCAGCATGGGGAGGGGAGAAGCAGAGTCCCCAGCAACACAGCCAGATGAAATGCAAAACCTCTTTCGTGGAGTGGAAGACACTGGAGTCAGCCAGGGTAGCAGGGCAGAAAACAAGTCTCATGATAATAATAAAAGTAAAAAAAACCAAAGTCCTTACAGTGGTCTACAAGGTGCTCATGATACCACCCCCCCCCCCCCCCCCCCCCCCCCCAGCCCCCTGATCTCATCTCCCACTGACCCCGTCCCCGTCCGTGCAGGCTGGTCTCCTCTATCTTCCTCAAACATCCAAGCTTGCTCTCACCTCGGGGTCTTTGCACATGCTCTTCCCTCTGCCTGGACCATAACCCATGGGCTAGCCTGCCGGAGGATTAGATCACAGGGAACACCGCCAAGCTGTCCCAGCTGAAGCCATCCCGGACCGGCTAGCCCCAGGCCAACCTACCAGCTGACCACGAATGAGTCTGCTCAAGATCAGCCACACCTGGTCTAGACCAGCAGAACAACACAACCAAACTGCGGATCAAGAAATAATAAGTGTTCACAGCTTTCAACCATGTCTTCATTTTGGAGCTCCTTCTTACACAACAATAGCTAAACAGCAGAGGAGACTGTGCCCCAACTTGCTGTATGAATAATATGAGCATTTACTCTGTCTGGTCCTCCAAGTTCTTCATCAGGAACATGAGAGAATCATAAAAATTTTACTCCTTCCCTTGCCCCTTGCTCCTTTCTTTGCCCCTCCCTAATTAATGTCACAAATATCCCCCCAGTCACCCACGCTCCTTGGAGCCATCCTAAACTGACTCCCCTACTTCACCCAGGATGCACGATTCACCACCCAGTCCTGTCAACCTTGCCCCTCCTGAATCTCTCTCTTCTCCATCCCCACGGTCATGACCCTAGGTCCAGACCACATCATCTCTTGCTCAGGTCACTGTAATAACCTCTTTACTAGTTTCTCTGGCTCCAGTGACTCCCATCCCACCCATCACCTACACTGCTGGCAGAGTAATTCCTTCTGAAGTGTAATATGAACCCCTTCTTCCCTTGCCTTCAACCCTTCCATGATGTCAGCACCCTCAGGTAAGGCTCAAACACCTTCACAGGTTTCCATCTCCCTCCAGGATATGGCCCCTACCTACCTCTCCAACTTCACCTCCCACCACTTTGCATGCTTTAGCCTAGTGACTCCCAACCCTGGCTGAACACTAGCACCACCTGGAGAGCTTTAAAAAAATACCAAAGCCTTGACCTGCACCCCCAGAAACTATGAGTGACACACTCAAGGGTGAGGTGCAGGTACTGGTATTTTTCAAAGGCCCCACGTGATTCCAATGTGCCCCCAGAGCTGAGAGGGCCCAGACCTAACCACAGTGCCCTAACCACAGTGAACGGCTTAAAATTCCCCACACATCCCATGTTCTCCCATGCCTCGTGCCCATCCACCCCTGCTCCTGCAACACCTTCCTGTCTCTTTGTTTCACATGGCTGACACCTACTTATCCCTTAAAGCTCAGCTCTGGGGAAGCTTCCTGACCCCCAGCTTCCCAGTCTGAGCTAGGAGATGTCCTCCGAGCTCTCACAGTCCCCTCTGCTTTAGCCTATCAGAACATTTACCACATTGAGTATGAACTGTCGGCAGCACCTCATCACCCTAACACCAGGGCTTAGCACAGTTAGTAGACTGTTGGTAGACTCAATACATGTTTGTTGAATGAATGAATGAATGAATGAATGAGCCCCATTCCCTTTTGGCCATTAGGATAGGAAATGTATTATCTTTTCACTTCTCCTTCCTCCTCTTCTAGTTCAATGCCAATGCACATAGTAGGTGCTCAGTAAATATTTGTCGAGTGAATCAATGAATATGAGACACAAGAGATAAGCATCCACCCCGTCCTCATTTTCATAGGAGAGTCCTGGGAAGCAGAGACACATCAAACTGAGCTTCCTACAGTTTTACTAAAATGGAATTTGCCAAAGACGTCCTGAAAAATGGATTTAATTAGGCCCGTTAATAGGGGAGTCATTGGTGGCTAAGATTTAAAGCTGAGGCTGGAAAAGGTATCAATGATTTTACCATTTTAAGTTATATAGGAGGTTATTTCTTACTCCCGCCTTAATTAGAAAAATGCATCTCGATGGAGTCTCAGCTTTGGAGGGAAACAAAGCCAAAGGTAGAGGCAAGATCCGCTATTTCATCGAAATGGAGCTTCGGGTATCACAGCAGAGCGTGAACTGGCTCAGCCCAGGTGTGCTCAACCTCGGAGAAGGGGATTTGTAGCACATACAGCCGGATCTCATTACGCTAACGATTGTCAGTATAAACCGATGTGGCTTTTAATTGCAAGACACATCCAGGAGAGGGAGAGGTGCAGTGGTCTATAATGACAGCATGAAATTCCATGTAGGTTTTCAGAGCCTCATGGATTTCTTGCATTCCGTTCTCCCACTAGGCAGTCGTAGAGGTCTGAGTTCTAATGGGTTCCTCAATCAGATCCTGGAAGGGACACGCCCTTATTCTTTAGCTCACCACTAGCAGAAATACTCAGCCATCCCCAGATTATGGAGCCAAATAAAAGGAGCTCCGTGTGGGGCTCTGGCTTCCTTCAGACCCAAAGAGCCTGGAATACCCATTGGAAAACTTCCCTGGGAACCCAGGAAATGTCCTGATATGTAATAGGGCATCATTCGTTCTACAAATCTTTACTGAATATCGGTAGGTGACAGGCACTGTTCTAGGGCAGAACTGGGACTAGGGTAAGACAAGTGGGGTACTCAACTCAAGTGCAAAATTGAAGAGAATGATAAAAACAACTCAGAAATCAGGATAACCAATACTTTTATGCAATATCATTAAAAATAAAAATGAATGCAAAAGTATCTACAATGAACAAAACATCCAAATTTTAATCACAGAGAGGATCTAAGCCTGCGCTTGCAGGACCTGCCTCACCTGCCTCACCCATCCCCAGCCCGGGATTCTAAGCACTGGGGATACAACAGTGACCTGATCAAAACCGGTCCGTCCCTCACATAAATGCCAGGATGCGTGGGAGACAAACCATGAACCAAATAACCAAGTCAAATATAGAGGGCTGGTGAAGGGTCTGATGGAGGGAAATAAAGGAGAGAAGAGGGTAATTCCATTGTAAACATCTCCAAACCCCCTCCCCACACCAGACTCTCTACTACCCAGTGTAGCAGAAGGCACAGGGGCTCTTGGGTCACTCCAAGGACAGCTCCCAGCCCTGTGACCCACTTGCACTAGGTCTTAGGGCAAGTCACTTGCTTTCCAGGCTTCCTTCTTGCACTCCATCATCGGACACATGGAAAAAGCGAAAGTTCGTAACAACAAAGACATGGTGCCGAGCCCAAGGTATCCGTTCCCTCAGGTCACCCTCACTGCAGGACAGTGACCGTGGGTATTTCTACTATGTAGCAAGCTGATCCCTGAGGTCGAACAGCCTGCCCACGGGAGAGTGAGGGTTTGAGGTTCTTCAGGCCAAGTTCCCAGCCGTGATGCTGGGCACCTCAAGCGGAAGCCGGGTTCTGTGCCTAAGTGACCTTGAGCAAGTCTCTGGATCTTTCTGAGCCTTGATGTCCTCATCTGCAAAATGGGGATCGTAGGCGGCTCACCCTCCCAGGACCGCTGAAGCCAGGTGTCTGGCGTAGGGTGGGTGCCCCATGAATGAGCGCCCCTCCTGCCCCTGCCCCTGCCCCAGCTGCAGTACCAGTCTCCAAGGCAACGGGGCAGAATCGGCGGATGAAGTTCAAATGCAGCCCATTTCCTATTTTCCTGACAGCCTATTTCATGGATCACAGATACGCAAGTACAGCTGCTTATTCAATGGAGGAAAGAATGAATTCATTTTCATTCCTTAATACCCGATGTGACCTATTCTCGGTTGATCTCTCCTTTCCAAGGCTGGAGCCCTTCCCGCGGACTTTCAATTTGGCCAGAAAAAGAAAATGTGCAGTAATGACAGAATATCCTGCCCAGAGAATGCTGGGTGCTGAATCACCACCGTGCTGGTAATAAGTCCAAATGAAAGATATTATGTCATCTTGTTTGAATTAAACAGATGAACTATAGTCCCAGACCATTAAAAATGAACCAATCTGCTGGAAAGCATCCAAGTGCTCAGCGTTCAGGGCCCCTAAAAGGTGCTCGGCTCTAGCAGGGTTTTATAGCCTCATTTTCTGCCAATAATTCCTCCACTCTGCGAACGTGGAGGAATAATTTGATGAAAAGGAAGCCGGCCCTTCAGCAGTGGCCTCCTTCCAAGGACAGCCCCGGCTGTGCTAACTCGGGGCCAGCCAAGCCCTCGCTGATGCACTCTGCCTGTGAGCAGCCTGGGTGGGGGTTAATTGAGAAGCGCCAGGAAGCCACAGGGCAGGTGGCCAGGGCCTGACTGCGGCCTGGGTGATGCTTTCTTCTCCAGAAGTTCAGGGGGCTCCCTACCTGCACCCCAAAAGCCCAGGGAGAGAGGCAGTTGGCAGCATTGCCTCCCTTTACAAACAGGGAAACTGAGGCACCAGAGTCCAGAGTGCCTGGGGGCGACGGCTTCTGGGGCCCTCCCAGTCCTGCTGTGCCATGCTGCCACTCTCAATGTCCCTGAGCTCGCAGCCCCCACACTTTCCACACCGAGCCTTCCACGACACGAGTGGCCTCTCCCTCAAGCTCTGCCCCTCACCTGCTTCGTGGCTCAGGCAATGCTTCCCCGCTCGGAGAACCTGCGTCCCTATCTGTGAACCTATAATGCCGGGTGCCCCCTGGAGTAGACTGGACCGGGAGCCAGAAGACGGGTCGAACCCTAGCCCCGCTGCATACCAGCCACGCGGCCTTAGGTAATGCCTTCCGCTCACTGAGACTTAGTCTCCTCATCTGTCACTTGGGACTTCATAAGCCCGGGCTGTTCTCCAAAGCTTCCCCCGCCCTGACACCCCACCCCAGCACCAGAATCCCGCCCAACCTGCGTTCCAATCCCTCTGGCCTGAGGACTCAGCAGCACCTGGGTGAGATACAACCCTACTCTCTCATTTAATCCACCTCCAAAATGAGCACGTCGTGGCTTGCCTTCTGTTGATGATAAAGAGGTTTTATATCAAAACAGAAGAAGAGTAATTAAACCTAGTGAACTTGCCCCAAGTATCAGTCAACTGCTCTGGAGGCTCTCCATTTATTCATTCAGCAAAACCTTCTGGAACATGCGTGCCTCCTCCAGGCTCTGGGGCCTCAGCACTGTCAGCACACCCGCCCTCCCCGACCTCAAGGCCATCAAGAGCATTTACTGGCCCCCTTGCTCACAAGAGGAAAGCAGGCTGAGGAGGTCTGGGTCACTGGTCCAGCTGGTACAGCCGGTGGGAGGCAGGGCCTGGGTGGAGGCCATGTCTGTCTGACCCCAGAGCTCACACCACAGAGCCCTCGCCCAGAGCCGCCACACCGCCCAGGGCTTGCGGGTGGTTTAGAGCCCGAGGGCTGGCAAGAGAATGGACTTCCCACAACCTGGCGCCTCACCAGCCGGTTCTCATCAATACTGATGACATGTGACTTCAGCTCACGTTAGGACGGCCAGCTCATCCCAGGTTAGTCAGTACTGTTCAGTTTTAAGACAGAAAAGTCCCACATCCCAGAAACCCCCTCGGTCACGTACTGAACATTAATTGCCACAGACTGGTTACTGCCCCGGGTTCTGTGCTTAGCGACCTCTGCTAGCCAGAGAGGGATCCCCCTTCCCCTCTGCCTTGGGGGGGGGCACTGGTCTCCCTCTGGTGGGCTCCTGAGACCCACCCTGATCAATACTTGTGTGCCGCCTGAGGCTGACATCGAGCTCTGGGGGTGTTGACCTCTCCATGCCCTGCAGCCTGAAGCCCCCATTGTAGGAGACACAGCTTTCTCTAAGAAGGCCTTCAGGCCCAAATCATGGCCCTGGTATCCAGTCAGTACTTTGGTGGCCAGAGTCTATTTCACCTCATCTCTCCAGGCTTCCGTTTGTCCAAGCAGGTCCTCCCACAACCTGGGAGAGCACAAGGCAGGCTCCTGACACTTAGTGCTTACTGAGTGCTTACTGGCCTCATGGAACCCTCGCAACAACCTAAGGAACAATCAGCCTGCAGACAAGGCAACTCTAGCAGACAAGCCTCCATCCATGTCCTCTTGACCCTCTGGGGTCACAGCCTCAGGTACGGATGGTGCTGAATGACGGCTGCTCACCCAAGCACTGCACCTGCTACCCTCCTCCCCCTGCCCCCCTCCGCCTCAGGACTTCTTCGGGCACCCCAGAGGCTTGCTCAGGGAGCCGGCGAAACCTCCAGGCTGAGCCGGAGATGCGCTCCACACAGCCTCTGACAGGCCCAGAAGCAGGGGCCCAAGCCGACGGGCACCTTCTCTACAACACCCCCTTCACTGGCTTTCCTTCCCTCCTTGTCTTGCTGCCCCTTCTCTTCATGGGACTTCCCGGGGCCACCTCCCAAATGAACTACTGGATCCAAGTCCATGCCTCAGGGCTGCTTTCGAGGGAACCCAAACTGGGACAGAAAGGTTAGGGAACTTGCCCAGGATCACACAGCTGAGAAGTGGTATGCCCCAGATTTAAACTCAGACCTCTGGCTTCAGATACTGAGGGCTTGGTTACTTTGCTGTACAGTTCTAGGCTTGATCTAGGGAATATTTGTGTCCCTCCTCATCCTCAGGCAGCCTCTCCTTCATCCTCCCTCTCCCTCCCCCACACACTGAGTCCACAATGAAGAACACAAGACTATTGTTTTGCCACAGATTACAGGAGCTGGGTGATAAGCCCTGAGCTTTCAGCCACCCCAGCCTCCTCTCATTTCCTGCCGCCCCCCAACCCCTCACCCCGCCTATGTCAGGCAACTCTGTGACCTCATCTTCGGCTGAAGCTGAACATTCTGAATGGCCGTGTCTTATGACCAAATAATGCAGGCCGCAGGCAGCCCAGTGATTCAGCCCATCCCTAGGCTGAACCTCATAGAAACATTCAGAGAGAAGATGAGGCCCACGGGTTGAGGAGAAGTGTCTGCTCTATTCATTATGTGCAATTAAAACAAGTTAAAGCTTCCATAGTCTGTTTGGCAGGAGACTCCCCAGAAATCCGCAGGGAAAGTGTCCTGTAAGAGACACACGTAAAGGCACACTTACTGTGAGGGAGAAGGGGGAAATGACCTGAATGTCCATCAGTTAGAATGGATGGATTAGGACATTCACCAAAGGCACACTCCACGGCAGTGAAAATGAACATGAGCCATGCATATAGCACAGATGAATCTCACACACGTAATGTCGAGCTTAAGTTGTAGAAGCGGACATAAAGAATGCCATTTATATCCAGATTAATAGCATGCAGAACAATTCCATGTTGGTTTAGGGATACGTCCCTTTATAGTCCAAGTATTAAGATGTGCATCAAATTCAATGATGAGCATGAGATTCTGGATTGCCCCAGAGAGACACCATGGGGAGGGGTAAATGGGTTCGGAGGTTTGTCACTATTGTCTTCTTTCTTGAATTGAGTGATGAATACAAGGATGACACGGATGTTCACCTTATTCTTCCCTTTTGTTTTTGTATGTCTCAAATAATTTTAACAGCTGGGGAGGGAGATCAATCACATGACCAACCCAGAGGAAGAATTACCTTTCTTCCTAGACAGATCATCCCTCCAGGCCATGGCTAAGCTGGCTCTTTGTCTGGCTCCCTGGAGAAGGTAGAAAGTCCAAGGTCCTGCCATCAGGGACCCAGGTCCGGCCCCGGCTCCCACCTGTTCAAGTGCCAAGTGCACCTGAGTAGGGAGGTGCCCCCCACTTCGGGCCCCTAAGAATGCCTCTCACTATCCCCAGGACAAGCAGGCAGTCAGGAGCTGGGCTTCGGGGCGGACGGAAGACGGAATGAGGTTAAATGAGAACATGCACGCCAACGTCCAGCACGGGGCTTGATGAGCAACATGTCCTCCCTACACAGTCCTTCCACCGCGCTAGTACCAGTCCAGGGAGTTCTCCATGCTCACCTGCCCACACTGGACTCTCTCTTGGTGGAGCACGCACCTCACGGCCCCGGGAGCACGCGGCAGCACTCTATAGGGAGCAAATGCAGGTCCTCGCCCACATGGGGCCCGATGATGGGGCCTTCTGGAAAGAGAACAAGGCATCCATCACAGGATCGCAGGGGAGGCTCTGGGATAAGAGTGCTCTGCGTGGAGAATCTCAGGGAAGAGTGGGTGCCCCTACAGGGTGGTGCTGAAGGCCAGAGGGTTTCGTGGTTTCAGAAAGTGTGCGTGTTTATATATCCTTATGTATGTCTTTATGCGGATATACTTATGTATGTATATATGCATATGGATATATATTCTTATGTGTATATTCATCTCTACACATATTCTTATGTATTTCTATATAAACACATATACTGTGAATGTATTTGCATACATACACATATGTACTCATGTATATATTCATATAGATGTGTATGTATGCATATACACTTGTGTATGCATTTATGTGGTTGTTGTTTTTTTTTCACACGAACACCTATATTCCGTCTTAAAGTAGAAGGTTCCATGAGGTCGTGTGCTGGAAGCTCCAGGCAGACCCTGGCCTGACAGGTGTTTCCTGTCAGTCCTCAGGGCATCCCTCCCAGCAGTGCTATGACCAGTGTTGCTCCGTTTCCCAGGCCGGGAAGCTGGGGTTCAGAGAGGTTAGTTTGGTCACACGATGTCACCTGGATGGAGGACGCAGGATGTGACCCATGGCACGCCAGAGCCCCAAGATGGAGAGGGACAGTTACGCTATTCAGGGAGCCCTGTCCAGGCTACCCTCCCACCCACCCCCTCCCGCTGCGCCGGTGCTCCTGCCGACTCTCAATTGTGAGGTCCACCCAGGGAGGTACTTCTTCCTGGCTGTCTCTTGAGGGTCTCACAGGGCATTTCCCGCTTATTTCCTGTCAATTAATGTTTGTGGAAGATGCAATCCCCACCACCCATTTGGGGCATCATTAAGCACGGCTCCAAAGTGGGGAGGCTGAGGCTTGAACTCATGTTGATCTGACTTCTGAGCCCCTAAGCTCAGCCCCTCCTCTCGGCCATTCATGAGCTTCAGAAGGAAGCTGTGTCATTTCTAGAAGGCCAAATCGCCCCTGATCCAGAGGCTCCTGGACCCCACAAGCTGGCCTTGACCCCACTCTTCCTCTAAACCCCACATCCAGTCTGTCGTCGAGCCCTGCCTTCCACATACACCCTGGTTCCCAGCACTGCTGTCCAGCTCTCTTACCACTGTGTGGTCCAGGCCCTCCCCATTACTCCCGGGATTCCTATGCTAGCGCTAACTAGCTGCCGGCCCCATCTTCCCATCCCTAATGCCCCCACCCCCCGCCACGGCAGCCTGTTCTAACTCCAGTCCACTCATCACTGCTGAAAAGTCTGCAGCGGCTTCCAGCTCCCTGGAGCCACAGATCCCAGCCTCCCCATGGCTGCTTCTATGACCTCTCCTCCTGGTGCTAGGTGGCTCTGCCCAAGGGACAGTGGTCTGCAATGGTCACATGCACGTATGGACACGCACATCATATGTGCGCGTGCCCACGTCCTCCATCTCTGTCCTTGCGCCCTGCTCACGTTTATGATCACACAGCAAATACTTGTTTACATCTTTCCATCCATCCCTGAGGTCACAGCCCCTCCCAAGCCTGACGCAGGGCAGGCACTTAGCAAGTATTGGTGGGAGGGAAGCCCGAATAGGAGGTCAGGAAATATTTTTACACCTCCCTGAGTTCGAAGTGATCACAGTGTGTCATACCCAGAGAACTGATGCCCGACTTAGCCAGGGCTTCTGCTGGAATATTCAGGATAAATATTAGGATTAAGGGGAGGGGGCTATTTTCCGGGCTGGTGAAGCTCTTTCTCATCCCCATCAGGGTACTTGGATGCTGAGATCCTGAGGGTAGACGTCGGGGTGGGAAGGCAGTTCCGGGGGCCACTGCAGACCCTCTCAGAGAGGAAGCTCAACCCAGTGAAGTGCATTGGCGGGTGTGTGGGCACGGGGCACATTAGTGCGTGGGAGGCGGACTCTGCCATGGTAAGGAACAAGCCCCCGGCCGTGGCGGCCGAGCATAGAAATCACTGCTCACCGACAGTGCAAATGCATTTGGTGGCGGGCAGGGCTTCTCCACGCACACAGCCACTCAGGGACCCAGACTCCATCCACTGTGGGGCCTGCCGCGTGGCTTCCAAGGCCCCCGCAGAACGGAAGAAGTGAGGCGGCTGCACGGGAGAGGTTTCTATCCCCGGCCTGCCGCCCGTGCCCTAACGGCCCCACCTAGACGCAGCGGGTTAGACCTGTATTTCTCCTACGGGCCGAGGAGAGAACTGGGATGGTCTGGGGAACATGGAGCGTGGTCTGTCACATCAGGGAGGGACCGGTCTCCGGGACACACAGATCCTGGGATCTGTAGCCAGGTTTCCTGTCTGAGCCTTGCCTGGGACGCAGGCTGAGGTCTTGTGGGTGCCCGTCATCTGTATGAAGTATCTGAAAGTCATGAAGGAAAGGAAACCTGGAGAAAGAGGCTGGAATATGTGTGTAGGCCCTGGAGGGGTTTCGGGGTGGGGCAGACAGCAAGAAAGACTGGAAACCAGAGAGGCAGCTGGTACCCGGTCCCCAGAAAGAGAAAGGGCCCTGTGGGGAAGCACCACCCGCCCGCCCCCTTCTCCCCAGACGCACTGCGGCTCAGAAGGGTGCTGCTCTGTTTGGCCCTTGAGCACCTGCACCTCTGGGGGGGGGGGTCTCGAAACAGCACCCAGGCGGGGCAGCTCTGGTCTGACCCCTAGCCTGCGCAGGGACAAGGGCACCACCCTCAGGTGGCTTCAGGTGCAGGCAGGAATGAGAAGACTGGACGCAAAGAATAAAGAGCTCGCCTGAGATGTCTTCCTGAGACTTCAAGAACAACCTTCAGAAGGAGAGTGCTGGGCCAAGACACGGCCATTGACACGGCCTTGCCGTATGCACGGGCTACTACTGACTCTGGTTACATGAGCCAGAGAGTAGGGAAGGCTCTGGTCCCTGCGCAAACCCTCAGGTGTTCACTAGAGTCCTCTGGCCCATGTGTCCTGTGCCTGGGGCAGGTAGGATGGGGACAGGAGAGAATATGACTCCCAGTCGGCTCCCCATTAATCCCCAGCATTGGGGCACCTGCCCTGCTTTGTATTCATGCAGGGGCAGAGCCAGTCTTGAGCCCCAGCCTACCTGCCTGGAGCCCAACCATGCCTCTCTCCTGCCAGCCCCCTAAAGCTAGACCTGGTCCCCGCTTGTCACAATGGCTGAATCCCACCACACCGCCTCCTCTGGAGTCACTGCTTAGCCATTGTGTCTGTCCCTTCCCTCGTGGTCCCTAGCAGGGAATGTAAGGAAGGGACAGGGAGCCAGACAGCTATGAGAAGCCCCTCATATCCCAGAAGGATCAGAATTTCCACAGCAAAAGAGATGCCTCTGTGTACAGCAGAGGGAAGCTGAATGGCCCTGGGCAATGGGAAAGGAATTCGTAATAAAGATGACAGTGATAATTAGCACCAACGCACGACGCGCGGATGACTGCCAAGGGGCTGAGTGGCGCACTCTCCAAGGACTGCCTTCCTCCTCCCCACCCCCTGCATCCCAAACACAGCCAGCCAGCCCTCTCCAGACCCATACCATCAGGCCAAGCACCAGGGCCAGCTGTCTCCCAAATGCTAAGGCAAGAGTTGAGCTGAATCATTATGCTTCTTGATCTTAGGAGGATCGTGGATACCTTTAAGAATCTGACAAAGGCTGTGACTCCTTCCTGGTGGGAAAGCATATATGTAGCTCATCGCAAAGTCTACTACAATTTCAACAAATTCCCCCAGTCCTTAAAACCCACCTATGACCCCTTTAAGGGTCAATGAATTTTGTTTTAATTCAGTCATTCAGTGGAAATCTATTCAGTGTCCGCTAATAAGCGCCCCAGTGGGTGTTCTCATCCACAATACTACTTAGCCAGGATAGCCACAGAATCATCTACAAGCAGTGCATCTGGCTGAGCCTCGCCTCCTGGCACCCTAATTCTCAGTGCTGGCTGCACGTTCGAACCACCTGGAGAGTGGTTTAAAATTCTGATGCCAAAGCCTCACCCAGATCAATTAACTCAGAACCTCTGGAAGTGGGACCCTAGGGATGCCTAGGGGTGCAGCCAGGGGAGAGGACCACTGCCCTAGAAAATCCAAACATGTTTTTTAAAAAAGTTCCCTAGGAGGGGCGCCTGGGTGGCTCAGTCATTAAGCGTCTGCCTTCGGCTTAGGTCATGATCCCAGGGTCCTGGGGTCGAGCCCCGCATCGGGCTCCCTGCTCGGCAGGAAGCCTGCTTCTCCCTCTCCCACTCCCCCTGCTTGTGTTCCCTCTCTTGCTGTATCTCTCTCTGTCAAATAAATAAATAAAATATCTTTAAAAATAAATAAATAAAAAAGAAAAAGAAAAAGTTCCCTAGGTGGTTGGGATGCACACCCTAGAGCAGTTAATTCATTCATACATTCAGCAAATGCCTAATGAGCATCTACTATGTCCCAGGCAGTATGCTAGGCGTGGGGGGCACAGCAGAGAATAAGAGATCAAAATCTCAGCCCTCGCAAAGATGATATTCTAGCAGAGGGGATAGGCACTCAGTAACCAACACATAAAAAGACTTGCAAATTGTGTTTCGTGCCACAAGGCCCATATACTAGGAAGTGACACGAAGACTAATAGAGGGACCTTCTTGTAGAAGCCAGGGACACTTCCTGGGGGCCACTGGAGCTGAAGCTTGAAGGCCAAGGGGCTGAGGGAAGAGCATTCCAGGTGGTGGGAACAGCCGGTGCAAAGGCTCTGCAGGGGGTCAGAGCTCAGAATAAGAAAACAGCCAGTGCGACACCTCCTTGAAGTGAGGAAGGGGGAGGGTGTGACGTGGGACCAGGCTGAGAGAGAGGAGCCAGACCAGCCAGGCCCTTGGAGATCCAGCAAAGAATTTAGGATAAACTCATGACTGTCATATTGTCCCCAGGCCTCCCAGTGGTCTCGGAATGGCACAAGTGTCTCAGAAGAAGTGCCATCCTAAAGGAATACAGCTCGGAAGGGGCTCGGCTGGGATGCGCACCCAGGTCTCCTGACATGGCAAAGCAGAGGCCACAGGCCCTGCAGGAAGTGTCCCCAGGAAAGTGGGTCTCCCCACTCTCTGGCCCTAAGCCCCTTTTCTGCCCATGCCCAGCCCCAGCCACTAATGTAACTGGTGCAGGGAGAGCATTGTCCTTCCCACCCCTACCCCGCCTCATAAACCCCTCACCGTGGGAACCAGGCCAGCCAATCAGAACACTCCCCTTTGAAAGGCCACCCTATAAATTGAGCCTCCTCTCCCCAGACAAACCAGACCTACCATTCATAGGCCTCCCAGGGCCCCCTCCCCCTGGATAAACCAGATCAGTTGACCCCCACCTTCCTCGAGGGTAAAAACGGGGAGTCTGCTGCCTGGAATGTTCAGGGCCAAGCTCCAAGCCTCCCGGCCCCCAGCGTAGAGCCCCAGCCCCCCGCGGGGCCACACCATGACACAGGAGCAACTCAGGAGGAGCCCCTGAGAGTTTCGAGGGGTAACCTGGGAAACCCATGGAGCAGTGAGAGCGGGTTGCTGAGCCTGCGACAGTCCAGCCAGGGGAAATGCAAGGAAAGTGACACCAGCCTGTTGAGCAGCGGGTACGCGGGTGATGAGGAGAACAGTGAGGTCAGCCTGGTGGGCAACACTCCAATCTTAAGGTTGCCAAGAAGGCTCCACACCCAGGCAGGCAGCGCCCCGAGAAGCCAGCTGTGCACCATCTACGCGCCCAGCCAGATCAGGAGCCAGGTGGCCGGCCAAGCCCGCGGCAGCAGGCAGGCTGGAGGGGAAAAGTGAGGCCAGCCTGCCCAGCAGCGGCATCAGCAGCAGGGCCAGCAGCCTGACCAGCATGAGCTTCATCAGCCTGGGCAGCAGCGCCCTGAACTACCAGGTGAGTAGCGGGCTGCTCAGCTCTGCCCACAGCCTTCCCGCCAGCCAGGCCAGCAGCTGCCCAAACATCCCGGTAGACGGTAATGTGCAAAGTGGGGTGAAAAGTAACACCAGTCTTCAGGAGGACAAGTCTGGGGACAAGGCCAAAGCCGGCGACCAGGCCGCCAAGGGGGAGCAGCCCGCCCAGATGTGCATGCCTTTATGAGTCGGCTCGCCGGCCACCAGGTTCTTGAAAAATACAGATGTAACGGCCCAGCAAACCTAGACTTCACCCAGAGTAGTTATTGCCAGAGCAAATACCTTTAAAAAAGTATACGCTGACTGTGTTGGAAACTTGGATAGCCCCATTTGTAGCAACAACCATCAGCAGCAGGGTCGTGTGTAGCGAGAACTATGGGTGATGAGCACCATCTACACTGACAATCAGCAATCAACGGTGAGACCATCTCTACTGAGAACCACTGTTGAGAAGAACGGCTGTATAAAGACCCGCCGGTGCTGGGTTCACCTGCATCCACCTCCACTGGCCAAACCACTGTGAGCCCCAGTGATGAGCCAGCCCTAACAGGATCCATCACTGGCAAAACCATCTGTACTGAGAACCACCATGGTGGGGTCACCACTGCCAAAACCCATCAGTGGGGACAGCTGTGATCAGCAGCAAATACCAACTCTATTTAGAACCATCTGAAGTTAGAACCTCCCATGGAGAAACCATGTTAAGTGATGAACACCATCTACAACCAACACCAGTCATGATAAGCTCAAAAGAAGCAAGCACCAGTCTTGGCTGGGACTGTCCACATCGAGAGCCAGCTGAAGGAAACACCATCCATGGGGGACCACAGCCCTGGGGGAGCTGGATCTCTACCAAGCTCTGTAAGATGAGCTGCCCACAAGAGCCAGCAGCATCCAGAGAGGACGCTCACGATGGCTGTGTTCAAGGAGCCCCATCCCTGAAGAGCATCCTCCAAGTGAGCTTCTCCCTTTAATTTTAAGCACTGTTGCCAGGTAGTTCCAGCCCAGAATCTTGCCAGGAGCAAACGTTCCCCGATGCCCATCTCTGTCTCTACGTGCATCTCAGAGGAGGTAGAGACAAGGAGGCCAGAAATTGTCTTCGTTGAGATGGTAGGGACAGTGCTTCCTATGGCAAGACAATGCCATGATCAATGCTTAATGGTGACAGAAACCAAATCAGCCCAGAAGGGCTGGGATGAGACAGCTCTGCACCATTTAGTGAACGTCTCCTAGGTGGGTGGGAAGGCTGAGACCTCCATCTGCCCCTTCTCAGGACAATAAAGCCCTCCCCCGGGGGCTGACCACGCAGACCCTGGGGAGGTGTGTCCACTGAGGGGCGGAGGTCAGAACAGTCACGAAGACATCCACTAGGTTCCAGAAGGAAAGCGGAGGAGGCACCAAAGACAATAAAAGGTGTCTGGAGAGGCTGAAAGTGTGCATTTGTGTGTGTTCCCGCCGAGGTCACAGTGACAAATGCAAATACACCAAAGAACCGTGTTGAGAGGAGGGCTCAGCTGCCAATTCTGCTACCTCCAGGCTGGTGATCTGGGGCAAAATGCTTACGTTTTCTGGGCTCGGTTTCCTCATCTGGAAAATGGGAACAATAACCCCTATTTCATACATAGGTAGGATGGTTCTGTGAATTACGTGAAAATGTCTATGAATTACCTGGCAAGTAGTAGGTCCTAAATGTTTGCTTCCTCCCCTTTCCTCGCTTGTCTGTAAACGGGCAGAGTGGTTCCTGCCTTAGCTTCGCTCACAGCACACAAAGGATCATGACTAACACGGACGATGTACTCTTGACCAAAAAAAAAAAAAGAAACAAACAACAACAATAACAACCCCCCCCCAAAAAAAAAACCCCAAAAAAACAATGGAGCTATAGCATCTGCTTAGAAGTCAGGACGGATCAGCAGACGGCTTGATAGGTTTCAGGGTGAGTGGTTCTGGGTTTGAGGGCACAGCATGTCTGGACTGGTGGGGGCCCTTCCTCTCGAGCATGAGTGCCTTTGAGTACATTCTCCCCCACTTTGTCCAGGCGAAATCGCTCAGCAGGGGCAGAGCACCCATGACCCAGGCAGACCAGAGGAGCTCCCCGCCCCCAGCCCTGCCCAAGGGAGCCCTTGTCCGCAGGCAGGCCCTGGGGGAGGGGGATCTTCTGGGGAGGCTCTGGGGCTGCTTTCCCTCCCCACACCCCCATTGCTGCCTGGCTCTCCTGTCTCAGAGGAGGACAGAGGGTACACAGAGGCAAAGTTGTAAGCACAGCAACACTAGACAACTGCACCCCGGAGGCCACAGACTCCCTGGACACAGTGTGGCCAAAACGAGCTCACCCCCTTTCCTCGACCACCTCCTGCGTCCCTTCTCAGCAAATGACATCATCCCACCCCATTGTTCCAGCGGGGGCCCTTGTCACACTGGACCCTGCCCCTGCCTCAGCCCCATGTCCCATCAGTCCCTAACACCTCCCCTCCCTCACTGCCGCCCCCCTATTCCAGGCTGTCCTCTTCCCCCCAGACCAGTGGTTCCCAGCCCCCGCTGCACAGTAGAAGCACCTGGGAAACATTTACAAGATGCAGATGCCCAGGCACCAGTAGGGTTTAAAGTTCCCCGGGTGATGATCATGTTCTGCCCGGGCCAGGAAGCACCGCTGCCCTTGATCTGTTCCCCCTTAAACGCACTTTCATCCCCTGGGGTCTAAAATGGACACCCGCAGGGGCCAGAAAGCTACTACAAGGGAGTAGATACGGGGCTCGGCCCTACTGGAGGACATGCATCCCATCAAAGAAAAGCCAGAAATCCAGAATTCTATATGTAAGATCTCCTGATTTTTCAATGTGGGTCACAAATTCAAATTCTTTCCAAAAAGGGGGAGGATGGATGAAAATTTCTGAAGGCAGTCTCAGGACCACACATTCAAAGGCTTCTGCGTCTAAACAGAACGCAGTGATCTTTCTGAAACAAAAACCTGCTTATATTCCTTAACTGCTTAAAAACTTCTGAATCAGGGCGCCTGGGTGGCTCAGTCGGTAAAGTGGCTGCCTTCAGCTCAGGTCATGATCCCTGGGTCCTGGGATCGAGCCCCACGTCCGGCTCCCTGCTCAGTGGAGAGCCTGCTTCTCCCTCTCTCTCTGCCTGCCTCTCTGCCTACTTGTGCTTTCTCTCTGTGTGTCAAATAAATAAATAAAATCTTTAAAAAAAAAAAAAACTTCTGAATCTTCCCACTGTCCAAAGGATCTGACATGGTATTCAAGGCTCTTCAACAAACTGACCTAACTACGTTTTCCTCCCCTGGACTCCTGCTACTTCCTCCAAAACCTCCATATATACCACCTCAAACCTCTCATAATTCACATGCAGCAAAATGTTCCCTTTCTTGTGTACAGTTCTATGGATTTTTGACAAGCACGCACATAGATGGGTCAGGCATCCACCACCACACCCTGAATACCGAATAGTTTCATTGCGCCCCAAAAATCCCCCGTTGCCCCTTTTGGTCAGTTCCTCCCACCCCAGATCATTTCATCTGGGTGAATACCCACGGGTGGGACCACAGGCTGGGACATGTGTTTGGCTTCATAAGAACCCGCCCAGTCACTTTCCGAAGGTGGCTTTACTTTATAGTTGCCAGCACTTTGTCTTTGTCAGAGTTTGGATTTTTCATTTCACAAAGTCTCTGATCATTGTCTTAACAGTAAGAAGTCGTTTGTCTCAGTCTCCCATTATTAACTCTGTTTTACACATGGGGAAACTGAGGCACACCGAGGCCAACTCTGTGTGAGTGAGTGGTGGGGCTGGGATTTGAACCCAGGCGCTGTGGCCCCTGAGTCCATGATCTTAACCATTAACCTCTCTACCCTGCCCTCCCTGCTTTGGACATTTAGGGTCCTGACATACCCAGGCGACAGGCCGCCCCCAGACGCAGAGCCCCCAGCCAGTTCTTGTCTCGAGCCCCTTAAGTGTGGCACCTCCCACTGTATGTGTCTGCCTCCCTGAGGACAGGTGTCACTCCCCCAGCCCCCTCTGTATCTTCAATGCCACTTCCCCGTCAGTGGCAGCAATGGTTGCCGAATGAATGAATGAATGAATGAGAAACAGTGAGTGAAGGATGAATAGCTGAATCAGAAGAAAGAAGATGGATCCTCCAAGGCCTGTACTCCAGCGACTACATCCCACTGTCCAAAAACAAACGTGGCTCAGGATCCGAAAATTAAATACCTTTCGGCATGCACGCCTGAGCCCCGGGCACAGCTCCACACTTCTCTCATTGTCTGCCCAGCAGATCGGTCTCGGCTCAGCTCTCTCCCACCCCAGCACAGGGGACGCAGCAAGCAGTTGAAGCAAGGACCATTTTTCAAGCGGGTACAGTGATTTTTTCTTTCCTGTCCACTAGCTTGGCATTCGGGGTGCAGCGGGGTTGGAATGATGGGTTGGCTGCAGGCACTGGCTCCTGAATTATTAACTGGGCTGGGGAGAGAGTTGCTTACAAATGCTGTCCATCCAGCAGACCAGCGGCCCACGGACTTCAAAAAGGCCTGGAGCAGGGAGGCGGGAATGGGAGGGACTCAGCCGGTGGGCTCCACACTGACCAGATCTGAAGCCTCTCTTCCCGAGCGCTCCCTTGGCTTCCAGCCCCTGGCCCAGAAAAAGTTTATCTTTCTCGAGTTCTTCACACCATAGTGCCTGCTCTGCAGGAGTCAAGCACCTGACCTCTCCTCTTCTGTCCACGGCAAAACCGTGGGCAAAATGGATTGAGTCTAGTGATTAAGGTTTGCTCGGAGCCAGGAGCTTGGTGGGTAAGCCAGGCTCTTGGTCTGTGGCTCACTGTGGGCAGGGAGCAGAGTAGGGTGCCTGAGGTTGGGTCTCCAGAAGCAGAGCCTGAGATGAGGGTTCTTGTAAGATTTATGGAAAGGGCTTTCCAAAGAGAAGGGGCGTAAGGGACATGGGATGGGGCTGGAGACTTGCCTCAGGTGAACCCCATGGGGAGCTCTGGAGCATCTACTGCAGCTCCTAGTGGGTCTTACCATCAATCAAAGGGAAGCAGGCCCTTTGTACCCCCACACCCCAAGCGAACATAACCAGTGGAACAGCTCCAGTCCAAACGGGCAACTCCCCAGGGAAGGGAAAGCTGTGAACCACTAGGGGCCATGTGGGGCAGGTAGTCCAAACTGATATGTGGCTCTACAGAGTGATCAGGACCCCAGCTCCTCCAGATTTCCATTCCACCCTCCTTAGGATGAAGTCTGCATCCTCATGGTCCAAGGTGGCTGCCCAAGTTCCAACAACACATGTCCATCCAACACATCAAGGAGAGCAGGGGGAGGAAGGAGAGAAGAAAGGCTTGACCCTTCTTTTATAAGGAGACTCTCTAAAAGTCTCACACAACACAGCTACATGGAGCTATAAAGGAGGGGAGGAAATCCAGTCTTTATTCTAGGATGCAATGTGTAGGAATAAAAACTGGCTTTCTGTTACTAATAACGGAGGAAGGAACAGATACTAGTTAAATACTGCCCCCCAACCGTTCTCCCTTCAGATGCTAAAGGGACCTTTTAACCCTCTTTAAAAAAAAAAAAAAATCAGTCTTTTACTTAAAATCTTTGTAATAATTGGCAAAAATGACCCAAATGCTTAGCAACTCCTCCCATGGAGAGGAGGCGTCTACTTCTCCATCCCCTGAATCTGGGCACATCTCGTGATTTGTTCTGACCGACAGGAAGTGATGCTCTGCCCTTTGGGGTCTAGGCCTTAGGAGGTCTTGTGGCTTCTGTTCACACACTTCACACTCGGCAGCCATCCTGTGACCAAGAGGCCAAGACATGAGGAGAGAGGCCATCATGAACCAGCCAGCCCCACATGACCCATCAGCTGACCACGGACACATGAACAAGTCCACCTAAGATCAGCTGGGCCTGACCCAGACAGGAGGAGCCACCAGCTGAGCCCAGCACAAACTGCTACCCTCCAGGCTCCCAAGCTAAAGAAGACGAGGTTGTTTTAAGTCACTATGTTTGGGGATAGTTTGTTCCATGGCCAAAGCTAACTGATAATGCTCTGATGACCTTCCCTTACTCTCAGGATAAAGAACAAAATTCCCACCACCAGCAGCAAGGGTCTGGCCTTTGCTCACCACTCCAGCCTCATCACAAACCACTTTCCTCTCTGTGGGGCCTTCACTTCTGCAGACCCACTGACCCAGTACCTTGGCAGCAGCAACTCCTCTATCTAGAATATGCTTTGCCCCTTCACCTGGTCACTGCCTACTCTTTCTTGCAGAGCTCAGCTCACCTGTCACTTCCCTGCTCCCACCACCTGATCCAATCGCCCCAGAACACACTCTCGGGCCACCACGTCCCTCTCTTTCACAGCACTTTCACGGCTGGTCGTCACTTGATACTTCCTTGTGTGGTTCTCGGAATAAAATCTGCCTCGCCCATAAGTCTTCAACTCCACAGGAGCAGGGACTGGGTCTATTTTGCTCACAGTTGTGTCCCTGGAGTTTAGAACAATGCCTTTTCGTAATGGGTGTGTCACTGTGTCACCAGCATCTAGAAGCCTGCCTTGCATACAGTAGGTGCTCAATATATACTTTGGAATGGATGTGTTGAATCTGAGCATTGCAAAGGAAACTGGTCAAACCTCGACTGTAACGTTAGTTCTCAAAATATGAAAGGTGACAAAATGGGAGCCTACAGAGGCTGAAAGTGGCACACACACACACACACACACACAACCATCAAGTTTGTCAAGGTCATAAATGTGAGCGTTGACAGACATCCCTCTTGGGCTCATCTGAGGCTCACCTCAATGGATATCAGTTGTAGTCTGTGAAAGCTGATGAAAATCCTTCCCTTACGTATCACGTTAACCTCAGTGTGGGCACAGGATGGCCTCAAGCTAATCCTAGAATTCACAGTGGTTTCGAGGACAGACTCTGGGTTCAGAATCTCTGGGCATGCGTCTTGGTTCTGACAAACACTAGCTCATTTAGTGATGACTAGAGTCATCATCTGTAAAATGGGGATGAAAGAAGTCCCTCCAAGGGTTGTTGAAAAGAGTACACTCCTCTGTATAAAGCCCCGTGGGGCCCAGCGCACATAATAGGCCCTCAATAAATGACGGTTAGCATTGCAATGAGCCTGAGGGTGGACATGACTCTCCTCACGAGCAGCTCACCGCTCAGGCTATGTTTCTGTTACTTGTCTTCTATCCCCCCGCCCCAGCCCCAGCTCCTGGCTCAGCGCCCGGCACAAGGTGGGTGGTGACGAATGGTTGCTGAAGGAAGACATGAGAAACTGAAGAGGAATGAATGAATGAACTCATTCGGCATTCACAAGCTAAGGCATTCGCTAGGCAGCGGGGAAGCAAGTCAGAATAAGGCACCACTTTGGCCCGCAAGTTGCTCTGCACTGGGACCAGAAATTAGAAGTGCCAGCCCACAGATTTCACTTGAAAGACCCAAACTGCTGGCTACCTGAGAGCTGGCAGCCCTGGCCCCCATTCCCACCTGCCAGCAAGCAGCAGGACCTGACCTCCCCTGCTCCAAACTCACTGTTGGCTTGGCCCACAGGCCTTTGAGTTTACAAGCCTGGGCAAACAGTGCAGAGGATGGAGCCCAGGAGGCCAGGGGCCTCACTCAGCCCGCAGCCTGCTGCCCAGGGGAGACAAAAAGGCAGGGCATGGGCTCTTTTCCCACATAGGACCATGCAGGTGACAATGGGCAGGTCAGTCCCCTTCTCTGGCTTTAGTTTGCCCCCAAGGTACATGAAGGGGCTCTAGCAGATCAATGGCTTTTATGCATTTTTTTTTTAAAGTACTTAAAACCATCCCTGCACCCCCACCCCAAATGAAAGTAGACACACACATGGGTATGAGCAGAGCTAGTTGGGAGAGGGCTGGGCAGTGGGGCAGGGCTCGAGCCAGTCAGACCCCCACTCCCCACATTTGTCCCCTTCTTGGGGCCTCTGGCCACAGGAATCTGGGAAGAACAATAGGAAAATGGTTCTGACATTTGGAATTCTGGAACCACATCTCACCTGTCCTCCCAGGCTCAAACCCACCAGTACCAGGCCAGGCGAGGAACAGGCGTGAGGGCAGTGGGAGCCGGATTTACTACTACTAGTCAAAGCATCTTAGACCCTTTCAACCAGACCCACTTGGTGTACATAACAAGGATTTTTTATTTCCATCAAGAAATCTGTGCTCTCCCATTTGTCTTGAAATATGTGGCCCTCTTTGTTATCTTTCGTTTTTCTGTGTTTGATGGAGATGTGGATCTCAAGAAATAGTTTACATTCTTCCACATTTTGTAGAAGGAAGCCAGCATTGCAACTGGCAGAGATAATGGGAGAGAGTGGCTGCCATCAGCCTCAGGACAGGGAGGTGATAGGGAAGAGCGGGGACTGTCCACAGGGTAGCCAGTGCCTGCTTTGAAGGAAGGGGATACCAGGGTGGCCATATCTGCTATTTCTAGAAAATCAGAATCCCAGACTTTTTAGGAGAAATCTCCTGATTTTTATTTTTTTTTATTTATTTATTTATTTATTTATTTATTTATTTTTGGAAATCTCCTGATTTTTAAATAGTGGTTATTTCTCATTTTTCCCCCAAACAAAACACTCCTGCAACAAAACATATCCACAGGTCCGGATTTACCCCCGGAGCCACCAGTTTGAGCCTTCCACTCTAAGTCTAGCCTAGGAAGCCAGTTCTCCTTGGGGACGGGCTGCCTTCCTACCTTGAACTTGGTAAGATCAAGTTTGAGCTGACAACTCGGCAATGGAGGGGTGGGGGGTTCTTGGGAACCCCACACAAACTCCCTCCCGCCTGCCACAGAGAACAGATGTAATGTATGAACTGAGACAAGAACGCAGCTTGAGACTGGATGGACCATCGAAAGAGGAAGAACAATTTTTTCAAAAATAGTGACAGGCAATCTGTTTAACGAGGCTGAGAAGGGTTTAAACCAACACCCTGAGGGTTTACACCAGAACAGAGGAACCACCAAGTGCTCCACACACCAGTGCCAGGATCTTTCTAAAACAAATCAATCGAGTTTCCAGCACCCTACTTACACCTTTGCTGGCTCCCCATTGCCCTCAGAGTAAAGTCCAAAGGCAAGTGCCTTAACTTAACCTTAATGCCTTACAGGATCCAGCCTCTTCTCCGGGCCCCTCCCCCACCTTCCCCGTGTCCCCTTGCTGTCCCCACAAAAGGACTTTTCCTTCTTTCTCTACTGGAGCTTTTTACAAATTTTCTCTCTAACCTGGAACACCCTCCTCCTGCCCTTCTTTTCCTGCCCAACTCTCTCCATAGGACTCAGTTCACGTGTTACCTCCCCCAGAAAGCCTTCCCTGATCACACCTCAGGCTGAATTTAGGTGTCACTCCTGCACCCACTACCCTCTGCTTCACTCCATCTTTGTCCAAGTCACTGTGAATTGTAATTATGCACGGGGGACACAAAATCTCCCATGCTTAGTGTGGAGTAGGCACACAGCAAATGTGTGAAAGAAGGAGGGAGATCTGAAATGAAATAGACCCCATCCTACAAATGCTTTGGGGTATAGATCTCCCTGGGAATGGAGGTCTCAGTGGGTACTTAAAGTCCTTTCCATCACTTCGACCTCAAAGAATCAGAGTCTGGTTCAAAGTTGGCAGGACTGCTACTCAGAGAGGGACAGAATTCATCAGCGGTCACACAGCAACATGGGGGCAAAACCGCAATGAAAATTCAAATCAGAACTCTGCTGTGTTGTTGGCTTTTATTTACTTCCCCAGATGCCCCTTCCTCCCCCACACCCCGTCCTCCAAGGGCTGGAGGGGCGGGGGGAGTCAGGTGATGGAGTCAGTGGCAGGGGTGGGGAGAACAGACACAGAAAGTATTTTCTCTTCTAGGTCTTCACGGGCATTAGCTCTGTGAATTATTCATCAGAAAATCTGCTTGAGGTAGTGTCTTAGTCTTAATTTTCAATTCCCCTAATGCTGGCCAATTCTGTGCTGAAAACCTCTCAATTATTAATGTTTCTAAAACAATATTTGTTTTCGCTGCATCAAGCAACAACCAAGTTCTCCTAGCGAGTGATCCTGCCCCCAAAATTCCCACAGAGAGGTTTGCCTTGCTGAGGAAGCATTTCAGAGGGGTCAGGGGTATGTCGGGGTTCAGCAACCAGACTGAGACCATTAAGCCATGCAGAGACAGGTATCAGGAACTCCCTGGACAAAAGAAACTATAAAAATAGCAAAAACGATTACTATGTATTGGCATCTTACGTGTCAAGGGTAAAGCTAAACAAACAAACAAAAGCTTTACTTTTACTTATTTAACCCGTGGTTTGCTTTTGAAATTCAAATAACTCCTTTAAACTGAAAACAAGTCTTAAAACTGCATTTAGAGTCAAACCCCTTTTGTTCTAAAAATCCTAAGGAGTATTTCTAGGTGAGGCGGAAGTATTTCTAGATTAACAAGACTAGATCTGACTTGGACTGGATTCTTGTAGAGAATGGAGGGAAAAAATGGCTATTTATGGAAAATGGTCTCTGCATAGGTACTCAGAGGCACACACTCGTGACAGAAGATTCTTCAGTACATGCTGGCATCTTAGAAGGAGTTCTCAGAGAGCTTAGCTTTATTTTCTGCAATCTGTTGCTCTCCGACAAGGGGCCGTCCACAGGCATACCGAGTGTGACCGCAGGGGAGGGTGGAGTTGCTTCTGTAAAGAAGTTTGGGGACCTCAGTGCAAAAGTTAGCAGAACTTGGCTCACTCATCTCTAGGGCGACAGCCTCCTCCTATCAACATCACTCGTTTGCCACAGCTTTATATTTCTACTACCAAGTTTCTGGCCTTGGAGAAAAGCTCACTCCATCTTTTGCACAAGAAGTGACACCAGGGTCCCCAGAATGGCTGAGATCTCAGCGTATACGATGCACATTCGCCAGAAGACATCTTTTCTCCACAGCTTCACTCGAATTCGGGAATTCCAAGTTCAACATGTAAATCCATTAACTTCATGTCATTGTCTGAAACCTTTTCTTGATTTGGAGCTTCCAATACCAGTGCCAAGGTGTCTGCACCAGCTTCGGCCCTCGGCCTAACGATGTCTTCATTGCCGGCACAGTTTCCTACATTGGACACGCTGGTGGGGTTCACTCCCGCGGTCAAGTCACAGTCACAGCCAGATGCGTGGAAACCTTGGGAGTGCACCTTGGAACATGGTGGCCGAGTCACCAGGCTGAGGCGACGGGTGGAGGGAAGGAGGAAGGGGTAGCCGGCTTAGATGTCACAGGATGACAGCGAGCCTGTGACCCGGGAAGATCACAACCTACTTAGGTAACTTACAAAAACTCCCCGCGGTAAGACTCATCAGCCCCATTTTACAGATAAGGAAACAGACTCAGAGAGGCCCAATCTTTGCCTGTGGTTCCTCAGCTCATCACTGAGGAGAATAGGATTTGGACCCAAGTCTATGTGACTTCATAGTCAGTACATTTTCCCCCTTTACACTACAGTGCCATCTGGGATTTTAGTTGCATCCAAGGAAGAACTGTCTGGAAGTATATGATGTTACTCTCAAAGAGCACTTGGAACAAGGCATGGCTGGAAGGGAGATATGAATGGGAGGAAATTCTGAATGGAGGGCATCTCTAGAGTCCCCGTGAGGGGCTGCTCTCCTCTGTTGTAACACAACCTATGCCGCCCAAGGTCTTGGGGTGGGGGGCGGGGCACACAAACTCTGCAAACAGTGACAAAGGCATTTGTGTCCCACCTTTAACACTCAGACGTCCGTCAGACGTCCGTCCGGAGCCTGGCAGAACAGAGGCTTCAGAGTCAGACCAGCCTGGGAGGGCGTCCCCCACTGAGCCACCTCTGAGCCAGGCCCTTACCCTCTCTGTGCCTCACCTCCCCACATCTGTGCAACAGGGTAACACCAGCCCCTGCCTCACAGGCTCGCGTGTAACACATCTGAGATGATGCCCATTTGGGGGCCTGACACACAACAAGACACCGATAAATGCTAGCCTCCCTCCCCCTACCTCTACCCCTCCCCCGAGCAAGAGGCCGACATTTTCAAAAAGACATGCTAAGAACAAGGGGGAAAGACAGAAAGGAGGCAAATACGTTGAGCAAATACGTTGCAAGGGGGAAAATCCACCCCATGAGCTGGGGCAGCAGGAGAGGTGACAAAGGAGTAGCTTACTGAGGACAGAGGGGTCTGTCACAGGTTGGGGCACAGCATGGGGGCCAGCGAAGGACGGTTCTCTCGGCGCCTGCTTCTTCTTGGCACTCGGATGTCTCACTGTCCTGTCCCCTCCTGTGTCTGCTTCCCTCTCCCTCCGCGGACTGGCTTTCTGGCTTCTCCGCAGGGAGACCACCGCCTCTTAGCTCCCTGGTTTGAAGGCCTTCTGCAAGTGCTCCGCAGCCTCATGAACATCTTGGAGTCTCACTTCCCAATTCTGATTGGCCCAGGTTACAGTCAGGTATACACGCTGGGCCAATCAGATGGAAGGTGGTGGGTCGCCGGGTAAAAAGACTGCAGCTGGGCCCCACGTCATCACAGGGATGCAATCTAAAACCACACCAGGGGCACTGGGGTGGCTCAGGGAGTTAAGCACCGAACTCTTTTTTTTTTTTTTTTTTTAAGATTTTATTTATTTATTTGAGAGAGAGAGAATGAGAGACAGAGAGCATGAGAGGGAGGAGGGTCAGAGGGAGAAGCAGACTCCCTGCCGAGCAGGGAGCCCGTGCGGGACTTGATCCCGGCCCTCCAGGATCATGACCTGAGCCGAAGGCAGTCGCTTAACCAACTGAGCCATCCAGGCGCCCTAAGCACGGAACTCTTGATTTTGGCCCAGGTCATGATCTCAGGGTTGTGAGATTGAGCCCCGCATGGAGCCTGCTTGAGAGTCTCTCTCTCTCTCCCCCTCTCCCTCTGCCCCTCCCCTGCTCTCGCTCTCTCTCTAAAAAATACATTAAAAAATTAAACCACACCAGGAATCCTACATCCCCACCAGAATGGCTAAAATTAAAGGCCTGATCATACCAGACGGTGGCAAGGCTGTGCAGCAATGGGAGCTCTCATCCTCCGCTGGTGGGAGTGTGAAATGGTGCAACCACTTTGGGAAACTGCCCTATCTCCCAAAGCTAAATGGACCCCTGCCCCTTGACCTAGCAATTTCACTGCTGGGTATACATCCAAGACAAATGATTGCTTCTGTCCACCTAAAGGAATATGTGAAATGTTCATAGCAACCCCAAACCGCAAACAACTCAAATCTCCATCAGCAGTAAGATGGGTAAATTTGTGGTATATTCATGCAATGGATTATTGCTAAGCCGCAGCAGAAGAACGAACTACCTCCACCCACAACGTAGATGGATCTCACAAGTATAACATTTAGCGAAAGAAGCCATACCCCAAACAGCACACACTATACGATTCCATTTAACAGAAAATGTACCAGTGTGATGAGGACTATAATATGGATTATCTTTGGGGAGTAACAGCTGGGAGAGGGCACAAGGGAGCCCTTTGGGATATTACAAAAATGTTCTATATCTTATTCCTTGGTGGTGGTTACATAAAAAAATCATCAAGCTGATGAATACTTAAGATTTGTGCCGTTTACTATATCTAAATGATTCCTCAATAAGAAAAGAGAGAAAAGCTTACGGCCATATCATATGGAATATAGAGTCAACTACATAACCACACAATCACCTTTGTCTGGAATAGATGGAATAAACAGACACATATCATGTGTATTTATTTTATATATCTTACGCATTATATACACATTATATGCATATATGTATTTTATTCACATATATGTATACAAGGAAACGTGAAGAGAGAGAGAGAACAAATCTGAATTGTATTTTCAGAATGTATTCAGTCTAGGAAGAGCAGATTGGAGGAAGACTGGGATGGAGGCAGGGAGGCCTGTGAAGAGGCTGATCTAGCTGTCCAAGCAGGGGATGGTGGTGGCTGGCCACTGGAATGGACACAGAGAAAGAGACTTGAGGGCAGCCAACAGGGCGTGATGATGGACTGGGTAATGAGAAGGTAAGGGAAGAAGCTGTATCAGGGAAACCCCCGTGTTTCTGGCTTGGGCAGCTGGGTAGGGGACGATGGATGAGGAAGGCTGGAGGCAGGGAGGATGGCAGACTCCGTCTCAGACAGGATGAGTTGTCAGGGGAGCACCCAATGGAGTTGTCAGAAACCATGGCAGCCCACTGTGCTAGATGGGGGTCCCTGGAAAATGACTGGGAGGTACAGCTCAGTGAGGTGGGTGGGGTGCTCTGGCGAGACGCACCAGAAGGAAGTGAGGAAGACAGGATTTGGTAGTGTGATTGCAAGTGAGGCTGCCTTCTGCCCCACCCTGAGCTCTGGAGCCAAATGGCTCCTCAGAGTTGCCCGGAATTGAGACAAAGAGACCAGATTTTCACGCCCCCCAGCCAGCCAAGTACTGGCCCTGGCTGCCTCTAGGAGGGGCATCTGCTTGGAGGCCCAGGGCAGCTGTATAGCCCCAGAAGCTGAGGGCATCAGCCCTGAAGAATGATCTAGGTGAAGTCCCTGCCCCCTTTCCAATGTGTGTCCAGTTGCAGCTCCAAGGAAGTCTGCAGCCCATGACCATGACTGTCACGCGCCCTGGCTCTCATTCCCTCCCCTGCATCCCACAGGCACCGACCCTCTGGCATGCCCCCTGCGTCCCAGCCCTGCCCGCTGTGCCCGTGGAGCAGCTCCTTCTAATCTCTTTTTTATAAAGAGAGCTGGTTTTTCCTCTGATGCAAATACTCAAAGCAATTAGAGCTGCTTGGCACCACCATTCTTGTTCGATGGCCAATGTCGGGGGCATTGGAGGCGATCTCCTCACCACCAGGGCCACCGAAACACACTCAGGGGCCCCTGGGGTCAGGGGCTATCTCCGAAGGGCTGGACAAGTTCACTCCTGCGAGGATCTCTCACCCTTCATATCTGATTCATTAGCAAACCCTACTGGATCTACCTCCAAGGTCCATCCAAGATGCCATTTCTCGCAGCCTCCTCTCCCACCCTGGTCCAAGCCACTGTGTCTGTCAGCTGACTCACTGCAGCGGCCCCTCTGGTCTCCATGCTTCCAGCCAACTCTGGCCCCTCGATGGTGTCTTCTCGCATGGCAGCCAGACTGAGGTGTTAAACCCCTCTGCTACATTCCCCCTCTGCTCAAACTCCTACTTTGCCTTCCACCTCTCTGATAAAAAGTCCATACAGCGGCCTTTCCAAGCTCATTTCTACTTCCCTTCTGCTTGCTCGTTGTGCTCTGTCACATTCGCCTCCCCAGGCACACTCCTACCTCAGGGCCTTTGCACTTGCTGGTCCCCCACCCTGCGATACTTTTTATACCCTTGCTTCCTTCAGCTCTCCACACAAATATCACCTTCTCAAGGAGGCCCTCCCTGACCATTCTATTTTTTTTAATATTTTATTTTTAAGTAACCTCTACCCCCAACGTGGGGCTTGAACTCACAACCCCAAGATCAAGAGTCGCACGCTCCACTGACTGAGTCAGTCAGGCACCTCAGTGACCACTCTGTTTTGAATTTACAGCCTCTCACCACTTCTCCCATCCCTTAGCCCTGGCTCAGTTTCCCCTCTTCATGACATTGTTGTCTTTCCCACTAACTCCACAGGGGCAGAGATTTAGGGGTTTTGTTCAGCGACTAGAATGCTACCCCATGCTTATTAGTGGGAGAGCTCAATACGTGTTGATTCCATGATTTAAGAAATGAGTAACAGGTCATGCTCAGCCCTTGTCTCAGTCTCCAGCTCAGGCTGCCATAACAAAATACCATAGACCGGCGGGCTTCAATGCGGAAACATCCCGTCTCACCATTCTGGAGGCTGCAAGTCTGAGGTCAGGGCTCCAGCATGGCCAGTTCTGGTGGAAGCCCTCTTCCTGGCCTTCAGATGTGGGCTTTCCTTGATGCATGCTCACAGTGCTCTTGCTCTTCTTCTAAGGCCACCAACCCTCTCCCATTAAAGATCCCATGCTTATGACCTCACTTTACACCTTCCAGAAGTCCTATCTCCAAATACAGTCATGTTGGGTTTAGGGATTCAACATATGCGTTTGCAGGCAGTGGGATCCAGTTCAGTCCCCAGCAGCTCTAATCTCTTTTCTCCTCGTATCAGGCCTCACAGGTAGGTATTATCCTCATTTTACAGATGAGAAAACTAAGGCTCCAAGAAGTCACATGCCCAAGCCAAGGGCACCAGGCTCAGAAGTGGCAGAGGAAGGGTTCAAACCAGCAATGGTTTCCCTCCACCCCACTGCATCCCCTCCTACATGCTGTTCCCTCTGCTGGGAATACTCTTCCCATGGCCAGCTCCTTCTCCAGCCCAGTGGTCACCTCCTCAAAGAGGCCCTGCCTATATGTAACAGCCATATAGGCAGGGCCTCCTGCTTCTTAGTGACTGCCACTTTGGTCCCTTCATTTCCTTCACAAGCCATGGGACATTCTGATGTTACCTCCTGCCTACCTGTCCAGGTGTAGACAAAATGATGGAGACCCAGGAAGGGCGCTGTTTGGAAGGCAAGGGAGTCGCCGGAGACAACCTCAGGCTCATGGCCACAGGGACCTCACAAGGGATGCTCCCAAATGCACCGAAAATCAATTTGCCAAATGATCAATTTACTAGGCAATTAATTCACTCAATCTTTGTTTCTGTTCTATTTTTGAAGTTTTAGCAATTTGTGTCACCAGTTTTGGCAGGCTTTGAGGATTTTTCGAAGTCCTACTGTAGCCAGAAAGAGCGACTATCCCTGCCCTGGCCCCAGGTGCCTCTGCTCTCAAGAAGGGCAGGGCTTTGGAAAGAGGAGATCTGCCCACCAACACTCAGGCAGCTGGACTCATCACAAACACATGTTCCCCCAGCCAAAGGGCCGTACCAGACGGGATGGTTTAAAAGGCCACATGGACCAGAACTTGAACCAGGGTAAGGCAACTGAGGCATTTGCCTTGGGATAATCTTTAGGGGCTCAAAAAAACTCAAAAATCACAACAAACATTTTTTTAAAGATTTATTTATTTATTTGAGAGAGAGAGGGTGCAAGCAGGTGTAGGGGCAGGGGGAGAGGGAGACAAGTAGACCCCCCACTGAGCAGGATGCTTCATCCCAGGACCCTGAGATCATGACGTGAGCCAAAATCAAGAGTCGGACACTTAACTGACTGAGCCACCCAGGCGCCCCTCACCATAAACATTTTGATGCAATACTTCAAAAAACCAAAATTAATGCAAAAATTACATGAGGCACAAAAGGAAACCATTTTCAATAAAGATAAGGCCAGTCACAGTGCTGTGGCAAGCCATACGAGAACACAAAACAAAAGGGAAAGTCAATAATACTGAGCTTATCTTCATTTAAAATGCTTGAATTTTGTTCATCCTGGATATTTTTTTGCAGTAACTTTTGATTTTTAAAAATATGCGTTGAAATATTATCTATTAACACATGCTTCCAGGAAGATGAAGTAGGTGTTCTTTTCCCTATTCTTCCTTCATAGCTCTCCTGAAAAGCCCTGGCCTATATATATATAAAACAATCATGAGACTTGGAAAGGTGGAGAGAAGGAGGCAGAATGGCTAAGGACATTGGGACCCAAGGCACGACATGACAGTGAGTTCCCCGGGTTTTCTTTTTGCCTCATATATCCCCGAGTTAGGGCTGAAAAAGCCAACAATCCAGAAACATCATCAGTCACAGACAAAAAGTCCCAACAGAAGCTGGTTCTTTCTAGCCAAAGGAATGTGAAAGGACAACCTAACAAGGCAGAAAATTGTGTGGACAATAACCACTCTAGGGCAGCCAAGCACCACAGAAAGTGCTAGGCCTGTCCCCCACCCCATGCCAGCAAGGCTTAGTGGGGAACCTAGACTACCACACTCAACAGGCTGGAACAAGACACCCAATCTCTCCCAGGTTCCAATAGGGAACCTTACCCCACAGGGTGGTGAAGAGCTCCCCATCACATCAGTATCAATGGAGACCATATACAGAACCTGAACTTCAATCAGACAGTAATTAGACACTTCTCACTGCCCCCCGAGTCAGAAATCTCACTAATGTCCAATGATAATGATGACATCATGACCATGGTGTCATGAAGACCAAGTGGGCACCAAAAATGAGGCACTCCTAAACTTCCCATCCAGAGAGATATCCATGGAGGCCTAGTGAGGAGGTGAACTCCCAACTCTGCCCAGAAGTAACAAGGAGCCTCCCATCTGGGTGTCAACAAATGGGTAACCTGGACTTCTATCCCCACCTGGCAGTAATAAGGTTAGGACCCTCTCATTCCCTGCCAGAGAAATGTCAGAGGAAGCCAGCTAAAACAGAAGATTTAAATTTATCTCAGAACATAATACAAAAATGTGCAGGTTTCAATCAAAAATCACTTGTCAGGGTGCCTGGCTGGCTCAGGTCAGTAGAGCATGTAACTCTTAATCTTAGGATTGTGAGTTCAAGCCCCACATTGGGCATAAAGCCTACTTAAAAAAAAAAAAAAAACCACTTATCATACCAAGAAAGAGCTCAACTTGAATGAAAAAAAAGACAATCAATAGATGCCAACATTGATAAGATGGACATGTTATCATTATCTGACAAAGATTTTGGAGCAGCAATCATAAAAATGCTTCCAAGAGCAATTTCTAAAAATCACTTAAAACAAATGAGTAAATAGAAAGCCTTGACAAAGAAATAAAGTCTTAGAGAAGATACAGAACATATAAAGGAGAACCAACTGGAAATTCTAGAACCAGAAAATACTGTAAATTAAAGAACCCAATAGTGGCGCGTGGGTGGCTCAGTCAGTTAAGAGTCTGCCTTCAGCTCAGGTCATGATCTCAGGATCCTGGGATTGAACCCCGCATCGGGATCCCTACTCACGTGGGAGTCTGCTTCTCCCTCACCAACCCCCCCCCCCGCAGCTCGTTCTCTCTCTCTCTCTCACTTGTTCTCTCTCAAATAAATAAATAAAATCCTTAAAAAATAAAAAGAAGAAGAAAGGATCCAATGAATGGGCTCCACTGAAGAAAGGAGAAAACTGAGGAAGGAATCAGTGAACTTGAAGACAGAACAATAGATATTATCCAGTCTGAATAACAGAGAGAAAACAGACTTTATAAACTTGAATAGGGGTGCCTGGCTGGCTCAGTCAGTGGAGTGTGTGACTCTTGATCTCAGGGTTGTGAGTTTGAGCCTTGCATTGGGTGTAGAGATACTTAAAATAAAAATCTTAAAAATAAATAAATAAAACAAAGTAAAATTGAACAGAGCCTCAAGAACCTCTGGGACTGTAACAAAGATCTAACACTGGAGTCCCAGAAGAGGAGAAAGAGGGTGGGGCTGAAATGGACTTGGAGATGTGAAACTTAACAAATTTGGCAAAGGACATAAACCCACAGATGCAGAAAGCTCAGCAAACAGGATAAAAC
Organism: Mirounga leonina; assembly: GCF_011800145.1. Taxonomy (NCBI): domain Eukaryota; kingdom Metazoa; phylum Chordata; class Mammalia; order Carnivora; family Phocidae; genus Mirounga; species Mirounga leonina. Next base: position 18,641,412 of record NW_023270763.1, on the reverse strand, counting down.
CAAAGAAAGCCACATCAAAACTTATCATATGCAACTCCTGAAAACTAAAGAAAAAAAACTGGAAGTCAGTGAGAGAAACAGTACTTTATCTATGGGGAAAATAATTTGAAAGACCATGGATTTCTCATCAGAAGCCACAAAGGCTAGAGGAAAGTAGCACATTTTTCAAGTGCTGTAAGAAAAGAATTGTCAACCCCAAATTCTATATTCAGCAAAAATATCCTTCAGGAATGAGGAGAAATCAAGACATTCTCAGATAAAGGAAAACTAAAAGAATTTGTCACCATCTGGCCTACTTTAAAAGAACAACAAATGAAAATTCTCTAAACGGAAAGGAAATGATTAAAGAAGGAATCCTGGAACATCAAGGAGGAAGAAAGAACAATAAAGAGTAAATAAAAGAGATATGGGTAAATGCAGTATGTTTTCATCTCCTCTTGAGTTTTCTAAATTATGTTTGATGGTTGATTCAAAAATTATAATGTTATCTGATGTTTTTCTAAATGTATGTAGGAGAAATATTTAAAATCATACTGGAAAGGGATGTAAAGAGAGGAAAGCTTCTACACTTCACTTAAGCTAATGAAATACTGTACCAGTAGACTGTTAAAAATTATGCATATATAATGTATATATACATTGTGTGTATATATACATACAATGTTGATGCTTTAAAAAGGTCATACAACAATATACACTCAAAAACACTATAAATTAATCAAAATGGAATTCGAAAAATCAAGTAACCCACAGGAAGGCAAGAAAAAGAAAACAGAAATTAAAGACAGAGAGAACAAACATAAAACAAAAAAATAAAAAGGCAAACTTAACCCCTAACATATCAGTAATTACATTAAATATAAGTAGTCTAAATACATCAATTAAAAGACAGAGATTGGCAGAGTGGCCTAACTACATGCTCATTACAAGAAGCTCCCTTCAAATGGAACAATATATGTAGATTAAAAGTAAAAGGATGGAGGGGCACCCGGGTGGTGCTGTTGGTTAAGCATCAGACTCTTGGTTTCAGCTCATGTTGTGATCTCAGGGTCATGAGATTGAGCCCCACTTCTAGCTCTGTGCTCAGCAAGGAGTCTGCTTGAATTTCTCTCTCCCTCTCCCTCTCCCCACCCTCTCTCTCTCAAATAAATAAATAAATCTCTTATTTTTTTAAAAGTCAAACGATGGAGAGATATGTATCCTGAAAACCTAACCAAAAACAGCAAGATATATTAATGTCAGATAAAGTAGACTCCAGAGCAAAAATAACTACCACAGCGAGAAAGGAACACCATATAAAGATAAAAGAATCCATCTACCAAGAAGACATAACAATCCTAAATTTGTGTGCAGCAAACAATAGAGCTACAAAATATGTGCAGCAAAAATGGATAGAACTGAAAGGAGAAATAGACAAATACACAATCACAATTGGAGACATCAACACCCCCTCTTAACTGGTCAGAAAATCAGTAAAGATATAGAAGAACTCAACAACACCATCAACCAGCAGGATTTAGTTGACATTTATGGTACACTCCACCCAATATCAGCATAATACATATTCTTTTCAAGGGCTCACAAAACATATACCCAAATAGACCATCTCCTACAATAGAAAACAGACCTCAATAAATTTAAATCATATAGAGTGTGTTCTCTGACTATAGCAGAATCAAACTAGAAATGAATAACAGAAAGAACACAGTAAAACCTCCAAACATTTGGAAACTAAACAATACACTTTTAAATAATTTATGAGTCCAAGGGGAAGTCTCAAGGGAAATTAAAAATACATTGAAATGAATGAAAATGAAAATACAACATAACAAAATTTGTGGACACAGATAAAGAAATGTTGACAGAGAATCTATAGCTTACATAAATGCTTACATGAGAAAAGAGTAGAACTGTCAAATAATAATCTCAGCTACCATCTCAAGAACCGAGAAAAAAAATAAGCCTACAAGAAAGCAGAATATAGATAAAAACAAACAAAAAAAAAAATCAGCAAAACTAAAAATAGGAAAACAGTAGAGAAAATCAATGAAACATAAATCTGGTTCTTTGAAAAAAATCAATAAAATTGACAAGTTTCTAGGAAGACTGACAAAAACAAAAAGAGAGAAGACATGAACTGCCAATATCAGGAATGAAGCAGAGATATTACTACAGACCCTTCAGGCATCCAAAGGACAATAATAAAGGAATACTACAAACAACACACACACATTTGATAACTTAAATGAAATGAACCAGGTCCTTGAAAAGCACAAATGACCACAATTCACTGAGTGTGAAACCAGTGATTTGGATAGCCCTGTAACTATTAAGAAAAATGAATCTGTAATTTGAAAAGTCCCAGAAGTCTCCAGGCCCAGAGGGTTTCACTGGAGAATTCTATCAAATATTTAAAGAAAAATAACAATTCTACACAATCTCTTCCAGAAAATAGAAGAGGATAACACTTTCAGTTCACTTTACGAAGCTACTATTTCACTGACACCAATAGCAGATGAAGACAGTACGACAAAAAGAAAGCTAATAGATCCAGAGCGAAGATGAGACAGGAAAGGGAGATGAACCAGTAAAAGTTATGCCAAAGAGCAAATGACCCCCGTGGGCACCTGGAACTCAGTTCGCACTGGGGACCAGCTGAGGAACCAAACAGAACTGCTACTGGAGACAAGATGGGCCCACTGGAGGACAGGGAGCCTGAGGACCTCCCATCACCCATTGGTTGGAAGTAGTCCCCCAGGTGTGTTAGCGCCCCTGTACATCTGGGTAGTATGTGCACACAGCTGAGTGACCTTTGGAGGCTTGGGAGCAGTGCTGTCTGATAGGACTTTTACAATGATGGAAATATTCTGCGTCTTTGGAGGAAGCAGAGACCTCACAGGGCACTTATAATATGGGCGCTAGAGGGAGTGGAGCTGTCCATGGTAGCCGGGCTGAAAGCGTCGGCCACAGAGGAAGATCAACAGAACTTGGTATCAGATTAGGAATGGGGTGGGGGTTGGGGGTGAATGGCTCCAAGGAGGGTGTGCTAGAGATGGCCATAGGTTATACAGGTGACGTTTTGGGGGACCCAGCTAACCAGCGCCATACGGCACAATTTGGACCCTGACGTCTGCTGTCAGGAAGGGTCCAGAAGAGCAGCAAATGGTCCCCTCACTGCTCTTCCAAGACTAAGCCTCCTTTGCAAAGGGTAAAGCAACCAGATCTGCAGGAGGCAGTTTAAGGTGAGAAATATTAGTGTATTTGGGGTTTCTCATTTATTTCACGGTGCTCGAAAAGTGAACATAATTACAGCAACATTTCATTCAGAAAAGCAAAACAAGGTCCCCACCCGAAGAACGTGATTCCGGTAGACCATGTTGATGACAGACTTGGCAATGTCCTCGCAGTGCCTACACGCCGACACATTTTAATTTTTTCCTTGATAGTTAGACATACTCTGCTGTTACTCAATCTGACTCCTCTGAAACTGTTGCCAATAGCTCAATTAAATAGTTAGCTAAATATATTAGTGGCACATTGCTGTGTATTTAGCCCTAATGAGGTTTATAGGAAATGCATTTTCCAGACCACAAGAGCTCCAAAGGTGGAAATTGCTGGTGGCTTGGTTCTCCTTGGCCATAGCCACTGGCTCCAGGTGAGCCATCCCTGAGAAAGAGCCTCCTGATAAACCAAGATGCCTGAGCTAGAGCAAAGCAGCTAGAGAGCTGGCTCAGTTTCCCCGAGGGGAATAATCAGTCTTAGGTCTGCTGCAGCTGCCACAACAAAATACCAGAGACCGGGTGGCTTTAACACGGAAATGTATTGTCTAGCAGTTCTGGGGGCTAGAAGTCCAAGATCAAAGTGTTGCAAAGTATGGTTGCTGGTGAGAGCTGTCATCCTGGCTTGCTGCCCCTCACATATCTACCCAGGGCTAGTCTTACACAGATGCATCCTTCTAAACAGAGCTGACCCAAATCCTCTCTGCTCCTTTGCTTATTCCAGTTGGATTTGGGTCCAGAGAGGACTTGGGTCACCTCCGTTAGGAAGGGTAGTTATGTAGTCAGACATCCCATGTTCATACGACTAATATTTCCTGAGCACCTACTATATCCCAGACACTGAGCTGGGTGCTGCAGCTCTTGTGGTGAACGAGAGGTGCTTCCTGCTCTGAGTCTGGAATGTCCAAGTGCAGGATACCATGGGAACACATCAGAGCATCCCCAGGCATGACTTGGAGAGCCCTAGAAGGCTTCTCCAAGGAGGTAACATTTAAACTGAGTGGCAATAAATGATTATGGGTCATTTTTCCAGGTAAAGGAAGTGAGGATGGCAGTGGAGGGGTGTTCCCAGCAGTGGGGACAATACCTATGCAAAGACCTTGAGGTAAGAGACCAGGACACGTGGAAGAACAGAAAAGTCACCACATCTGGAGCAAACTCCTTCCTTCCTTCCCAGCTCACAGCAGCACCAGGGTGTCTAGGCACCCAGCCCCTTAGCTCAGAGGCTGAATGTTGCTAAGGTTTTCACTGGCTTTACTTTCTAAACTTCTCTCGGACCCTGAGAGGCTAAGACTACTAGAATGAGCAGTGACCTCTCACATCAGAGAGGTTGGTGGGATCTTCCTTGCTAATCTGGGGTGGCCTCTTGAAGCCCATGGTGACTCTCAAAACATCTGCTTTGAGAGGCGAGCCTGGTCTGCTGATTGGCTTTTATAAAGCCAGTGAAGAGGCAGCATTTTGATGTGACCACATCTCCAATGGCATCTCACAAGTCCAGGACGCAGCCCCAAATCAGGAAGTTCTTATATAATACCATGAATAAAAACTGGGCACTGGAATCAGAAAGGAGAGGACTGGAGTCCTGTTTCTGCCTCTCCTGGAAGTATGACTTTGGGAAAGCTGCTCACCACTCTGAGCCTCAGTCTCTCCATATACAAGATGAGAATTTATTCCACAGATGTTGATTGGCTGCCTACTATGGGGCAGATGCTGTGCTGGGGGCCTGTGATTTGGTGGTAAGCCCAACAGACGTGGGTCACTTTCAGTCCTAGCGGGGCAGACAGACAATCAACCAACAGATAATGATCACACGTGACTGGAACAATGATGGAAATACACAGGGTGTCAGGATGGAGAGAATGGGGTGGGGGGGATCCATTTACATAAGGAGTCAGGGAAGGCTTCTTGGTGGAGGTGACATTTGAGTCAAGACCAGAGATGAATAATAGTGCTTACTCCCAGGGGGGTTGTGAGAACTACACGAAATAATGTCCAGAAAGCACCAAGCACAGCACCTAGAGCAGAGGCAGAACTCAAAAAATATTGGCTTTATCATCAGCCACTAAAATGTAAGCTCCTTTATAGTGAGGAGCAAGTCTGTGTTTGCCGGAATTGTGTCTGGCACATGCAAAGAGTCGACTGAATTAACGAGTTTCATATTTTCTCATGTTATTGTGTTGCTCCCTGCTAAAGTCTTTGCCTCTTCATTTTGAAGGACAGTTTGCCTGAGTATTGTACCTACAGTCAACAATCATGCACGGAACCCTTAATTTTCATTAAGAGGATAGATCTCGTGTTAAGTGTTCTTATCTCAATAAAATAAAATAAAAAGCATTTACTGAGTTCATTTATAATACTAATAGTAATAGGAGTAGCAATGAGAGTAATATTTGTTGGTAGTATTAGTCATAGGGGTAGTAATACCAGCTACAGCAGCAATAAAGAAAGAATATTAGCAATTCACGCTATGGACGACCCTCTCCACAAGGACACTATGTTGCAATGGAAAGAATGAGATTTCGAGTCAGGCAGAGCCACACTTGAATCCTGGCCCAACTACAAGGTTGCTGTGAAGCTGCTAGATCTCCTTTCCCTGAGCCTCAGTTTTCCTGTCTATGTGATGGGGATAACAATGTGCGTCTCCCAGGAAAGCTGTAGGGATAGGGGAGAAAGGTGTCTATGTGGTGACTGGGACAGAGTAGGCCCACACTAAATGGTGGCTCTTGAGATGACACGTATGCCATCCCAGGTAACTGAGCTCCAGGCATCTGACACTCCACCCCCTTCTTTGGGGACAGACCGGGCAGCAACACGAGCTTATACCCCCCTGGGGGGGCCACTACTTATCTGGGTTGGGGTGCCTCAGTTCATTCATCACTCCCAGACTGTGCTGGTCTGGGAAACAGAGATCTTTTGGAAAATTACTGCATTGAACTAAACTAGGTAAGAGTTCTCAACTGAAATTCCAGCGGGTGGAGAAATGGTTTTGGCACAATTAACTGTCAAAAAATTCATATCTATCCATCAACAAGAAAACGTAAAATAACCCAATTGCAAAATGGACAAAGTATAGAAAACACAACTCATACACAGCAAAGAATAAGGACGGACTAACATGTGAAAACCCAGCAAAGTATCACGGGACTAGAATTTAAAAACAATGACAAACCCTTTCAGATCTATCAAATGGGCAAAAAAAAAAACCCTGCAGACTGAAAGTATCCAGGCTTGAGTCAACAGTGTGGAGAAATGGGTATTTACACATAGTGTTGCTGGAAATGAAAACTGGTAGGTTTAGGGAGTGCAATTTGACAGCACCTACTGCAACCTATTTTATTTATATATTTTTAAGAGAGAGAGAGAGCAGGAGGTCGCGGGGGGGGGGGGGCGCGGAGGATCCCAAGCAGTGCTGAGTGCCGAGTCCCTGCTGAGTGCCGAGCCCAGCCTGAGGCAGGGCTCAGCCTCAGGACCCTGAGATCATGACCTGAGCAGAAATCAAGAGTTGGACACTCAACCGACTGAGCCACCCAGGTGCCCCTTTTCTTTTCGCTTTTATTTTTATTTTGCCTATTACAATTTTAAAAGGGTGTATTATTTTAGCCACTGCTAAGTGAGTATCCTGGAGAACTACTCATATTCAGGCCCAAGGAGGCATAAACAGCGGTGGTCACTGCAAGTATCACCTGTAATAGTGAAAATTTGGAAGCAGTCTAAATGTCTCTAGATTTAGAAATGACTACATTAAAATAATACAATCATATTATGGAATACTATGGAGCAGATAAACAGAATGAGCTAGATCGAGATGAATGACCATAGACAGAGGAAGCCCAAGACATATTAAGTGACATAAGAGTGTCATAGAATAATAAGCACAGTATAATCCCATATGTATTGGAACAAACTGAAGAAAACAACATAAACTATTCCTATAGGAATGCACGTGTGTGCACGTGCATGTGGGTGTGCATGTGCACGTGTGCACAAATACATAGAAAACGGCCGAAAGAAAACACATGTAACTGATGAAAGTTGCTACATCTGGAGAGAAAGGGGGATGGATCGAGGGGGATTTCAAGTGGAACTTTAGTATCAGCCATACATGAATTTTTTTCAAGCATGTATCCATGGAAGAGAAAATATTTACACCATATAAAACAAATTGACAAAGTATTGTTGTTCAGATTATAATGAGAATTCCCACGAATTGGTAAGAAGAAGACAAAACCCATCAGAAAAAAAAATGGCAGAAGACACCAAGAGGAATTTTCCAGAAAAGGAATGCAAACAACTGATAAACATATAAAAGATGCTCAATCTCATTTGTAGGCATAAAATGCAAATTAAAGCCACAATGAGATGTCAATTCCCACCAAACATATGGGCAAAAATTTTAAAGTAAAATATTAGCAAATGCTAGCAAGTGGAATGACAGGAATTCTCATACACTGCTGGTGGGGCGTAAATTGGTCCAACCACTCTGAAACCACGCTGGAGTTCCCTTTCAAGTTTTAGGTAAGAAAACAACCCCTCCAACCCGACAGTCTTACCCCCAGGCACGTACCTAGATCAACCTGTGAACAAGTATACCAGAATGCTCATAATCCCCCCAAACGAAAAGCAATCCATGTGTCCGTCCGACAGAATGGATAAATAATCTGTAGTCAATTCATACAACAGTACACCAGACAGGAGCAAAAATGAATACATTAGCACAAAATCCAGGATGGTGGTAATTTGGGGGAAGGGGGTCAAACTGGAATTGAGGAAGAGCATCTAGGAGGTTCCACTGGTAATGTTCTATTTCTCAACCTGGGTGTTTATTTTACTGTCATTTTTTAAACTCTGTGTGTGTGCTTTACACACTGTTTTGTGTAATTGAAAATAAGAAAAAGGTATGAAGGAAAGAAAGGGAAGAGAGCATCCTTGGTCCCGGCGTACCAGATGTTTCCCTGCACCCAGGAGAGGTCATGGGCTTTTCTGACTCACTGCTGGATCCCCATAGAGAAGACCTCGGGCTGGCTGAACACTCCAAGAGTCTGCATGGCCAGGGCAGTAGGGGCCAGCTAGGACAGTCGGCACCCTCTCCTCCCCTTCGCTGCTCAAACCTTGGCCATTGTGGGGTTTGGAGGGAAGGAGAAAGCCCACTGTCTTCCCCCAAGTCACGGGTCTAGAAAGGCCTGCGCACACAGCTGACCCAATCTCTGGGCCTCACAAAGACCCGAGAGAGGGTGTGACCAGATCAACACAGTTGGTCAGTCTAGCCCAATGGGTCTCAACCTCCCTGCCCACTCTCACCACCACCAGCCGACCACGGCAAATGACCTCCGCATGAGTGCCTTAGCCCCACGGACATATCCAGCCCATGATCAGAGAAGAACAGACACGACAGAGCCTGATTTATGTGCAGAGCCCTCAGCAACCCTTACACGTCAGGAATGGGGCGAGAGTCCACATCTCCCGACAGATCCCAGCCCTACTCACGGAACCTGGCAACAGTCCCTGACACGAAGCGCTGGAGCCCAGAAACCACTGGCTGCATTCACTTCAATGCCATCTGATTTATTTCGACGGAGCTCTCTGAACCTCTGCACCGAAGGGAGAGGACAGGAAATGCTTCCGTCCGCAGGTGGGTGCGGAAAGCATCCCAGAGCTGCAGGAAGGGTTGGTACCGTGCATGAAAGGGCAAAGCAGAGACAGCTGCTCACCTTTAGAAAGTCGCTCCTTCGTGGCATCTCTGCTCTGCCTTCTGCAGCGGCGACCTCCCGTGTCATCGCCTGGCTTCCTCTGGGACTCAGCTGTCCAAAACGGCCGCTCCAACCCTGAATCTACTCCGCATCCAAGTTCAACGCCACCCCCAACTGGAACTTCCTTGAGTCTGAGTTTAAATTGCAGGAGCGAATCTGATTGGCCAACCCCAGCCAAGCCACACTGTGATAGGTGGTGGGCCAGCCTGTAGATAGGCAGCTCTCGGGTCACGTGGCCACTGTTGGTCCAATCAGCCGGGGCAGGGAAGAGAAGGGGTGGAGTCATCCACTACAAGCGGTGCTGGGAGGTGGAGGCAAGGGCTGTGCGGAGCTTCTCACAGAAAGGGGCTGATGGCCGGTGACAACATCTCTAGTCCTGGGGCTCCTAAGGACTGAAATGGTGCCCCTCAGGGAACCTGCCTCCTGGAATCTGAGCGAGAGAGTCAGGGGTGTGGGGGGATACATATCTCAAGCGGGAACGTAACGAGAACTAAGGAAAGCCAGAGTCAGACAGCAATGGAATCCTGCCTCTGCTACCTACTGGCTGTGTGACCTTGGGCACGTTACTGAACGTCTCTGAGCTTTCCTTTCCTCAGCTGTGTCTTGTAATTTATAATAGAACCTACTTCGTAGGGTTGTGAGCATTAAATGTGATGAGACACGATGTAAAGTGTTAGCTCAGTTCCCAGAACAAAGCAAATACTCAATAAACGTCAGTGTGTTCTTTTGAACAGAAGAACCTCATCAGCAGACATCCGGCCACATCATTTGATGCAGGTGTGCCTGAAGTCGTTTACCTTGAAACTTTTGGATAAACAAAACTCCCTTTTGTTTCCACAAGACGTTTTAATTGGTTCTATATCGCCTGCGGCCAAGAAGTGTCCTGAGAAAAACATCCCGTAAAAAAGTTACTCTCTCTCACTTGCTTTCAGATCAGCTTCCTTGCAGAGAAAGAAAGCAGTGGGTACACAGTGGGTTACTGGGGATTGTATGTAACCCAGGGTCTGCTTTGTCTGCGCTTCTGATCATAGGCTGGCTATGTCCCATAACAAGGCACTCATGTGTATGCCATTTGCCATGGGGGGGGAGGGGGGCAGGGAGGTTGAGAACCATTGGTCTAAACGGAACAACTCTGTTGATCTGGTGACAACCTTTCTCAGGAATCTCCGGAATGAGATGACTCATGGAGATCCACCTACCCAAACCTGCCTTTTCTCAGCCAGGCCACAGCTCAGCTCCTAAGGATGTGTCTGAAGTACCAGGGTCTCCACACATCACACACACACACACACACACACACACACACACACACACTGAGATCCCTGGGCATTTCTGACAGTGCCGATCTAAGGTCAGAAAGTGGGATTCCAGCTTAGGCTGTATGGACGCCCCCACATAAGGAGAACTTCATTCTTGCACAGGCTCATTGTATTTTTCATTTAATTACCCATTCTTCTTCCAAATGCTCACCTCCTCACCACCTGCCAGGCTTTGTGCTGGGCACAGGAGGCACAGAATGAATGGCCACCGTCCTATAGAATGAAAGCTCACAGCCCAGCAGGGCAATCAGCCATGGAAATAGGTGTATGATGTGGCAGGTGTCAGAGGAGAAGAACAGAAACAGGTCTACATTTCCAGAAGCAAATGCCAGGCCTCACGGCCTCAGAAGCACAGCTTCTCATGGGCACATGTTCAGGGATGAGGAGACTGTGAGGGACAGAGCATGGCCAGCAATGAGAGTAGTAACAGACAAGGTCCTGGCAAGAAACGGGGATGTGGTCAATGTGACAGTCAATAGGGTTTTTCGGAAATATTCCACTCTTGGTCTTCTGGTTATGTGGTAAGATTGCATTTCCTTTTTTTTTTTTTTTTTTTTTAAGGTTTATTTATTTGACAGAGAGAGAGACAATGAGAGCAGGAACACAAGCAGGGGGAGTGGGAGAGGGAGAAGCAGGCTTCCCGTGGAGCAGGGAGCCCGATGCGGGGCTCGATCCCAGGACCCTGAGATCATGACCTGAGCCGAAGGCAGACGCTTAATGACTGAGCCACCCAGGTGCCCCGATTGCATTTCCTTTTACATGAGCTGTGGCCATATGACTTGGGTTAGCATGATGTACTAGCAGAAGTAGTAGATGTCACTACTAAGCAGACAATCTGGGATGTCCCAGATGGGGGATGCTCTGTCCACCAGGTCCCTGCATGAAGAGGGGCTTATGAGGGGCAGAAAGCATGATGGAAATTGAAACCTTTGTGGTCACAAGCTACTGACTGAGATATGGGGATGTTTGTTACCTCATCATGACACGGCCTGCCCTGACTGATATGGTCAGGGACAGGAACACTGGCAGGGACAACAGGGAGCAGGGATGAGGACAAGAAAGGACTGGAATTAGTAGTTCCTGCCCTTTCCCTTTTCAGCGCCCCCCTTCCCAGGTCTGGTCCCACAGAGTCACTGTCTGAGCCACGGCCACAGCCCAGGCCCCTGACACTAAGGAAGGAAGACAGACAGAAAAAGACACCAGTTGTCTTCATCTTCATTCCAGGAATTTCACTTGATTTCCCTGGAAGGGGCCTGGGCAGCCCTCTCTCTTGCTCTTTATTACATTCGGAGGATTGCTCATTCCCTCTGTGGAGCCTGCATTTATCCTGATCTATCAGCGCCACTGAGCAGCCATAAACCAGAAGCTGTCAGAAAGAGAATCTGTGGAGAAGAAAGTCAAAGCTGGGTTCCTGGAGCATAGAAGAGACCTGAAAAATGGAGCCCCAAGGATGGTGCCAAGTCCTCCACATGAGCAGGCTGTGCAGGGGCCCCAGGCTTCCTGTTGTGGCCATTCAGCCTGCTGGGATCCATGGGGACTATATTTCCACAAATATAAGATGCCATCGATTGAAAGGTGCATCTTTATGTACCACTAAGAAAGAAAAAACACTACCAATTAAACCAAGACATGATGCTTTATTATCACTTCGAATTTTCATTATCTACTGAAAGGGCTCATTTAGTCTTATTTAGACAGATTTTTATCCCCTATCACCACTGTGCCTATATAAAATGGAAAACCTCAGCAAAATAAATTGGTCAAGTTAGCCTAAAACCTCTTCCCATTCAGAGTCTGACTCTTGTGAATCTCTTGTCATCTCAGACTCCTTGATGTTTGCATTTTTCACACAATATCCTCTTCTGGGACATCAAGAGTGTAGGTAGTGTGACACTTCTTAAAAGAGCATGCCACTGTGTCCCAGAGAGTTTGTTTCAAGTAGACACTCACTCTTCAAGTTTTGACGCGGGTGCTTCTTTTTTAAATCTTGCCAGAAATTATCAGGCAACCATGTCACTGTCACCAGGCCAACAAAGACTGCGAGACACTGTGGATTCTAAGATGAGCCCTGATTTCAGAAAGGTTAAAATGTGTATGGAGGGGGACACAGGTGTCTTTGGATCAGCAGACTCTGCAGCACCCCCCCCCCTTATGGATGCTGCTTCTAAAGTAATAAATAAGAGTCTTCTGTCAGAAAGGTGTGGGTTGAAATCCCAGCCACTCGGCTTCCTAGCTCTGTGATGTATTCTTCAAGGTTGGCTAGGATCTGCCATGGTAACAAACAACCGCAAAATCTCAGCGGCTTACCCCAATAAAAGTTAGTTTTATGCCGATCTACTCAAGGTCATGGCCACTGGGCAGGGTGGCTGTCCTACTTTTGCTAACTGCTTTGAACTTGTGGTCCCACCACCTCAACAAAGCCCGGTCCACCACCTGGATGGGTGGGTGGGAGGAGAGGAACAGACTCCATAATTATAGAAAGGTTTTCCCAGCTTCAGCCCAGAACAGGCACCCATCACTTCCACCCATATTTCACCGGCCAGAACGAGTCCAGTGGCCCTGCCCAATGGCAAGGGGCTCAGAAATGTGCTTTTCTGGGTCCTCAGGAAGGAGAAAAAAGCAAAATAGTCATGCTAATAGTAAAGTCCAGCACAGTGATGCCAAGCAATTTGCTAAGCCCCTCTGAGCCTACGTTTCTTATCAAAAGCAGAGTATGAATATGTCTATTTCTTTGGGCTGTTATGAAGGATGCTACTCAGACACACTTTGCATTGTGTCTGGCACACGCCAGCTGTGATGTATCACAACCTCCAAAAGGCACACAGAATACCCTTCCCACCTGGAAACAACTAAAAATTCACTCCCCAAGGCATCTCTTGTCTCAGATGAAAGAGTCCCAGCAACCCCATCTCCTTCTCATGATTTTCAGACTCCCCTCCATTCAGGTCTCTCCCCAGAAGAGACCTTTGTAAGACCTAATCTCTCCTCTGTGTCTCTGCTATCTGATCCAGGCACCTCCCAACAGTTGATGTGTGACCCTTTCCAAGTGCACAGCCCTCTCTGGGCCCTAGCTTCCTCATCCATAAAATAAAGAATCCTAGCCGAGCTCCCCACCTCCCTCCTCCCTCTAGCCCACTCATGCCAGTTATGCAGGGTTGGGGGTGGGGTGGGGTTGGGGGTGGGTTGGCATGTTGCCAGAGCTCTTGTTTTTCAAGACAAGGTGAAAATCCCCATTTTTGTCTGAAATGTGCCAGCTTTTTAAGGTTGACAACTATTTCTTAGGAAGAAAATTAACTCTATGTGCACCAAACAAAAAGTCAGTGGAGGAGCTTTGGCAAGTTTAGAAGCTCTAGCTACATGTTGGGTCAGTGAGAGGCTGGAAGTAGGACGTTTTCCCTTTGAGTGGGTGTTCCTGGGCCCAAACACCTTACTATTTCCCCTCTCAAGAGAGGAGATGCCATACCCAGGAAGCAGTCTCTCCCAGAAGGGTCACTGGGCAGCTGGAGGGGCCGATCCCAGGGAAATGTGGGCTCGGGGGGTTGGATTTGCTGGTGACCATGTTAGCTGGTTTAATCAAAACCAAGTCCTGGGGCCCCTGGCTGGCTCAGTTGGTTAAGCGTCTGCCTTTGGCTCAGGTCCTGATCCCAGGGTCCTGGGATCAAGTCCTGCATCAGGGCTCCCTGCTCAGTGGGGGGCCTGCTTCTCCCTCTTCCTTGTTCTCTCTCTCAAATAAACAAATAAAATCTTAAAAAAAAAAAAAAGGCAAGTCCTAATAGCAGAAACATCAGTGCCTGCTCCAGGCCAGGCTTGGGACACTCAGAAGACTCAAATCTAGGACCTGCCCTGGAGATGCTTCCAAACAGGCCACTGCGATAGCAGATTTAGGGGTGCAAAGGAAGGGATGTGGGCTGCCTGGAGAGTGTGGCCAGGGAAGGCTGCCCAGGGAAGGGGCACCCGCCTAGGAGGTACGGTGTTTCCCAGGCAGGGGGACTACGTATGCAAGAGTCTGCAGATGTTTGTGCTTGGTTCCTTGAGGGGAGGGCGATGCTGAAGAGAGGCTGGAGGCTCGGGAACCAGGGAGTGGGAGGAGAGGAGACAGGTGACCGAGGAAGGACGTTAAGTCCCCACTCCCCCACTTCACCCCAGTTCGCCTGGCACAGAGCCTACCACTAGCTGGCATCCATCAAATAGTCTTCCCAGCAAGTCTCCACTGGGCTACAGACCTTGCAGAATGTGCCAGTGTCTGGGTCCCACTGGAGTTTCCAGAGTGGCCCAGGAATTAGCACTGTCTTAAATTTCTATATATTTATTTTAAGTAATCTCTACACCCAAGGTGGGGCTCAGACTCACAATCCCGAGATCGAGAGCAGGATGCTCCTCTGACTGGCCAGCCAGGCACCTCCGGGCCTTGTTTTAAAAGCTCCCCCAAGTGGGTCTAAGGTGCTGCAGGAGTGGAGAAGCAGAGTGAGGTGCTGCTCCCCACGTAGGGCGCTCACTGGATGCCAGGCTTTGTGCAAGATTCCTCCGTGGAGGGTCACTACACCCTCACAGCGGTCCCACGAGTGAGGCTGGCCCTGGTGTCCTCACTGCCCAGAGGCCCGAGGGACGAGGCAGAAAATTTAACAACCTGCCCAGAGACGTGTGCCTGGCAGGGGAGTCTGAGGTTAGTCTGACTCCAGAATCCAGAAGGAAGAGAGGGAGGGAGGGAAGAATTTGGAGAGATGGTTGGATGGATGGATGGATGGATGGATGGATGGATGGATGGATGGATAGAAGAATGGATGGGTGGTGGGTGGGCGTGTGGAAAGGAAGGAAGAAGGGAGGAAGGGAAGAAAAGAAGTCAGGGAGGGAGAAAGGGAGGAATAGTAGTGTGGGGAGGGGTTGAAGGAATGAAGGGAGAAAGGATGAGTTAATGAATTACGGGAGAGATGAACGGGGACGGAAGCCGCCCTGGGCGAGCTCTGATCCTAGGCGACCAGGGCCGCCGGAGCTGAGGGTCGGGAGAAGACGGTCTCAGGCCGACGCCCTCCGGCCCCAGCCGCCCAGAGCCGCGCCCGGGTCGCAGCGCCGCCGCCGGCTTCTGCATCCCGCCGCCTGGCCGGGACGTGCTCGGCATTCGCTACGGGGAGCGGGCGCCGGGCATCCGCGCGGCCTTGCTGCACCCTAGCGGCGGCGCGCGGCACTGCAGCACCCTCCCCGGGGACGGCGCGCGGCCGCCCCGCCCCGCCCCGCCCCGCCCCGCCCCGCGCCCCGCCCACGCGTTCCCTAGCAACCGGCCGGGGCTGCCAGGGCCCGCGCTCCCGCCGCCGCGCGCGGGCTGCAAACTTTAGCATCTCCGGGTCTGGCATCCGCTGGAGGGAAGAGAGGGAGAAGCGTCTCCCGTGGCTTCTCCCGCAAAGGTTTTCTCTTTCTCGCCTCCGTGAAAAAGGATAACGAGATGAGGGTGGGAGCAGGAAATGGTTTAAGTTAATTTAAACTGTCTGCCGCGGGCAACAATCCAGAGGGTTTTTTTCCCTGTTTTTCAGAGTCACGTCTGAAGCATTGAGGGAAGCTCTTTGCTGCAGCCCAGCGGCCGCTGGTAGATCTTGGAAAGCGGGTCCCATGGAGGAGCAGCAGCGGAGCCTGGCGGTGGCCGAGGGCGGTGGCCGAGGTCCTGGACTCTTGGAAAGGGCGTGGCTAACAGTGACTGAGGGCTTGCTCCTTGCACGGACACGCGGGACTTCATTTCACCCGACAGCTCATTCCTGCATTCAGTCGGTATTTCCTGAGTGTCTGCGGACGCCAGGCACTGTGCTGGACAGCGAGGGGACAGTGGTGGACGGCGTACTTAGTGATGCAGGCCGGCCACAAACAAGTCAACCAAGGAATGCGAAAGATGATTCTGGATCCTAGGAAGTGCTGGGAATAAATGAGACAGAAACGAAGTGACTCACTAAAAAGGGCTGGGATGGGGGACCCTGTTGTCACCGCTCTGATGTGAACCCACCTCTACCACCGTACCTATTGCATTCTGACGTGCGTGCCTACATCTGCAGCTGTCCCCTCCCCACCACGGCCAGGCGTGACAGCTGTGGTGCTTGCTGACTAAGGGAGCTCAGAGATGGCTGGGGATCCTCTCCAGAGGCATTTGCACTTCACACTGGTTTCAGGAACGGAGATCACAGTGATGGTCAAGGTGCCCTGAGCCCTTGCTCTGTTCCATTGTATACCTCATCCCCATCAATCCCAGCAACAGCCTTTCAGATAGTTACTGTTCCTAACCGCGTTTCACATATGTGGAAACCGAGGTCACACCTCTCTCGAAAGAGAGCCAAGAATTGAACAAAGACGCCCTGATTTCTGCACCCTACAGTCTGACATGCAGCTGGCCTCAGACTCAGTGGGAAGGAAGAAGAGGTGGGTGTGTTACCTTGAGCAAGTCATTCCCCTCTCTGCGCCCCCATTTCTGGAGGCCCGCAAAATGGGTGAAGCAGGATGTTCACCTTGGCTGGGTTGTTCGTTTGGGGGATAAAATGAGATAATCCAAGTCACCTGTCCAGCAAAAAGACTGGAATTCAGGAACAGGTTTTTTTAATTAGAGGATAAATAAATGAATGAATGAGCTTTATAAATGTTAGTTTCCTTTCTTGTTCCCCAATTCTGTAATGATAAGAATTAAAACAACCCAAATAACCTCTGCTGAGCTCTACCCGAATTCCTGCATGCCACAGCCTGCCCATGTTGGTGATGTGCTTGCAGCCTGTCTCGAGGGCAGATCTAACATGTAAGGCAAGAGCCCTCATCAAAGTCCTTCTGCTCAGAGTATTCGGGAATCAGACAGACCCAGGTCCAAATCCCCATTTGCACCTACTTGCCGTGTGATCTTGGGCAGATGTCTTAACCTCTCTGATGTGTGAATTCTTCACTTGTGATAAAAACACATGCCACATAGAGCTCTCCTAAGGGTGTTATCCAAGTCTCCTTTCCCTATGAAGTGGTGAGGGTGGGCAAAGGGGACAAGTCCAGAGGGTGTCACACACAGAGCTGTGCACTTCCTGAACTTTAAGTGGCCCATTATTCCCTTCCTTGGGCTCCTTCCTCAGGTGGCCACACCCCTTCCCCCCCCCCCGCCCCCATCCAATCCACCAGCAATTCCCGTCCATTTCAGGTCAGAGTATAACCCTGAGCCTGGGCTCTTCAGTCCATCCTCCCTGCGCCCTCCCTGGTCCCAGCCACCGTCCTCCCCCTAGAGGACTAGAACAGCCTCCAAACTGCTCTCCCTACCCTGCCCTGACCCTCCCCACCATACCCACTCCCCAGAGAGCAGCCAGAGAGGCCTGCGGACTTCCAAATCAGGTCACTGTCCGGTTTAGACCCCCTGGTGGCTTCTCCCTGAACTCAGAATAATAGGCTTCCATTGCTGTGCTGGGCATTCCCTGTTTGTCCTCCAGAGCACTCTCCATCCCTGTCCACCTGTTTGGTGCCCCAGAGGCAGACCTGAAGGGACTGCATCACCTTTGCCCTCTGACTTCTGGGGGACTCGGCCAATAGGGGGTGTCAGCAGATCAGGGGGCAGGAGGAGAGAGGGGTGGGGGTGTTACCCCCAGCTTCCTCTCTGCTCAGCCGAGGGTTGGCAGTGGCCAGGTCCCTCTGATGGAAGCAGCAGGGGGTCTCCTGTAGGCACAACAATGCCTGGGTTCCCCTAACTGCTCCTCCCTGGCCCCACCAGGACTAGGGGTGGCCACCAGGGTGCCACGGCTGCTGATCACATTGTGATCCCTACCCAGACCTCTGGAACCAGTCCCTCTATCAAATTCCCCAAGTGTACCTCCTGCTACCTGTCTGGACAATGACTGATACTAAGACCCCCCGTGATCTAGCCCCTGCAGCCCTCCATCCTCTCCTTACTCTGGGCTACCCTCTGGCCACACCCGGCTTCTTTCTGTCCCTCCCACACATTCAGCCTATGGCCTCAGAGCCACCGTACTTGCTGTTCCATCCAGCCTGGGACACTGTGCCCAGATTTTTTGCACCACTGGTCTCAGCCCAAAGGTCACTGTTGAGAGAGGCTTTCTCTAACCATCTGTCGCACACACCCGTGTTCACTCCAAATGCTTTGGGCACCAAGATGCGTAGCATGTTTTCCACACCAACAACCTATTCTCTAACTCTCCAGACACCATCTGGGTGTCCTACAATGCAGCATGCTACAATTCAGTCCAATTCCAATGCTAACCACCCATGGTTAGTGCACTCAGAGGTTAAGGGCTTGGTCCCACAAGACTCGACCACCTCAGATGCCAATCACAAGTCCCGGGGCCCCCTGTGCTTCTGATAGACGGGCTATAAATCGGAAGTTCCCACAACCCCTCCTCAGGTTTGATCATTTGCAGGAATGACTCACAGAACCCAGGAAAACACTTTCCTTACTAGATTACTGGTTTCTTGTAAAAGGATACAACTCAGGAACAGCCAGATAGAAGAGATGCATGGTGCGAGGTATGGGGGTGCATGGAGCTTCCAAGCCCTCTCCAGGCACATCCCCCCTCCCGCACCTTGACGTGCTTACCAACTTGGAAGCTCTCCAGACCCCATCGTTGAGGGGTTTTATAGAGGTTCCATTACACAGGCATGATTAATTAAATCATTAGCAATTGGTGATTGAACTCCATCTCCAGTCCTTCCCCTCTCCTGGGAGGTCAGAGGTTGGGGCTGAAAGTTCCAAGTTCTAGTCAGAAGCCCCCATTCTGAAGCTATGGGGGGGGGGGGTTCCCCTCCAGCCATTCATTAGCATACAAAAGACACTCTTACCGCTCCAGATATTCCAAGGGTCTTAGAAGTTCTTACATCAGGAATTAGGGACGAAGACCAAATGTTACAACAAATCATACTATCACTCAGTAAATTATAAGGGTTTTAAGAGTTCTGTGCTAGGAACTGGGGACAAAGATCAAATATATATATCATAATATCACACACCCTAATTAATTTCCATCGCTGGACTTGCATCAATCCAAAATTAGTCCTGTTAAAAAGAACACCACAGCCCCAAAATGACATCGCTTAAGCCATCTGAGCAAACCAAGACTTAATACCTAACCTAACTGCATGTTCAACCTGCTGGGAATGTGACCTTTAACCAGTCAACATGCAATTTCCAGGTCAATATTAAGAATTTACTGATAGGCTCCCCTTAGGAGAGCGACCTTGTCTAAACCATGCATCCCTTGCTCCCCTCCACTTGCTAGATGGGATGCCTCCCGATTCATGAATCCTTTCATAAAGCCAATTAGATGTTCACATTTACTCCTTTGAATTTTGGTTTTTTTAACAGTCCCCTCGCGTATTTGTCGGCTTGGGAGTTTTGTCTCTTTCTGCCTATAGACATGTTAGTTCTGAAAAGGGCAGGGGGTTTTTTTGTTCACTGCTGTACCATCGGCACCTCCTGCCACGCCTGGAATGTAGGAGAAACTCAGGAAATATTTATGGAATTAATACAAGAGCTGTCTGTTCACTCAGAAGGAGGGACTGAGGACACTCGCTCTGAAGCCCTTGAAGGCAGAGGGAACACCTGAGTGTCTTTTAAAGGACATGATCGTGGCTTTATTGCCTCAAACCTCTCCACGAGTCCTCTCGGCGCCCCAGAACACTGGCAATGAGGTGACATTCTCAGGCTTGCTGCCCGGAGAAGTAGCTGGATTGTGATAGAAGAGTCTCAACTCTGGAGTCAGACACATCCGGGTTTGAATCCTGGATCTGCTCTACCCTTCACTCCCTGGACCTCCATTTCACTAACAACTGAAAAAGGGGGTCATGGTGAGGATGGACGAGATGGGTTATGTAAGGTTTCCAGCACTGCCCTGCCCCCTGCACCACGACTGGGGAAGAAGAATTAGGTCGCAAAGGGAAAGTGTGATGTCGCTGTGTCCCCAAGAAAGGGGCCCAGGCTGAGTCCCAAGTTGGGGGGAATAGGCAGATCTGTGCCTCTGTAACTGGACTCACGGG
Source organism: Mirounga leonina (assembly GCF_011800145.1). Taxonomy (NCBI): domain Eukaryota; kingdom Metazoa; phylum Chordata; class Mammalia; order Carnivora; family Phocidae; genus Mirounga; species Mirounga leonina. The sequence continues at coordinate 18,621,084 of NW_023270763.1, read as the reverse complement.
GCTCACCATTTGGTATGCATTAAGTTGAACACAACCGGAGGAAGTGTTGTAAGCAAAGAACCCTTTATTGCTTGTGACGAGTTAAGAGGCAGGGAGATAGATCTCCAAGCACCATCTCCCCGTGAGGTTAGTACAGGAAGCTTTCATTCAGTGGATTAGGGGGTGGGGGCAGGGGGCTTTCATATACATTAAGGAACTTATACATACTCTATGACTTAGGCACTTTGGTTCATCTGTACACATGTGCACGCCTAGCATGTCCACATGCTAGTGTATACACTGTATGTTTAAAAATTGGCAGAAAAATCCCTCCGATTGAGGACCTCCCATTGCATCCTAACTGACACCACCATTCCTGGGCAGAGTCTGAGAGCCTGGCTTGATGGGGTGTCCAGGCTGAGAAAGGTTCATGGAGCCCCCCACATACAAGCACAGAGAGAAGCAGCAGAGTGGGTCCCAGGCACCTGGGAGCAATGAGGGCATTGGTGAAGGACCTCAGGAAGCCTTTAAAAGGCTCACCGGTTTCCCTGTGGCTTCTTGTTGAGTGTGGAATGGGGCGCCCCCCTGATCCCCATGCACCTGGTGGTGAGAAGCAGTCCTCACACTTGGATGGGAGCCAAGTATATGCCACAGAAACACGTGTGGCCTGTCCTCCAAGGACTTGTGAAGAATCTCAGTGGATGATGAGTTTCCTTCTCCAACCCCTTGATCCCCCCCACCCCCCAGAATGTAGAGGCAACCCCAAGGCAAAAAAGCAAATCTAAATTGACTGAGACGTGTTTCCCACCACATGGAGGTGGGAATGGAGCTCAAATGACAAGTTAAGACAAAGTGAATGAATAAAGAAAGTAGCATTTCTCACACACCCGAGTCTTGGACTGAGACTCATTCCTACCACAGATGACATTGCCAGGAGCCCCCACAGGACATGTGTCTTCCTTGCGCCCTGAAAGAGACCAGCTGGAAAAGAGAAATCTTGAGGGGCCCTGGGCTTCTGAAAGGCTGTCCTGGATCAGGGACAGCAATTCTGTGGGACTCTAATGGGGACAAGTAGCAATGGCCAGAGATGCAAGTGTTGGCCGATGAATCCCAAGAAGCTCCTCACGGATGGAGTTGCCCAGTGAGGGAAGGAACCACTGTGAGAGGAAGTGAAATTCCTGTCCCGGCAGGTATGCAAGTAGATGCTATCAGAGGTGCGGAGAGGTGACTCCTACAAGGGAGCTGGCCTGACTGAAATAACGCAGAGGTCTCTTTGAAGCTTAATAGACTACGAGTCTGTAAGTAAAGCCCAGAGTGACGGTGCGTAGTCAGAGCCAGGATAGGATGTTAGTGGGATGTCTGGGGAATCGAGGAAGAGGGGAAGTGAATAGAAGGAAGAAGAAAATAAGGAGCCCAGCTGGGAAGGTGATGTGACTCTGGTATTCTGATACTGATAAAGAGTTCTTCAAAGAGGGGTGCCTGGGTGGCTCAGTCATTAAGGGTCTGCCTTCGGCTCAGGTCATGATCTTGGGGTCCTGGGATTGAGCCCCACGTCGGGCTCCCTGCTCAGCGGGGAGTCTGCTTCTCCCTCTCCCTCTCCCTCTGCTTGTGCTCTCCTTGTCTCTCTCTCTCTCTCTCAAAATGAATAAATAAAATCTTTAAAAAAAAGAGTTCTTCAAAGATAGTATTTCCCCAAGGGTGGGTCACGTGTGTACATCATTCAAACAGCCTACGCTGAGCTACAGAGCAAGTAAGCCATGATCTCTCAGTGCCCTAACACGATACGATTCTGTCTCACTCATGCAAAGTCTGGATGACCCTGCAGCTCTGATTTCTGGAACACATGGCCTTCAAGTGAAAGAGAGATGGAAGAGGACCACCAGCACTTAACTGTCACAACCCAAAAGTGGCGCTGGACTCTGCCACTCATGGGGTATTGGCCAGAACTAGTCACGTGATCCCAACCATCTGGTCTCAGCCTGGTGAGAATATGACTTTCACAGCTCTCTGACACTGCTGATCTCCTTTCTCAATAAATAAAGGGCTTGGCCTCGGATTCAGAGCCTGCAGGAGAAAACAGAACATGTTACTGAGCCTACAAAACGCTCTCTGTTCCTAACACGTTTCTTCTCATGATTATCTCCTGTGTAGGGCAAATGATGCCAATTTTCCATATGGGATGGCAAAGTAAACTTTCCTTTTCAAGAAATTTATTTATTTTTAAAATTTGAGTCTATTTAAAGAAGAATATTAATTCGGTTCCAAGTCAAACTGTGCAGCACCTATATTAATATTTATTTTAGAAGAGGTAATACATACTTCAAAATTCAAAAAGTATTACAGTATAGCTAGAGAAAACTCAGCTCTATCCCCAGCCACACAATTCCCCTTCCCGTTAATACTCTTTATGAATGGTTTCACGGACACTTTCGCTCTTACAAACAACACTGTGATGAACCTCACTGTGTGTACTCCATTTGGGGTGTAAATGGGTACCTAAAGGATAAATCCCTAGAAAGAAAATTCTGGGGCTCCACGTGTGGGCACGTAGCTCCCCATGGTTCAGTTTGGTGCATGGCTGCCATGTTAGTGGGACAGGCTTTCAGCAAAGCCCCACTTGGGGCAATTTAGACCATTCATGATTTTATTAGTTTGCTCAACACACCTTGATAAGCACCAACCTTGAGTCAGCCCTGTGCTGGGAACAAGTAATAGAAAGATGCATTTGACTCGATCCTGGCCTCAAAGAGTTCATAATCTAGCCGGAGAAGGCAGATGCACAAGCCAGTTGCTATGGTTATCCACTGCAGTGTGTTTTACCATTCCAAAACTTAGAGGCGCCAAGAGACAACCAGGATGCTGACAGATTCTGTGGGCCAGGGATTCAGAAAAGGCAGAGCCAGGATAGTTTTTCTCTGCTCCCTGATATCTGAGACCTCATCTGGTTGGTGGTGGTGGGGGGGGGGGAGGACTCGAATGATGGAGGATAGAAGGATAGAAGGATCCATTTCCGCAGTGACTTCTTCACTCCCAGCTCTGGTGCCCATGTTGGGAGCATTGAAGAACAGGCTGAGCTGAGACTGTCACCCAGAGACCCTAACCTGTGGCATCTCGAGTAGGGCAGTCACGGGGTGGTCAGACTTCCCACAAGGTGGCTCAGGGCTCCTAGAGCAATTGTTCTAGTGATCACAGCAGAAGCTGCATGGCAGTGGTTGACATAGCCTTGGAAGCCATACATTGTTGTTTGCACCGCAAGCCAGCCATGATTCAAGTAGAGGGATGAGTGTTTTAAAGCAGCCACACTCCCAATCGTAATACAGGATATGTGTTGTAGTGGAGGCAGGTCCAGCAGCACAGAGAGCCCAGTACAAGAGTGACAGCTCCATTCCCTCGGAGAGCGATAAGAAGACACTCAGGGAAAGCCATTGAAAGAAGGTGACACTGAACAGAGGATTGAAAAGTACGAGCGAAGTTACCAAAGGCTAAAATGGAGTGGGAGGAGGAAGGGAGGGTTTCAGGCAAAGGGAACCGTGTGTGCAATGATTTATGAGGGCTTTGAAAGGCTTGTGCGTGAAAAGGTGAAGAACTTCCACGCAAGGGTAAGAGGCCAGGCTACGGAGTTGTGGACGGGAGTGATCTTAGCTCTACCACTTGCTGGCTGTGTGACAAGTGAGCCTCAGCTTCCTCACCTATAAGAAGCCTCAGGGGTCTGCAGCCTTTTGGATTATTCTAAGGAATAACTGAAATAAGACGGGCCTGGTATAAAAGTGCTGGAGGCATGTTCGCTGTTGACATCATTATGATATCTTGGCTGTACCTTGGAATCATCGAGGGAGCTTTAAAGAACATTGATGAAACTACAAGTGCAAAACTTATTACACTCTGAAAATTACAAAACATTGCTGAAGGAAATTAAGGAAGACCTGAAGAAATAAGAAGACAACCCATGTTCATAATCAGAAGACTTAGTAGCGCTGCCACCTTAGTAAGACTTCCCAAAAGGATCTAGTTTCAACTCAGTCCCTATTAACATCCCAGCTGACTCAGTGGATCCTAAAATTCACAGGAAAATTCAAGGAACCCAGAATACAGCCTTACAGTCTTGAAAAAGAAGACGGAATTGGAGGAATCACGCTTCCCTCTTTCAAAACTTACTATAAAGCTATGGTAACCGCGACAGTGTGGTATTGACATTGTACATCCATGGAACAGAACTGAGAGTCTAGAAATAAGCCCCTATGTCTATGGCCAATGGATTTGGGGTGCGGGTCCATTCAATGGACAAAGAACAGTCTTTCCAATAAATGGTCCTGGGACAACTGGATATTCACATGCAAAAAAGTGAACAAAGTTGTACCTCCTTCTCACACCACATGCAAAAATTACTCAAAATGGATCAAAGACCTAACTGTAAGAGCTAAAACTATCTAAACATTTTGAAGAAACATAAGAGAAAATCTTAGTGGTCTTGGATTTGGATCTGAGATGTGACACCAAAATCACAAGCAACAAGAAAAACTAGATAAATCGGACTTCATCAAAATTAAAACCATTATACTTCAAAGGACACCATCAAAAAAGGGAAGGGGTGCTTGGCTGGCTCAGTCAGTGGAGCAGGTGACTCTTAATCTCGGTGTTGTGAGTTTGAGCCCCACATTGGGTGCAGAGATGACTTAAAAAGTAAAAAAATTTTAATTGAAAAAGGGAAAGAACCACCCACAGATTGGGAGGAAAAGGATGCCAATTTCATAGCTGACTTGTACCTACAATATATAAAGAACATTCACAACTTAATAATACAAACACAAATAACCCAATTTTAAAATGGGCCAAGAATCAGAATAGACACTTCTCCAAAGAAGATAGACAAAGGGCCAAGAAGCCTGGGAAAAGATGCTCAACATTATCTACGAGGGAAATGCAGATCCACACCACTAGGAGAGACTGCCTCACACCCACCAGGAAAGCTAGAATCCAAAAGATAGACAGTGAGAATGTGAAGAAGTAGGGAACCTCTCACCTCCCCCAGAGGGAATACAGAATGGTGTGGCCACTTCAGGAAACATGCTTCAAAATGCTAAACATAGAGGGGCGCCTGAGTGGCCCAGTAGGTTAAGGGTCTGCCTTCGGCTCAGGTCATGATCCCAAGGTCCTGGGATCAAGCCCCATGTTGGGCTCCCTGCTCAGTACGGAGTCTGCTTCTTCCTCTGCCTCTCCCCCTGCTTGTGCTCTCTCTCTCAAATGAATAAATAAAAAATATTTTTTAAAAAATCCCATACAGGGATGTTTACAGCAGCAATATTCATAATAACCAGAGTGGAAACAGCCCGAATTTCCATCAGCTGATGAAGGAATAAATAAAATGTGGTATATCCATATAATAAAATATTACTCAGCAACAATAACAAAAAAATGAAGTACTGATCCATCCTACAACATGGATGAACCTTGAAAACATGATGCTCAGTGAAAGAAGCCAGGCTCAAAGGACCACATATTATATGATCCCATTTATGTGAAATTTCTAGGATAGGCAAATCTACAGAGATCGAAGGTAGATTACTTGTGACCTATGGCTAGGGGTGGGGGGGGAACAGGGCAAGATGGGGAGGATTGGGGAGCGACTGCTAAAGGGTGCATGACATCTTCTTGGGGTAATGAAACTCCTTTTATTTATTTTTTAAAAGATTTTATTTTTAAGTAATCTCTACACCCCACATGGGGCTTGAACTCACAACCCCGAGATCAAGAGTCACCGGCTCCATCGAGTGAGCCAGCTGGGTGCCCCAGAAATGCTTTTAAACTGATAGTGGTAAACATTTCCCCCCTTTTCTCTTTTGCATCGCTATGAAATGATGGATGTTAACTAAACTTACTGTAGTTATCATTTCACAAGATTTGTAAACCAAGTCATTATACTGCACACCATGAATTTACACAGTGCTGCCTGCCAGTTCCATCTCAATGACACAGAAAGAAACTGGTGGTGATGTATGCACCACTCTGAATACACTAAAAGGTGCTGAGTTGTTCAAAGAGAGAGAGACAAGGAAGGAAAAAAAAGAGAGAGAGAAAATCTTTTTTTTTTTTTTTTTTTTGCATTTTCCAAGTTTTTAACGAAAAGCTTAAATCGTGGGCGCCTGGGTGGCTCAGACGGTTGAGCGTCTGCCTTCGGCTCAGGTCATGATCCCAGAGTCCTGGGATCGAGCCCCGCATCGGGCTCCCTGCTCCTTGAGAGCCTGCTTCTCCCTCTGCCTCTCTCTCTCTGTCTCTCTCTCTCTCTCTGTCTCTCATGAATAAATAAAAAAAGAATTAAAAAAAAAAAGAAAAGCTTAAATTGTTCAAAAATTGATGTTACCAATACAAGGGGGGAGGAGAGGAGAAACAACATAAGAAACAGACACATAAACAGTCTTTTATATTCTTCCTTTCTTATGAAATACCTCACATATCTTTATTTTTTTTCTTTTCTGCTCAGTAATTTTCTTCTTTTAAATATTTTTTATTAACATATAATGTATTATTTGTTTCAGAGGTACAGTTCTGTGATTCATCAGTCTTACACAATTCACAGAGCTCACCGTAGCACATACCCTCCCCAATGTCCATCATTCAGCCACCCCAACCCTCCCACCCCCCACGACTCCAGCAACCCTCAGTTTGTTTCCAGAGATTAAGAGTCTCTTATGGTTTGTCTCCCTCTCTGGTTTTGTCTTGTTTCATTTTTCCCTCCCTTCCCCTGTGATCCTCTGCCTTGTTTCTCAAATTCCTCATATCAGTGAGATCATATGATACTCGTCTTGAGAGAGAAAATCTGATTTTCTCTTGGAAGTACTGATCCGTCCTACGATATGAATGAACCTTGAAAACATGATGCTCAGTGAAAGAAGCCCTATTCCAGAAGAGTCTGCTTCCCTGCTGTGCTGGAGGGCGGCCCGGGCATCGGAATTCGAAGGTGCCAGGGAATGTTATGGGGCAGCCGGCTGAGAGCCACTGAGCCAGAGAAGGGGAAGCCTGAGAATGGAGAGAGATGCACAGAGAGGCCAGCAGAGCCCAGCGATGGGTTATGTGGACAAACGTGGGTCAGGATGCCGCCAAGGGGTGGGAGGTGCTGCGTGTGGAGGTCAAGCGGGATGGCTGTGTGCGGGCGAGAGGGCAGGTTCCCCACCAAAGGTGTCCTCTGGGGGTGGGGGGTGGAGGACGAGTGGCTGAATCCACCCAGGCTCTGCTTACCAATCCCTGAGCCCCCGGGGCTCAAGTCCGTCCCCTTTCTGGAACAGGCAAAGGGGGTTGGGAGTTGGGCTACGTCCTTCCAAGAGTCTGCATATCGTGAATTGACACCTCACTTTGAAACTGCACATCTATTTTATCTCGGTGCCTAATTGGAATCTCGATTTTAACATCCTGTTACACAAGACCGTTGTACAGATAACAAGACTGAATTATATTCATTACCATCCGGTGAGCGCAGTTATGCTAAGCAAGCAACATTCGTTGTCACATCTAATCCTTCGGCACCTCTGAGAGACAAGTTACTATTGACATGATCCCCATTCCACAGAAGAAGAAACTGAGGCCTGGCGAGGTAAGTGACTTGGCCCAAGGCACCTGGTAGGAAGTGGCAGAACAGGGATTTGAACCCACGTCAGACTGATGCCAAGCCCTTGCTGTTAAGACATATAACCCTGCCTGTCCTGAAGTTCTTCAGTGACCAAGTCAGGAGACTGAAGTCCCCTGATGCCAAGTGTCTACCTACTGGTCAGCATAGTGATAAAATCAGCATCAGTACCCAGGTCCCTGTCACCAAAGCTGGCAACCACACTAGCTGCATGTTTGTGGAGCTCCCCGGGCACATAGCAGGGACAGGATAATGTCAGCACCCCCTTCTGCCCCCAGGAGAATCACCCAGTTCAATTAACCTAGTAGCTTTCCTTCCAGGGAGCCCCCGTTTCTCTGGCAGATCCCACAGGCATATCCAAGGTTTCTGAGGATTTACGCATGCCGTCCTCCCTCGAGAAGCCCTGTCTGTTTTATGCCTCACTCACTATCCTTGGAAAGACCTGCTGTGGTCCTCCCTCCTCCCAGTGCCCAGCACGGCTCTGCTCTCCCGGGCGCTCACTCCAGACGTATTATTCACAGTGAACTTATTTGTCCCGAATGCAGATGTAATATGTAATTCCCCGAGAATCCAAATGTAATTTAAAGTTATTTTCCAATATCTAATTTGCCTTTTATTTATTTAGGGCAATATTTCAGCAGGAGGCTCCCAGCTGAAGTGCCAGTGTTTGTTTACGGAGACAGGTCCAGCGACGGCACGGAGCCACACACCCCAGACACAGACATTACCGATTAAAAAAGTAATTACAACATTGAACACAGCCTTAAATAAAAGCAAAAATGCAAGAGACGGGAAAGGAGGCAAAAACATAAATTGGGAACAATGCCGTTTTCCCCAGACGTTTTGCAGTATTTGCAGCCTGCCTGGTACTGGCACCCTGCCCTGGTTGCATCAGATCCAAGCAGCAGGGGTGCTCTGCCCTGCAAAGAGGTGGGAAGAAGTGCCTAATTATCAGAGATCATCTGTCTGCCTGTATGCCTGTCTTTTAGGGTAACGTCTCCAGTTTAATGTAACCCTCTTACGCTAAATGACCAAAAATCACCAGCCAACTCAAACTGACTTAAAGAGAAAATAGGTACATTCTGGCTCATGAAAGACCATCAGTAGGTTTGGCTTCAGGCATAGTTGGATCAAGGTGCTCAAAAATCTTTAAGAATCTCTTAGGTCTTGGCTTGGCCCGCTGCAGAGTTGACTTCTTTCTCAGTCGGGCTTTGTCCACCTGCTGGTGAAGAGAGAATCCCGGCCGCTTCAAGCTTCCATCTTGTCTGCCTAGCATTCCCAACAGAAAGAGGGTGCTTCTCTTCCACATCGTTCTAGCCAAAATCTTGGGTGGGGCTTTCATCAGCCCTACCTGGATCACGTGCGGATCCTTGAACCAGTCACTTCAGCCAGGGAGTTTCAGCCCTCTGGCCAGACCTGGGTCAGATTCCCACCCCTCGAGAATAGGAATAGGACCAGTCTGGCCCAAACCACATGGACTAAGAGTGGGGGGGAGGGGGTTCCCAAAAAGAAAATTGAGGTTCTTTGAGGGTTGAAGGAGGAATCAGACAAATGCAATTGATTTCCACCCCAGGTACAATTTCTGTCTGTTTCCAGTACAAGTCCTGTTTCTACCTTAGCTCTAGACCACTCTATGCTCCATTGGTAGGAGTATCATAGGACTGTGATGTAGAATATCAAACTTGTGGATTCCTCCCTCGACTTTACTTAAAGAACGTGCTATGCTGCCAATTACAGCATAGCATGACTAGGATCAGATGACATTTTGCAATCCCTAAGGGTGGCCTGCAATAGAAGGGCAGGTACAAAGCAATTGGCTCTTCAAGTGGATTTCCTTCAAGATGGATATAGCAAGAGCTTTGAGGCTTGAAAGAATCAAATAACTGCTGTTTAATAATTAGGTCCCAATAGTTATCCGGTAATTAAGTCAAAGGAGAAGCAGGAGGCAATTATAATATTTAAGCTGCTCGTTGGGGCGCCTGGGTGGTGCAGTCGGTTGAGCATCCCACTCTTGGTTTCGGCTCAGGTCATGATCTCAGGGTCCTGAGATTGAGCCCCGCCTTGGGCTTCCTGCTCAGCGCAGAATCTGTTTGAGATTCTCTCTCCCTCTCCCTCTGCCCCTCCCCACTGCTCTCTTGCTCTCTCTCTCTCAAAATAAATCTCAAAAAGATAAAAAAAAAATAAAGGGCTGCCAGGTCCAGCTTACACCCAAGAAGTGACTGTGTATATGAACTGGCCATAGACATGTTACCCTGAGGTCAAGTAAGTATAACTCTTGGCCAAACGTAGCACTAAAGAAATTGCATCATCCTCTCTCAATGGGCATCCAGAAACTACATGGTGCAGGCACAGGACGGAGCATCCATGAGACCATGCGGAACCTAGCCTGAACAGTGACCACTTTGGGACCAGGAAGCAGCTGCAGCAGGGGACCAACCAGACTCCTGTTCTTGCTGTGGCTGCATTGGAGGTGGACAGGCTCCCGCTGGAACTAAGAAATCCTCTGGGGTTCTGAGATCATTCAGGGTCAGTGGGGGGTAGGGGAAAAACCTTGAGAGAAAGGTTATAAATAAATAAGACAGGTGAGTGCCCAAGCAACTGATCAGAAAAATGAAAGAACCCTGCCTTATCGATGCCCCAAGTTGGTGGAAAAGTTCTTGCTGATGACATAGAAATAAATGGGAGAGCAGATCTAAGTTGGCCCACCTGATATACAGTAAATGCTACTGTTGTTGCTTGACATGTGCCCTGATCATCTCTTACTCAAATACTAGCTCGTTCCATTCAATCATTTCCCAAACTCTGCGAAGTCGTTGGCTTTATTATTACTCATCCTCCCATCATAGATGAGAAAATGGAGCTTCAGAAGGATGAGGGTGATATGCCCAAAGTCCATCATGCTGAAACAGGGACTAGAACCGATTTCTCACTTTCCCTTCTAACGCTTCCACAAAAAGGCTTTTTTTTTCCCCAAAGGCAGTGGACAGACAGAGATAGGAAGTTTGCATTTATTGAGCACCTGCTATGGCCAGGCACGATGCTCAGCGTTATCACACATACGCTCACTCCATCTCTCCCCTGTGTTATTTTTTTTTTTAAGATTTTATTTATTTATTTGAGAGAGAGAGAATGAGAGAGAGCACATGAGAGGGGGGAGGGTCAGAGGGAGAAGCAGACTCCCTGCTGAGCAGGGAGTCCGATGCGGGACTCGATCCCGGGACTCCAGGATCATGACCTGAGCCGAAGGCAGTCGCTTAACCAACTGAGCCACCCAGGCGCCCTCTCCCCTGTGTTATTATCACCCCCTTTCAGTAATGGACGGTGGAGGCTCAAAAGGGCGAGGTACCTCCCTCTGCATCACTTGACCAGTTTGGATCTCTGAAGGGATTCAGCATCTGTAAGAAGGAACCTAGAAATTCTCTAGGAAGGGAGCTCCCTGCTCACCAGTGTTATCCTCACCTCTGCGCTCTGAGACATCACTTGGGTGCTCTTCTCTTCCCCGGAGAGCCGGTCTATGCCTATGCACACTCCACGGCCCTCAGTGACCCACAGCTCTGCTAGCTGGGTCCAGCCAAGAGAGGGATGTCTGAGCTAAAAGGCCAGGGATTCTGTAATAAAGACAGAGACAAAGGGACAGACAGAGCCCAAGGGGACTCAGAGAGAACCTGGAAGGACAAGGAGGGTGGCTAGGGGCAGGACAGAAAGGAAGCAGGGAGAAGAGAAAGGACAGGGAGAAAGGAAGAGGATGAATGGGCATTGGCAGAGGTAGCAGAGGACAAGAGGACAAGGGGAAGAGGCAGGAGTTTGGGTGCAAACACACACAACTTTTGTAATAAAGGAAAAATGAAAGTTCTTCATTCAGTCTATTTAGTCCTTAATCTGTCCCCATCTCTGTACTAAGCATCGCAAAGATAGACAAAGTCCGCATTCTCAAGCGATTGTAAAATGATGCATATCTGGAAAAGCCAGATTCCCCACTGAGATGTCAGGTAACCTTCACTGAGCTGCAGGTTGGGCGTCAAGAGTGTGGAGCATCTTTCCGTGCAGACAAGGGGAGGAAAAGCCTTCCAGACAAAGGGAACAACATACACGAAGACCCAGAAACGGAAGAGTGCATGGAGTCCAGGACCAGCAAGGAGCGAGTTAAGGCTGCAGCAGAGAACAGGACAGAGCCAGAAATGAAATAGGGCTAGATCATGCTAGAAATGGAGACTTTATCTTGATGACCAGTGTCTAAAAATGCCATTAAAGGATTCCTGAGAATTTGCCGACTTACACTTAGGGATTTATGAGTGCTCAGCAAGAACTTTTAGCACTTGGGCATGTTCACCCAATACCAGCACGTTCTGGATCATCTATCTCCCTGACAAGCAGCATGGAATGTTGTCTGGAATCACTTCGGGGTCCAGTAAGAATGTCTTAATTGTCCCAGGACAAACGGAAAAGAGAAGAGGTAGAGTTGATACACAAATGGTGTGTTTATGTCAGATAAAGGACAATTGGTGGCTTGCTACAGCAATGAAGGTTCTTAGAAGAAAAGGGTGGGAGGATTAAGTCTCCACACCCCCCAAAAGAATAAAGGCAGTGGAACTCAAGAAAAGTGTGCTAGAACAGCAATTCATTTTTAGTAAGTGGCAAATTAGCTTCACCAAGACAACGTCATCTATCATGTTAAGTAAACAATACTAATTTGAATTTTATCACCTTTATTTGTACATAGTTTCTAATTTGTGTGAGTCTTATCGCTGTTTAGGAACTTCTTTTGTCGTTGATTCTAAAACATAATTTTTGTTACATTTTGACTCTGAAATTGGGATGCATCTTAAAATTTATAGACTCTACAAGTAGAACTGACAGCACTTTTTCCCTCTTAATGCTACATAAAATAATTATGCATCTTACAACTAATGATGGATTAGAGTCACATGAAGAATAAGTGGATACCTAGTTTTATTTGTAAATAACTGAGTAACATTACAATAAAAAATGTTTAAGCCAATATGAGGTCCATAGACTATTCTCTATAGAAATAGTTTATATAGTACTCAAGTTGGAGTACCAATGATGAGGAAGAGGCCATAAGAAAAAGTTTCAATCAACAGAAGTCAGATTTTCATATTAGGAAGACATTCTAGCACCACACTGGATAGAAATAGAGAGACCAGTTTTGCAGGAGATCAACTGAGAAATTATGATAATATATATATGGAGAATATATATTTATTCACATATATATATATTAAGATGAGAACATAACAAAGAGATGTGCAAGAGGTAGAATCAATGGGATTTAGTGTTTGATTAGATGTGAAAGGGTGAGGATGTGGGGAAAGAGAAAGAGGAGCAGGGAAGGCCCAAAGAGGATGCTGGGTTTCTGGATGGGACGGAGTAGCATCTCCAAGGTACATAACTGTACTCAAAATTGAGAAGGTAAGTTGTGGCAGTAATGATGGTGATCGTAACAGTGGTGTTGAAGGCTATGGTGATGATGGAAGTGATGGTGAAGTGATAGTGGCAGTATTGGTGGAGATGATGGTGGTGGTGATGGTGATGATGGTGATTGTTGGTGGTGGTGGTGATGATGGCGGTGGTTGTTGTCGATGGTGATGGTGTTGGTGGTGGTGATGATGGTGGTGAGATTGGTGGTGGTCATGGTGGTAAGATGGTGATGGTTGTGATGGTGGTGGTTGTTGGGGGTTGGTGATGGTTATGAGGATGGTGGTAGTGGTGGTGATGGTGATGATGGTGATTGGTGGTGGTGGTGGTGGTGATGGCGGTGGTTGTTGTCGATGGTGATGGTATTGGTGGTGGTGATGATGGTGGTGAGACTGGTGGTGGTCATGGTGGTAAGATGGTGATGGTGGTGTTGGTGTTGGTGATGGTGGTGATGATGGTGGTAGTGATAGTGATAATGGTGGTGATAATGCTGATGATGGTGGTGGTAGTTGGTGATGATGACAGTGGTGCTGATGGTGGTGGTGGTGGTAGTAGTGATGATAAGGATTAATATAGTAGAATTATAATCATGATGTTATACCAGGAGGCCTAGAAGTAAAAGTGGCCACATTGGGGATTGGGCTCTCCAGCTGCCCCATCTTGACTTGAAGCATCTACTGGGAAAGAGCCGACTTTCTCCACACCTCATCCATGAGATGAGAATTACTCCTCTCTCTTACTATCATGATGGTAGGCATCAGCCTCACTCTCTAATCACACAATGACAAAATATAAATGAACACTAGAACCAACGGATTCCCCCCACAGCAGGGAATAACCATTATTTACCCATAAAAATATTTTAAGGGTTATTAGCATTTAAACTGTGATTAATTAAATTCACAAAAATTGTTTCTGAGGCATATAAATGAAGTGGTTCCTGCTGGGTGGCACTGAGGCTTTACTCTCCTGGTGGCTGCTGAAGGAGACAGTGGGGGGAGGTCACTCAACACATCTGTTCCAGAAACTTTGGGAAAAACTATAGGGCCCATCTCAAAGGTGGTTCTTCCCTGAGCTCTTCCACATTCATCCTTCCAGTTTGGATCTACACAATTAAGGGGATAGGTTTGGATGCTAGTGTCCCCATTTAGGAATTTATCCACATCTATGAGTCCTGAAGGGACCCAAAGATTATGGAGCTTGAAGGAACCCAAAGGGAGGAAATCAGCTATATTTTAGTTCACTCTGACCACTCTGCCCAAGAAAGGGCCAAGACTAGCTCAAGGTTACACTGACTCCTTTCCAGGGATTTCCATATGCCACCCTAAATTCTTACATGAGGTCAGTGAGACCCTGCATCACACACCCAAAGGAAGCTGGCCCAGATTGGCAGCCAGAAGAAAGGTACAAGCAAAGGTGGAGGGGACCGGACTGAGTTGTGCTGTAGTGACCTCCAGATCCAAAGGGTTGGTGCACTCTCTGTCTTTCAAGCCTCCAGAGATCCAACGGGCTGAATCTCTAGGCATTGGTGCCACAAAGGGTTCATGAGGGTTTCAGTTACCCAAGAATGTGTCCAGGTCTCCGTTGCCCACCCTGGTGCAGACCATCCTCAACAAGAGCTGTTCTCCCTACAACCTCCCATGAGTCCAGTCTTCATTTCTCCCAACCCCAGCAGTGCCCCCCTCAGCATAGATACCTGCTCCCATAGGGTTGTCAGGAAAAGGAAAGAACTGTGCCTGCCTGGGATGGAAGCCCCAATGAGAGGTGCACTTTGGAGACATGCCCTCTCCTACTAGGACCCAAATCCAGATTCAGCTAACACTCACCTACACTCAGACTCGGTGCTGTGCATTTTCACACACAGCTCTGTAATGACACCATTTCTCAGGTTTTCCAGTTGAGGAAATGGGGTCAGCTGTGCCTTGAAGACACCAACTGTACCAGATACCTTCGACATGACAGACAAATCCCCCTCACAGGCCATGATGCCCCAGCCCATGGACAGCTACCAGTATAGCAGGACAAGGCTCAGAGAGTTTCACTCTCCCCAAGAATACTTCCTTAATCACTGAGGGCAGCCTTTGGCCCAGTGTCCTGGGGCCTGCTTGCCAACCCATGAATCCTCTGCCCCATTTCTCCTGGATGACCATGACACCATTTTGAATGAGGCAATTTGGAAGTTCTCAGATGTAACCCCCTTGAAGAATGGGAAAGGGTTTTTCTGGGAAAAAAAAAGACTCAGGTAGATCCTACTCAGGTAGGATCAGGAGGGAGAGACAGAAAGACCATGCCCGAGATTGGGGCAAAGGAATCAGGGAGAGGAGAGCCTGGTCCAGAAAGGGGTCCAGAGACATAACTGTCCCTAAGCCCTGGGAACTCCAGCAATTCCAACTCAGCCCCCAGCCCCACCCCAGTAGGCCTGCAGACCAGGGGACCCAAATACCGGGAAATAGCAGACACCAGCCACCAAGGAACCCGGCTGGGACAGCATCCAGGAAGCTGCAGGGTCTGGAAGGTTAAGTTCAAAGGGGCCCGATAATAACCCCCACAGGGAGACCTGATAATTAACAGAATTAGAAACAAGGCAGAACAATAGCAGGAGAATTCAGTTCTCTTTTGTGTCTCCCTGACATCACTCCATGCAGAACGAGCCTAGAACTATCTCAGGTTCCTTTTGTCCTTCTGGCGTGCGGCCAATCTCTTGGAAAGACTGGATCTCTGCTATTTCCCCACATCATTCCTGCCCACGGGGTTTTGGAGTCCTCTTAGGGAAACCCAGACCCACGGCCTCATAAATAACCTTTAGGGAACCTGGGCTCTCCACAAACTCAATACTGACGTTGCACTTGACTGGGCTGGTGCCATAGATGGTGGTGGTGGTTCTAAAACCTGTTGGGCATCCAGATCGCCTGGGGATATTTTTCCCTGCAATTAACAAGACAGGTACTGAGAAGAGATCAATGTGGTAACACATGGAAGCAGTATCAGAGGGCATACAGTCAAAATGTAATTTGTCCACCTCAGTCACGCTGTCCCGATTTGCAGTGCCCACAGGGGACCACTGTAACAATTTAGGGGTGCCTCTTGGGGAGAGAGTCATGCATATACAAGCAAACGTGAATAGACACCCCCCCCCAGCTTCTCCTCCCCCCTTCAAGTGAAGACACCACCAGGAAGACGTTCATCATCCTGCTTTTTACACTTAATATTTATGGGAGGAGATAGCATAATAATGTCTGTAAATCTGTCTCATAATTTTAAACAGCTATGGATAATCATAATTTATTTCACGGGTCTCCTTCTGACAGGCCTTTAAGAACTTACTAAGCTCATCGCGTTTACTCCTTGCAACCATCTCATGAAACATATGTGTTATTCAATGTATTTTGAAGGCCAAGTCCTTGTACCACCCAAAATGATTTGAACAGGAGTCCTGTGATATTGTGATTTATAATAAGAAATAAGTCTTTGGTCTTTGTCTCTGTTTCTGGCCCCAAGTGATAAGAGCAATCAAGGTGTCTTGAGAGTCATAGCAAACCCCCTTTCACCACACCTGACTCCTTGTTAATGAGGTGACTTCTGGAAAGCACCTGAGGATGGGGGCTGGTTGCTAGGGAAACCAACCATGTGATTAGAGAGACTTTCAGTCCTGCCTGCTCCCCGCCCCCTGGCTTTGAGCCCCAAGGAGCAGGAAAGGGGGCTGGAGATTGAATTAATCACCAACGGCCAGGATTTAATCAGTCATGCCTATGTGATGAAGCTTCCATAAAAATCCAGAGGAGAACTTCTGGGTTGGTGACCACGTGGAGATGCAGGGAGACTGATGCCCAGATAGGGCCTGGAAGCTCTGCGCCCTATCCCCATACCTTGCCCTACGCATCTCTTCTATCTGGCAGTTCCTGAGTTACATCCTTTTATAATAAACTGGTGATCTGGTAAGTCACGTGTTTCTCTGAGTTCTGAGAGCTGCTCTAGCAAATTAACCAAACCCACATATGGTTTGGTGGGAACGTCCAATTTATAGCCAGTAAGAAGCACAGGTGACAAACTGGACAAATGAGTGTTTGAATTGGGGGCAGTCTGGTGGGACCGAGCCCTTAACCGGTGGGCTCTGACGCTGTCAATGGTGTCAGAATTGAGTTGAGTCATAGGATGCACAGCTGGTGTCGGAGACTTCCTTGGTCTTGCACAATAGAGCTGGGGTCACAACTCTAAATCCTCCATCCTGGCCTCACTGTAGAATTACCTGGGAAGCCAGGCTGCCCCTCAGAGGCTCTGGTCTGAGTGGCCCCCCTCTCGGGCCTCAGCTGCTGGAGCCTGTGGAAGGCCTGGCCAGGCTTTGTTTTTACTTTGTATTAAAGTTGCTCTTTCTGCTGGAGGCTTCTGCCTCCAGGCTATTTCTCAGGACATTAACTTTTATAGCCCTCCTCTGCCACTCCTTCTCAGGGTGGAGGACTGCCTTTCCCAGCAGGGACAGAGACGAGGGTGGGGGTGGGTTCAGTCGCCTAGATTGGGATTTAGAGCTGGACACATAGAGGGACTGAGAGAATGGAGACAGAGGGCTGTGTCCTCATCCCCAACTATACAAAGATGCCCCGTATGAATTGGTTCAAGAGCATCTTCAATCAGATAGATTAATACATGAATCACTTATTAAGACATTACTATCAATAAAAAGTTTCTATTTTTGAATGCCTACTGGATACCACAGACATCATATCTGGTTCTCTCTGAAATCCTTCAGGGAGGTTTTATTACGAAGAGAGCATAGACCAGAGAATTAAGTGCCTTTGCCCAAGTGTATCAGTCAGTATAGGTCAGGTTATGCTGTAGTAACAAACACTCCCCCAAAATCCCAGTGGTGTACAACAACGGAGAGCAGGAGATTAACTCTTGCTCACTACGTGTCCATCAAGGGTTGGCCGTAACTGCTCCACCTTCTTTCACAGACACTGTACTCCATCACCAAGATAGCCCCATAAAGGATAAAGGACCTATTCCCCTGTGGTGTTTAAATGTTTAAAATATTTAAAATGGTTCTCTGAGGGAAAAAATGGATGTGTATATATACATGTATTTATGCACACACACATTTATATACATATATACACAAATATGTATTATAAAGTTTTCTGATATAAAGGATGTGCCGCATAGTTTATACATAATAATGAAATATCATTCTGTACTTTAAATTCCATATAGCCTGATAACCCTCATGGAATGCTTTTGCTCATTTCTACTGAACCCTTACATCCATAGCCTGCCTATGCTTGCATTTTGACTATGACTTGACAATTTTTTGCTATTCACAATGTAACAGCTACCAATATGACACTTTCCGGTTTAATCTGCCTTTTTCCCATCACTTCTCCCACCAAACAATGAGTAAAGCCCCAAGTTGTAGCATTTGCCAATTTTCTGTGCTACAAATACCTCTGCTGTGGCTGATTTCAAGTCGCCAAGGTCCCCAAAGGCAGAGCTGGAGGTATGTAATAGTACTCCATTATGCAGTAGCTTCAGCCTGCAGACAGAGTGGGCATAAATAAGCTCAAGACTTAGGTAAAAGTAGGGGCGCCTGGGTGGCTCAGTTGGTTAAACACCTGCCTTTGGCTCAGGTTATGATCCCGGGGTCCTGGGATCAAGTCCCATGTTGAGCTCCCCACTCAGCAGGGAGGCTGCTTCTCCCTCTCCCTCTGTCCTTACCCTGCTAGTGTGTGCTTTCTCTCTCTCTCAAATAAATAAATAAAAATCTTAAAAAAAAAAAAGACTTAGGGAAAAGTAAAATGTAGTAAAACAATTTGGAAGCAATGTGACTAGTGTATTTATTACCTTTTTTTTTAAGATTTTATTTATTTATTTATTTGAGAGAGAGAGAGCAAGAGCATGAGTGGGGGGAAGGACGGGGTGGGGGAGAAAATCTCAAGCAGACTCCCCCATGCACTTAGAGCCCGCCACAGGGTTCGATCGCACAACCCTGAGGTCATGACCTGAGCTGAAACCAAGAGTCAGACACTTAACTGAGTAAGCCACCCAGGTGTCCCTATTACCTTTGTTTTTAATAAAACATATTTAATTATAAGTTTAAGTAATTTTTAATGATGACTATCTTTAATAACTAACTCATAACATTCCTGAACACTTAATAATCAGTGCTTGCTGACTGATAGAAGCCCACTCCAGCTGGCCACGACTAGTCCCCAGTGGCTGGGAGTGCTGCCCTCAGCCCTCAGCTGTCATCCCCCTCCAGGAATTGCTCACAGTTGCAGAGCTCCATATCACCCTGGCTCACATCTCCTTTCTGGGGCTCACTCACATCTCAATGAGTGGTTGATGTGGGGGTATAAAAGCTCAGACCATTGCCCCAGCTTGGGACATCTCTGATGGACCACCCCAGCTCCTTAGCTCTTTGTGGAGCCCGAAGTGTCCTCTGCCCCATGCTGGTTCCTTCCACTCCCCTGTGAGAGTGGATCCTGAGATCCTGGCAAACTTCATGCATGGAAATCTCCATCTCAGAGTCTACTTCCCAGGGGACCCAACCTTCACTTTGGAATCCAGGTCGATGGAGGGGTCCCACCTGGAACATTTTTGTCAGTTATCGGGGCAGAAGGAAAGAGGGAATGTCTCAAGGCTCTCACTTCTGCTCACAACCCATTGGTCCGAGCTAGTCTCATGACCCTACCTGACCGCCCTACCTCATTCCCCAAGAGTGGAAGACCCAGAATATTTGGCCAACAGCACTAGTGATTGCCACTGCATGGTTGCAAAGCTGGGAAACAGTCACTTGGGGATGGAAGTCAGGTCTGTCCAATCACAGAGTCTACGCTCTTTCCTCAGGTCATTTGAGGATTGAGACGCCTTGCTACGTCCCGAGAAGATGAAGACGAATAATCTAAGCTCCACTTGGAAGCACCCACAACACTACAGTCTTGTCAGGTCAGAGATCTACACGCAGACTGGATCTTAGTAGCCCCAGGAGACCCCTAAGAGACCAGCGGTCTGGGGCAGCACCAAATACACTCCACCCTTTCCTCTCACATCCTCTGCAGACATCACCAATGGATTGTGACACTTCCTCCCGCCGAGCCCCGAGTGGCAAGATCTCCATTCCTGACTCCGGACAGACATTACCAATGGATCAGAGGCCGTGCATAATTTAAAACCAGTTGCCATCCTGAGGGGCGCATGGGTGGCCCAGTCAGTTAAGCAACTGACTTTGGTTTCAGCTCAGGTCATGATCTCAGGGTCGTGAGATGGAGCCCCACTCGGGCTCTGCACTCAGCTTGGAGTCTGAGATTCCCTCTCCCTGTCCCTCTGCCCCACCCCACCCCACTCGTGCTCACTTTCTCTCTTTCTCTCTCAAATAAATAAATCTTTAAAAATAAATAAATAAAATGAAACTAGTTGCCATTCTGAAACTATCCATTTTCTTTTTTTTTTTAATATTTTATTTATTTATTTGACAGAGAGACACGGCGAGAGAGGGAACACAAGCAGGGGGAGTGGGAGAGGGAGAAGCAGGCCTCCCACTGAGCAGGGAGCCCGACGCAGGGCTCGATCCCAGGTCCCCAGGATCATGACCTGAGCCGAAGGCAGACGCTTAACAACTGAGCCACCCAGGCACCACTGAAACCATCCATTTTCAATACAAGGAAAGTGAGGCCAGAGAAGAAAAGTTCATAAACGGCACATGTGCTAAGTCAGTTTGGCCACACGGACACTGAAGCAAAGACATATTAGTGCAGGGAGGATGGGGGAGTCTGCCAGAAGCACCCCGAGTGCTCAGTGCTAGGGGGCGGAAAGCTAGCCTCCACCCAGAGCATTCCCCAGTAACCCATCCTGATTGGTTGATAATAACCCCGAGCAAAACCAGTCCTTGCCGAGTATGGGGCACGTTTCACGCACGAGGCGCAGTGGTAAGTCCTTCAAACACATTCATCACTTCTCATCCTTACACCATCCCAAGCTGGTGGTCAGCCCTAGGTGGCATGATGTTGGTCCATTTCAAAGACGGAGAAACTGACACTCAGGGAGTGACGACACTAAGCCTCTCACTGCATGAGTATTTATTATGTGGCCGGTGATCCTGTGAATGGGCTAATATCACCCCCATTTTACAGATAGGAAACTCGGGGCTTAGTGAGGTTGCGTCCATTGGCCGAAGGTCACAGAGAGGGGACTGGAATCCAGACTGTCTCACCTACCACCAATGCTTACAATGATAAATGGTGAGAAACAGAGAAGGAGGGTTTGAACGCGCCCCCCGCCCCATTAATCTGGATGCCATCAACAGTCAGCTTTACCGACAGTGCCCACTGACCCTCTCAGGGTGATGCTAAGGAGGGGCTCAGAGCTGAGTCTGGGACCCTGGGACCATGCAGTCTGCAGAACAGGGCAGGACAACAGTGTAGCATGGCCCACCCGCCCCAGGCAAGAGGCGAGCAGCCACGCAAAAGCCATGATCAAGGGGGCTCTTCATCCCCATGGCCAAGTGCAATGCCTGGCATGGGTCAGGCGCCACTAAATACTTGCCGAGGGGTGGCGCTTTCAGTTTTACTTTTACGGCGGAGCAAACCATCCCAAAACGTAGTGGTTCCAAACGACGGTCACTTGGTTTAGCGCATGACTCGGGAGATCTGCTGGGCGGGTTCCCTGGAGCGGGAGGGTCTAAGGTGGTCCCTTGCAGGCTGGCAGGCTGCTTCTGGGCCCACCAGCCGGGCCAGCCCAACCGTGTTCTACCGGCTCTCTCATCATCCAGCCTTCTTCATCCAGAGGCCACAGGGCAGCAAGAGGGGACTAATTTCAGCATGCCAGCCCTGCGGACATCACGTAACCAAGCTCAGATCCAAGATTTAGAGAACTAGACTTCCCCGCTTACCGGGAGAAGCCCGTTACAAAGCGACCACGGAAAGGGATGGGAAGATTTTGTGCCTGCTTTTCTTGCAATGTACCACAGGGATTAAGTGAAGAGATGGATAAATCCAAAGGCAGAGAGGGACTAACATAAAGGCATGTCCAGGTTAAGCCCCTGAATGGTGTCCGGCCTCGGAACCTGTTATATTTCTCAGTCCCCAGCAAAGAGCAGGGGGCAGAGCAAAGCCTCGCAGTTGGGAAGAAGGGGCTGGCGGGGACAGCAGGAGTCTGGAAGCTGAGCAGAACCGGGGACTCTGGCAAACAGGTCCCCATGCTAGCCCCCGGAGGGACAGACAGGCTTATGTGGCTGGCAGATTGTGTCCCCACCCCCGCGTCCCCTTTCCCCCAAGCCTGCATGCCTGCCTCTTGCCCAAGCCTTCCCTCTGCCCACCTGAGCATCCTTCCCAATCCCACCGGAGCCCCTGGTGACGCACCGCGCCAGGGAGCGTAATTGCTGTAGTGATTACTTAAAGCCATTACATTAAGTTTTAAAATGCTCTCTTCAAATTGAACAATGT
Source organism: Mirounga leonina (assembly GCF_011800145.1). Lineage (NCBI taxonomy): Eukaryota > Metazoa > Chordata > Mammalia > Carnivora > Phocidae > Mirounga > Mirounga leonina. The sequence continues at coordinate 18,598,620 of NW_023270763.1, read as the reverse complement.
TTTTTCAAAGTCAACAGCTGGTTCACAGCTTGAATGCAACCGTTAGGATAAATTAAATAAAAAGGGTAATAAAATCACAGTCTAAATTTAATTTCTGAAGAGTGCATAGCCTCCAAAGGGGGGGGAAAAAAACATGCCTTTAAGAATACAGCCAGGAAAGCAGAAGTTAATTCACTCCCTGATTATGTCAGCTAATGGGCGTGCTGGAGCCGTGAATCACCGAGTTGCCCTGGTGTGGACGAAGACCTGAGCTCACTCCCAGGGCCCGGGCTGTGCGGAGCCTGGGTGGGTCGGGGCCATCCGACAGGGCGCTCATCCATGCAGACACCCCCAAACACAGGCTGAAAAAGAGTCCAAGTCCCTTGAAGCAAAATCACAATGAAGATCATGTCCTAGACAGGCCTCCATCCCAACTTGTCTTCCCATTACCTGCGGCTCACGGGGCGGGAGGGAGCTTTTTCGCTTTCCCAGTTTGTGTGCGGGCTGCAAGATTCGGCCACCACAATCCCCTCTGCCTCTGAATGGTGGTAAGACGGGCCACCTCAAAATATTCCACTCTGGCATAAGGATTATTTGGAGCTAAAGGCAATTGAGGAAAACAAGAAGGGAGGAGAAAAGCTCTCTGCCGAACCCCTACTCACCTAGAAGCTAAACATAAATTTGTAAAGGCGCCCCCGCTCCCCTCTCTACCAGAAAGGACAGAAGGCACCTCTAAACTCTTATCAGCCCAGCGAATCTGCAGCAAACCTCACTAACCAGCCCTTACCTTCCTTGTAGTGACCTTCCCACAGTCTGCTGCCCTGGGAACTCAAAAGTCCTTCTCCCGTGTCCTGTCACTTGTCTAGGACCGTCCTGTTCTTTGTTAGGAGGCGAGGCACTCCCAAGTTCGAACCACGCTTTGAGTCTCTTAGCGCCGCCCGTATGTAAGCTCCTGCTTGTTTTTCTCTTCTTATTCAGGCTCTTGTGGGTCTAATTCAGGGGCTCCATCCATGAAACTAAGATGGATAGAGGGAAAAAGAATTTTTTTCCTTCCCTACACCTCGAAGGCAACTGCCCTAAAAAGACTAGTCCAGCGCCCTCCCCCGGGGTTCAGGACCCACACCCCAGGCTCCAGAGTCAGCCTGGACTTGAATCCCACCTTTGCCACTTATTTGCCATATGACCTTGGAGAGGGATCAGCTCATTCCTCAGAGCCTCAGTCTCCTCCTCTGTCAAAAGGGAACTCATTCATTCTTTCATGCGATGAATAAATATTTACTGAGCACCTAGGCTGAGCCTGGCCCTGTCACAGAAACCCAGTGGACAGCAGTGAGCCAGCAGACAGAAATCCCTGCCTGAAGGAGCAGATATCCTAGTGGGCAAGGCAGATAGTGAACACGCTCAGGAAGCAGTATATATAGAATGTGAGTAGATATTTGGGAAAAGTTGGATAGGGAAAGGAGGGGGAGGGTACCGTAATCTTAAGGTGTTTGGGGAAGGCCCCACGGAGAAGGGGCCATTGGAGTACAGGCCTGAGGGAGAGGTAGGAGGCAACCACATGGATGTTGGATGAAGAGATTCAGGCAGAGGGCACGGACATGCAAAGGTCCTGAGGCAGGTGTGCCTGGAGGCGTTGGGAGCAGCAGCATGGAACACAATAGGCCGGGAGAGTGTAAAGTCAGAACTAACAGGGCAATAATAAGATCCATTTCCAAGGGCTGGTTGATTCATTCAACTAGCATTTAATCCACACATCAGACAGAAGGGTTATGGTGAGGATTAAGTCCGATAAAGCAAGGGCAGCTCCGGGAGGATTACAAGTTCCCAGTGAGCGTGAAGGGCTCCTCCTGCAGACAGGTGGGCCCCCTGCTTCCTGGCCGGGTGCAGGTGGGTACACAGTCCCGGAGAGCCTGTGTTCTGGCTCTGTTTTCTCAGCCTGGGTGCTCCTGCTCCGGCGGACCACCTGGTGCAGCTTCAGCTACAGAAATCCGTCCCTTACAGCTGGGTGTGCACACGTGCGTGCGTGCGTGAGAACGGTCTCTCCCCCGCCCATCCGCAGCCCACCTGCAATTACTTTCTTTTCTCCCTTGTTCCCACCCAGCCTGGGCAGCCGGGTCCATTCGCTACCCAGGTCGGCCAGCAGGGGGCGCTCAACGTTTCCCCTTTCTCCTCCCTCCTCGCATCCACGCATCCCCGTATCAGGCCACACACACACGGAGCGGTAACCTGGGGGTTCCTGCCTTTTAAGGACCGCCCCCCTACCGCCACCACCAGGGAGTCCTTAACACAAAGATCAGCAAATGCTTCCCACGTTTGCGATGGGAGGAGTGGAGTGATGCTCCCCGGTGCTCCGGGCCCCACCCTCGACTGCGGCACAGACAAGATTGTCGGGGGAAACTTCTCAAGGGTTTCGGTGCGCAAGCACCACAGGGGCCCCTTAAACTGCAGACCCTGCCTGCCTCGGTAGTTCTGGGGTGGGGCCTGAGAATGGGCATTGCTAATAATCCCCGGATATGCCGATGCCCCTGCTCCAAGGCCACACTGAGTGGCAAGGATGGGAATGTCCCCTTTCTCTCCCTCTCCAGGCAGATAACGGATTTTCCCTGAAGCACCATTTATGAAAAACAGACTATCTGAAACGCCCCAAGGCTCCAGGTAGAGGAGGCTGGTCCACTAAGCCCTAGGGTAGCCGCACAATGGGTGCGGTACTGTTAACGTTTAACAAGCAGCTCTCCCTGGCTTACAGAGTGCCCCTTTCTGTCGTGCAAATACTTCTACCGTGGCCAGTTCCAAGCTACCAGCATGCGGTCAAGCAGTGCACAAAATCTGTGACAGTTAAAAAATCCATTCTCCAGGAAAGGGGCACCCTCCTACACTGTTGGTGGGAATGCAAGCTGGTGCAGCCACTCTGGAAAACTGTATGGAGGTTCCTCAAACAGTTGAAAATAGAGCTACCATACGATCCAGCAATTGCACTACTGGGTATTTACCCCAAAGATACAAAAGTAGGGATCCGAAGGGGTACGTGCACCCCGATGTTTATAGCAGCAATGTCCACAATAGCCAAACTGTGGAAAGAGCCAAGATGTCCACTGACAGATGAATGGATAAAGAAGAAGTGGTATATATATACAATGGAATATTATGCAGCCATCAAAAGGAATGAGATCTTGCCATTTGCAATGACGTGGATGGAACTGGAGGGTGTTATGCTGAGCGAAATAAGTCAAACAGAGAAAGACATGTATCATATGATCTCACTGATATGAGGAATTCTTAATCTCAGGAAACAAACTGAGGGTTGCTGGAGTAGGGGGTGGGGTGGGAGGGATGGGGTGACTGGGTGATAGACACTGGGGAGGGTATGTGCTCTGGTAAGCGCTGTGAATTGTGCAAGACTGTTGAATCTCAGATCTGTTCCTCTGAAACAATGCAATATATGTTAAGGAAAAAAAAAGAAGAAGAAGAAGGTAGCAGGAGGGGAAGAATGAAGCGGGGGAAATCGGAGGGGTAGACGAACCATGAGAGATGATGGACTCTGAAAAATGAGGGTTCTAGAGGGGAGGGGGGTGGGAGGATGGGTTAGCCTGGTGGTGGGTATTGAGGAGGGCACATTGACGTTCTTACTGGGGCCACAGGTATGAGTTCTTCCATGACTCTGAAGTGTAAGTCCCATCTCTTGACATTTCTAAATCAAGTCATAGCTCCATTAGTAATGTAGATAGTAAGTTCGGTGATGCTCAATTTCTGGACACTTCTCCTCTCTGTGGATCTTACTAGCCTCCCAGGGTTTGGACCAAAATAATTAGAAAGGATTCAGTCTCCGGTTTGTGTGGTCACATCCTCACACTTAGTGCTTGTGGATAAAGAGCACAGGGACCAAGAATAGACTATAGCTTATTGCTTAAATTTAGATACTGGCTCTGCCTTTCACTGGCTGTGTGACTTTGGGCAAGTTGCTAAATCTCTCTGTGCCTCAGTGTCCTCATCTGTAAAACCAGGGCTAACGACAAGACCTATGACTCAGGGTATTTAACACAGTGAGACCAGTGCCTGGCGCTAAAGAATTTTGCTATTAACATCGTCAGCATCATGCACAACGCCCCTGTCCACAATGTCCATCTGCCCAGGGGGTTGGGTGACAGATGCCCCTCGAGGGGCCTCTCCACTGATGCAAGTCTGTTTGGGGCACTAGAGACAACATCCTAAAGCTGCAGGACTGAGTCCAGCCTTCAGAGTCCTCATGGAGCCCCCCACATCCAGGACCTGCCACCTGGAGGGTCCACTGCAAGGGGGCCCACAGCCACACCGCCACCACCTTCAGAACCCACAACATCTCCCCACCTAGTCCCCGAGGCCAAAATGCCCCCTTACCCCCCCAATGCCAGCCCCCTTCACCTCTGCCCCCCCCCCCCCAGATGAGCCAGCTAAATTCCTCTCCAGGAGCCTCAAACATCCAGCCTTCTTACTACCACATCCCAGTCTCCGGAAGTGCCTGTTAAAAATGCAGAGTCCTGGGCCCACCTCAGAACGGGGGAGGGGTTCAGGACCCGGGAATCTGCATTTTCAGCCAGCACCCTGCATTCTGCACTCCCACTTGGAGAAAGCTCCCGGGTAGGAGGGGGAGAATGGGAAAAAGATCTCCCTTATTCCCTTCCGATGAGCCTAAAGCAGTGAGAAAAAAGCGATTAATTTTTCAATAATTCACACAGTTCCACTGGAATAACTTTGGATGAACTGCGATTTTTCTTAAAGTAAATCATCCCTCGATGTTGGTATTTTAACTGCTTTTAATACCAAATGAGGGGCACCTGGGTGGCTCAGTCGGTTAAGCGTCTGCCTTCGGCTCAGGTCATGATCCCAGGGTCCTGGGATCGAGCCCCGCATCGGGCTCCCTGCTCTGCGGGAAGCCTGCTTCTCCCTCTCGACTCCCCCTGCTTGTGTTCCCTCTCTCTCTGTGTCTCTCTCTGTCAAATAAATAAATAAAATCTTTTAAAAAAAAAAACCAAATGAGGGCGCCTGGGTGGCTCAGTTGGTTAAGCGACTGTCTTCGGCTCAGGTCATGATCCTGGAGTCCCAGGATCGGGTCCCGCATCAGGCTCCCTGCTCGGCGGGGAGTCTGCTTCTCCCTCTGATCCTCCTCCCTCTCATGCTCTCTGTCTCTCATTCTCTCTCTCGCAAATAAATAAATAAAATCTTTTTAAAAAAATGATTATGACGAAACCTCACCTCTGATTACGGACCCCTGCCACAAATTTGGGAGGCCAGTAGTAGGGTATGAACTTTTTAACCCTCAGAAAACTTTCTGCTGGGCAAATCTTGTCCAGTACCCTGAAACAGTGTGTCACATTTTATGCAAATTTGCGTTATGTGACTTGGAAATCAGGCGATTTAAAAATATTAATAAAGACTCGCCGTATGCTCAGATTTTGAAATAATGCAGATCTTGCTTTACATTTATCCCTCTGGGAAATTTAGTCTTGAATAATGCATAGTTTCAGGAATGAATCCCTTGCATAAATCTGATAAAAGCTGATCTGCTCTGACAGGGAGAGGTTGGGGGGTGGGAGTGGAGACCCACCACTTAACCCTTTCCTCCCCATGTCTCCCACAGGAACCTGTGGCCTGGGTGCTGCTTGGATATTCATTTAGCTTCTCAGCTAAGATTTCTTGAACCAGTCACTCTGCAGAGACCTGCACACTCATCCACTCAATGCACATCTGTTACGCTCAGACTGTGCACACACAGCGTAATGTGGGTGCATGATGGTGAGCGAGACAAAGTTCCCACCCTTGTGCGTTTACACTCAGGTCCAGCCCTGCCAACAGCCTGAGAAGCCAGCATTATTTTTTTTTTAAGATTTTATTGATTTATTTGAGAGAGAGAGCATGAGCAGGGGGAGCAGCAGAGGGAGAGGGAGAAGCAGGCTCCCCGCTGAGCAGGGAGCCCGATGCGGGGCTCGATCCCAGGACCCTGGGATCATGACCTGAGCCGAAGGCAGACGCTTAACTGACTGAGCCACCCAGGCAGCATTATTAATGTTCCTGCTTCAAGATGAAGAACCCAAGGACCAGCCTGAGGGCACACGGTGAGGAAATTACACAGAAGCCACATTGGAAAGCAGGTTGTCTGAGTCCAAAACATCCCAACTGTTTGCATGAGGAGGAGGATGTTTGGGAATCTCGGATCCTGGCCAGACAACCTTCTTATCTCAACCACGAGTCTGCTGGGGGAGTCACTGTGACCGTGCCCACAGTCGGCGAGCACATGCCTACGTCACTGTGAGGAAGATGGGCAAGGCGTTTGGTGACTGCCCCCGCCACACATAGATATATTCATTCGAGTTCTGATAGCAGAAGGGGGAGTGGATATTGGGCAGGCAACCCACATAGGGTGTCTGTCGCTGAATGCAGGCTTGAGGGGTCTGGAAGAACGATCGAGATGCTCCAATTGGACAAGGGCTGGAAAAAGGCAAAGACTCCACATAGTTAAACATTCGGAGGCAGGAGAAGGCGTCTGCTGTCTTTGGAGACCCAGAGACAGAAGACAGGGTGCTGGCGGGGGGAGAACAGGACAGAAGGCGCAGCTGCGATGAGAAAACAGCTCCATGCCCAGTGGCCAGGACCCCAGATGGAAGGGAAAGAGGCCTGGGCTTCTTTTCACACGTGCATGGACTTTGCATATGGACGGGCCATCCCCACGTGGGTGTGTTTTGCTCTTCCCGTGACTTAAGCCTCTTATTCATAAAAGCATGGGATTTTCTCCCTCGGAAAAGTCGAGATGCTATGAAACCTTACATTTCACTTTGCTTCTGTAAAACTGACCCAAAGGCTTTCTTCTCACTTTCAATTTTGCCTATATTTAGAGCCCAGGATGCTCTAATGGCCGGCTGCGCTGGGAGGGGGGCATGCTGTCCCTTCTATGCCGGGCACATGGCAGGTGCCGAGTATGGGATCATGCGCACCTGCAGCTCCCCGGGCCCACTTGCCTGATGAGCGGTGGTGACTCAGATTTACCTGCTTTCACGAGAACTTCTGGCCTCAGGAGTCCCATTCTTCCACCAGCAGTACTTATGGAATTACCCAAAGGGTACACACCTGTACCCACAACTCGATCTGAGCCCACTGGGAGTGACTGCTACCTCACCAGGCACCAAAACCCCCACAAGCCCAGACCTCCAGATGTCACTGCCACCACTGTGGTGGGGACGGAGAAGTGGGGGAGGAAAAAAATCGATTTTTTTTTTTTTAATTCACGGTTACATCAGAGTCACTTGAGCTCAGTGTGTTCCAGAATAAAACGGCTCTTTCTGTTTTGACTCAGAGCCATCTTCAGCCCTGGACCAAGACAGGTGCCCACAGGGTGGGGTTCCCAAAAAATATCAGAGTGGCCTCTTGGGTCTCAGCCATAGAAATTTTCTTGAATGTGGTAGATCCTTGGGGATATCCGTCCAACTCACAACACATTCCCCTTCCTGGGAACTGCCAAAGGGAGGGGACCTGGCAAGAATGTTTGTACAATGTAACTCAAGTCCCTGGAGACAATCAGATATATTTCTTGCAAGAATTTGGTGCTGGGGCCAAGAGACATGGGGTCTATTTCTGTGAAGGCCAGAACTCATAAACATGGCCCACATGAACAAAAAATCCAAGAAACTGTATCTGTGCGCATGGATAAAGAGAAACATTGATGAGCGGTAGAAAGGAAGAGCATGCGGGTGCTTTTCTGCTTCCCTGCGCTAGGCCTGTCCTGCCCTTGACTTCTGGGAGGCTCCTCGGCATCCCCTAGGCCAGTCGGGGTTCTCGGGTGGTCTGCAAGGGCCAAGGCAAGGCGGGCTGCCTTATGGCACTGCAGGCTTCTGTCTTGGGGAGGCAGGGCCACGAAGGAAGACAATTTCCCAAAGGTGCTCAAAGGAAACCACAGAGCATGACAAATGTCCCCTACATCCCTGTAGTAACTTTAATGCTTCTTTTTACTCCTGTTGGCTGCTGTAAGGGTCCTATAATATAAGCTGCTCAGCATGCTGGCCCCTCTCTGACCACTGAAGCAGCTAGACAAGTCTGGCTTCTTCCTGGGGTTGGGACAGAGGGGGGACACAAGCAAAGTGCTCAGGATGCAAAATCACTCTCCGGCTCATGACAGTGCAGGCCAGCACCTAAAGGCGGGGGCTTCCTTAAATCCTGCATCCTAGGGGCCTCCTTTGCCTCTGCCAGAAACCAGTCCTGCTTCTTTGCTGCCGCTGAGGGGTTTGCTCTCTCTCTAGAAGTTTCTCATTCCTCATGCAAACATGGATGGATGACATCCCCCGCCCCCACCCGCCACTGGTGTTCCTGGTACATTTCAACGTGTCTGAAGCTACTGGAACCCCAATACATTTGTTTGATTGACTGATGTGAATGACGTAAGAGGAAACATTTACTGCACACTGACCTTTGGCCAGGCACTGAAGTATTTAACCAGAACCACGGCTGTATGAGGCTGTCACTATGATTAGCCCCGTTTCACGACTTGAGGCCCAGAGAGGCTAAGGGACTTGCTGAAGGTCACACAGCTAGATGGTAGCAGAACCATGATCATCTGCACCCAAATCTCTGCACCGTCTCCATCAAGCCCCTTGCCCAGAGCACAGGGATGGTGGAAGTGATAATTTCTAACTCACTCAAGGTGTGTTAGAATGGATATGAGCTATCGAACCCTCAGCCCCCGAGTCCGGTTGTTATTGTTATAATTAGTAGCATCCACGTCAGTGCTGGTCCTATTACTATTACCATGACCGTGACTATGGAGGAACAACTCTGTGCTGACGTTAGTGGGGGGATCTCATGTGCCCTCAGGACAAGCAGAAGTACAGGCAGAACAGGTGCTACTCTCCCTATTTTACGGTCAGGGAAACTGAGGCCCCCAAAAGTCAAGGAAGTTGCCCAGCATCACACAGCTAGGAGGTCATAGACTACCTCAGATACAACAAGGGTACATTTCCAGGGGTAAAGACAGGTGGTTGACCTCTCCCAGCCCTTGGCCTCTGTAGGGCTCCTTGAGGCCATGTCAGGGCTGAAAGGAGCAGGGTACAGAGAGCCAAGAAGAGCCCACCAAGCATTTCCAACCCACCCACCACAGGCTCTTGAGAGAGATTGAAATGAGTTTCCTTCTGACTGGTTATGTGGGGCCAGCCCCATCGTTATGGTGCCTCTTACCTCTCTGTGACCTGGTTCAGAGGTTAAGATTGTTTTCCTCAGACTTCTCATGCAGTCCCCAAAAGACAACAGCCTTCCAGAGGCCTTGGAAAGCTTGGTAATGGGAAGCAGATTTCTCCTATCTTCTGCTTTCAGCCAAGTGACATGTAATTAAGATTTATAAAACCCTCTAACATGTGATAATAATTATGTCATTAGATTGGGGCCAGGAAGCATTGAAGTCCAGCACTGAGTTGGTCAGACAGGCATGAAGAAGCCTTGATAAGGATGAGAGGGGGGAAAGATTCCCTCCGGTGTCCCTAGGCAGAGCCAACAAGAAATCTGTGGTTAGACCAGGAGAGGGGATGATGGCAGGAAAAACAGGAGCTGGGTTCTAGGGCACAATTTGGTATTGGATGAGCTCACAAGTTTGCAAGATGCTCTTCTGTTCAAAGCAACTGTTTAGGCAGGGATAGCAATTAATATGGCATTGAGTTTCCACTAATAACTGATGATGATAATGATGGTGCACATGAATCACAGTGCTTTTCTTAATCATGTTCATATCCTGGCATTTAACAGAAGCTTAAAATACAGGAGAGACTCATAAAATATCTGTGACTTGTACTAAATTATATTGGTGGTGACAAAAATATTGGTGATGGTGGCAGTGAAGATGGTGGTGGTGATGATAATGGTGATGGTGATGGTGGTGGTGGTGGTGGTGGTG